>NC_136972.1:22230860-22273360 GCF_032717465.1 Coenobita brevimanus
TAAAAGTATTACTTTGAATATCATGAATATCTACTGTACCATCATTTATATCGCTTAAGAGAGATGATCATTTTAGGTAACGAATTATCAACAACCACTTCACTCTGTCTGTCTGTCTCAAATATGGAATTCCTTGGAGAAGGTTTGGGGAGCCCCTTTGTTCAGGACACTAAACGGCTGATGATATATATATATATATATATATATATATATATATATATATATATATATATATATATATATATATATATTAACAGCAGCAGGAGCAAGCAGCAGCATGACCTGCCCACCTCCATTTCTGTTCTTTTATAACTTCTATAATATACTTACTAAGAGGTTGCCAGTTCAGGCCTCTCATGGGTAACCGTTGGCGGGAGTAGTAGCGCGCTCCTGTAACTTGAGTGAGACTATATGGCAATAGTTGCCTAGCTCAGGGATGACGATCAAATCACCAAAGACGATGTTTTTCTGTACCTCAAAAATATTCCCAAAGAGCAATAAAACACGACAATGGTGGGAATATATATATATATATATATATATATATATATATATATATATATATATATATATATATATATATATATATATAATCTTAATTTCCAATCAATAAATATTATAAAGTGCTAATAGGCAGGCTACATAATTACTTTTCATAAATACCAAAAAAAGGCATAAACTCACCGCTGGCATACAGAATCTAATCGGAACTAAAATATTTCATGTGAATTCTACCACCACATATATATCTCATACTATTCTGAGAGAATTCACATGAATTCTTCATCCAGTTTTACACGAGATCTTCTGGCTAAGTTTCAACGTGGAAAAGATGTAGAAATCTGGTGAATACTGGTGTACACGAGATTTCACCAAATATCCATGACTAAAAAATGAGGAATTGCCACGAGCTATGCCCACTGGGACTTGGCTCCCTCGTTTGCGTTAGGGAAATCAATTTTGCAAGAACAATTTTTTAAGTGTTAAAGCCAAAAACAGTTTATGCACAATCTGGGGTGCAAGGAAACATTCCTGAAACTTTCATCATAATCGGTCCACGCATCTACTGTAGGAGGAGTAGCTGGATAAACCCTTATATGGACAGAACGATGCATTGTCAATTTAAACTTAAGTTTTGTAATAAAAAAGGTCAGAAAGCTTTCACTGAAAACAGAGAAGAATTCATTGGAAATCAGAGGGACTGGCGATGTTAGCAAAGTGGAATCTTTGATAATCTGGCGAACCAACTGTATGAAACAAAATACTTAACACTTGGGATGAGCTGTGAAAAAATCAATAAATAAACGTGAGAGTAAAGTAAAGCATTTTTTCGAAAGAAAACAACACGTCTTCCTCTTAGGCCGGACTCACATTGAGGAGCAGTGGCAGGCCTGCACAAGGAAGACACAGGACAGGAGCAGGCCTGCACAAGGAAGACACAGGGGCAGGGCACGGCAAGACAGCATAGGGCAGAATAGGTGTGGTGCTTAGATTGACAAACAGCCAGTCATTGTGTGTCATACCGCAAACTTAGTGGCTGCCAAATGCCTTCACAACTCTATTTCAGAATCCAAACTCCAACAATGGTTTTGAGTGATTTATTGCTACTGTATGACATCACTTTAGGAAAGAGATCCGTGTGGAGAATGGAATGTATGAAAAAGAGGAACGTACACGACGGTTCTGTACAACAATATATGCGTCATATCAAAATAAAAATGCACTAGATATTCTCACTGAATATAATTTTATGTCCCAAATTATTGTTTTATTACATCGCACTCGTATTTACACATGTCACCGTTACTACTCATACTACTGCTGTGGCGACGACGATGACGACGATTGATTGACTACTGCTATTACTACTACTATTACTTAATGTTGCTACTTACTAACACTGTTAACACTTCTACTACTACTACCAACCACTACCATCTCTCTCTCTCTCTCTCTCTCTCTCTCTCTTACACGCATACATAATGCTCTTCTTCATATTCACTGAGAATATAGGATGCATTGTACATTTGCGAAATCCCAACTACATTTTACATTTAGGTTACAAGGGCCTCATAACATTCATCTCTATAATGACAAACTTGTCATCCATAATTATAATGCAGGGCATCAAAAATCTCAGCTTACATATTGTTTCAACCTTCCCTCTCATATAACCAGGAAGACTCTTGGTCATACAGCACTACCTACGGACACCAGCAGTTATCTCCTCCGTGGACGTCATGGTGGTGACTGTGGAGGCTGCACACATGTGGCTCAGTAGTGCAGTGCAGAGCATCGACGTTTCTGAACAACCGAACCTTCACAGGCTGACACACACCTGCACCTGGGCTGTGTGCCATCGTCTCCCAAGATGCACGGACTAACTTGCAATAACTATCTGCTTCTCTTCCTTGTTCTGTTCATGCGTTGCCTGTGCATTTTGTTATATCCCCTCCTATATCGCTAATTATTCCCTGGGTAATCATGCGATGTTTTTCTGTAGTGGGTGGTTGCATGTCCACTTGAAAAGGTATCTATTACGGTAGTAGAATGCACGAAAAGGCCATGGGCATGATTTTCCTTCAGTTCTGTTTTACTGAATATTGTACATTCATTATTTACATATTTCCTTGTACATGTACTGACGCCAAAATAACTAATGACTAGATTCCCAGTACCTTTCTTCGCTCTGAGAAAGTGGTTTCTGGCAACTACCAGGACCTGAAGCTATATTTCCTACTTCACTGCACAACGGAAAGAGCAGTATGGTAAGATAAACAACACCATAAAACAATAAAATTATATTAGTGTTGATACCTCCTGTGTATCTCGCATTACGTGAAACAACAATATACTAAAAAAAGTTGAGGCTTAGCCATGGAAGAGTATGAAGCCTCAGCCTATTGCTCAACGGTTTCATGGTTAAAATGCGGAGAAGATACAGTGCAATACTTATTTTACATCCTAAATCAACAACACCTGATGGGAAAATGTCCCATACAATAAAACCCATAGATAATGGTAATGTCGAAATCATGAGTGCCGTCAAATCGGAAAAAGAAACATATAAAAATATATTATTTATTCACATTTAAAACCTTTCCGGGATGATATTTACGCCGGGAAAACAAAAGCCGTGTAAAGGGCTATAAGCCAAAGATAGATCGTCGAGCGCTTGAAACTACAGCTTTCTCAGTGCCGAACTGCTTATTGTTCTCTGAACAAATATTCAAAGCAAGACAGATATCCTGGCAGCTTAACATCAAGAAGAAGAGGAGTTGTCAGTTAAAGGATGGATAAGAGATAGAGGCAGGAACAACAAATTGCCAAGTGCAATCCCTTGTCGCACAAGACATTCAAGACAGACAATTATTGCATGTGCCCAAGAACAACCCCTCTAACCACCTGCTCATGCTATTACCAGAAACAAATTAAATCTGCCGGTAGTCAGTTAGTGAAAACCATTGCAATTATTGAGGGAGATGTGGTCATTTTTATTCACACGATATTCTAACATGTAATATTATATGTATGGTAGTCTCATAAAAGAAATAGAGGTGGGCGAGGGAGTGACAATCAAAAGCATGAGTGACTAACAAATAAAACTAAAAACGAAACAAATTGTTGTAAAACAAAAATGAGGGGGAGGGGAATGTGACAAAGCTGCCGAGACATACACACTCCCCTCCATGGTGTTAATACATGACTGACAGTGACTGTCAGGCTCTTGGCGTCAGCGTTGCCACTCCATGATCGATGTATTTTTCAAGATATTTCGGTAAAAATTTTCAAGATTAGGTAAAAATTTTCAAGTGTGCTATATATTATTAAAAATGATAAATATATACATTAACTGAATCTCTGATGCCATATAGAGTCGGCGCATATACGGTATACTTCCTGACTAGTTATTTCATCTCCACTGAATTTTTGAATTTCTAAAAGTGTTACCTGACCATCAAATTATAATACTGCTCAAGTAACTACATCATATAGATTTGTTTTGAAAGGTACTTTATCAACAGAAGAGCAAGTTGAATGTCACAAATGACTGAATAAGCTAAAGCTTCATTATTCATTTATGATACCAGATAGGCAAACAATCTCAATATAACATTCTGTTCAGAGGTCCAAAATAAAAATAAGGTATATAATTAAAGGTATAAAATGAAACACGAAAAACTATTTTGAGTTTAACCCCTTCAGTACGTGAGCTTTTCCCTAGTTGAACAAAAATAAATCTTATAAAAAAAAAAAGATTGTGCCAGGAGCACAACAGACCTCGCCCCGACAGTAGTTTTTTTTTTTTTATTTCTGTTAAATACTTCAACTAGTTTCTGCCATTTAGTCTCAGTGCACAATTAAGTCTTTTAAGCCTCTAAGGTAATGGCGCAAATGTTTTCAAGTTACGCCCTCTGAAAATCCGTTATCTTGAGTTTGAACTTTTAAGGTCAGTCAAGGTCAAAGGTTATGGTGCCAAGTGAAAGCCCATATGAGACTTCCTATATCTTGGTACTATCTTTATCTTCAACGAGTTTCCAGTTATACCCCCTGAATATCCGAGACACTGAGTTTGACATTTCAAGGTCACCTATAGTCAAAGGTCAAGGTACCAATCAAAAACCCATCTGGGAGTTCCTATATGTTGAGATCAGTAAGTACCTCTATCTTCGACCAGTTTCTAGTTGAGTTGACTTGAGCTGATGTTCGGGAGTTTTGCCTTTGCAACGGCACTCCCTGATGCTGTTTTTGCTTTGAGCTTTGGCAAGCGCTTTACTCTGAAATTACAAAGTTTCCATTTCTTTTTACCTATTTCTTGCTTTGTTTTCTCTAATATTCCAAAAAGTATAGATTTTCTCTTTAGCTTCTTCAATGCTGTTATTATCAAACAGATAATCACCAATTACATAATCTTCATTTTCCATATATGGCTGTTGTAGTTTCACAATTTTCTTTCTTTCTTCACTATATCCGGGGCACCATAAGAGGAAATGCTTCAGGTCTTCGTATTCTGCTTCACACATCTTCCACTTAGTTTCTTTACCACTAAATCTCTTCCTGTCATTGAGGTTTAAAGTGTTGGTCCTGCACTTGTATAGTATGGATGATGCTTGCTTATTGTCATATGTGCTGTCTTGCCCTCCAATTTCCTGTCTCCACTCTCTATAGATCTTCAAACTTGATTTGCTCTCCATCTCTCTTTTCCATTCTCTTGTGTCCTAGTCTTTCATTCTCTCTTTTATTCTCTCATCTGTAACTTTCATCCATTCCTCCCTGTGCCCAATCATTCTAATCCTTTTCTCCAAACTTTTCATCCATTTACTTACATTCTGTACCCTCATCTCCTCTATTATCCTTCTAAGCAAATAATTTCCTTCCTCTTTCATACCATACCTTACATACTTCCACTGTGTTTCTTCAATCCTAGCTCTCATGCTTGAAGCCCCCACCTCTCCCTCAAAGCAGCCTCCTGTGCATACCTTGGTGCCCCCATAATTTGCCTATAAACTCCATTTTCTATATTCTGTAATCTATTTATATCTTCCTTTGTTATATCTATCACTCCTACTCCATATAATATTGATGGTATCACTATACTTTCCAATAAGTTGTACCAATACGTGTAGCCCCTTAATATCCATGACCTTGAGTTTGACCTTTCAAGTTCATTCAAGGTCAAAGAGCTTGACGCCAAATGGAAGCCCATAATAAGAGTTCCTGTATGTTCATAATAGTAAGTATCTCTATCTTCATTCGTTTTCAAGTTATAGTCCCCTGAAAATCCGTGACCTCGATTATGACCTTTCAAGGTCACTCAATTACCTCCAAAATTTAATCACTTTCTTCGAGGACCAGTGCCCAAATATCCTGAAAGTTAATGTAATTTCATCCAGCAGTTTTTCCGTAACGTTGCTAACAAAGAAACAACCAAACAAACTCGACCGAAAACAATACCTTGACAGACTCCGTCCGGACGAGATAATTACACTTAACTCATTTGGGCACGGTGGGACATATATTTACAAGAGAAAATAGATCAGGGACAGGCCACCACATGCCACGGAAAGGAATGGGAATGCTTATGCAGGCAGCCTGTAGAATGTCAGGGTTGGCAGTTTGGCGGCCAGTTTAAATAACAATAGCAATACATATTTAAGTAGTTTAACACAAAATCGTCAAATTAATTAGTTCTCTACAGATATATGACTGATTTTCTCTGCTTAATTTTGTTAATGATATCGTAAGTGGAAAAAAAGGTAAAAACAAACGAAATTTAGCAGAGAGTTTGATTTTTTTTTTTTTCAAGATTTTGATATTTTTTGCCTTCTTTTTCTTTTTTTTTTTTTTTTTCAAGCTTTCAAGGTCGGGGTCCATTTTTCAAGATGCTGAAAAAATTTTCAGGCAGTGGGAAATCTGCTTGGAGTGACTCGTGATCTTGACGTCGGGTGGAAACATGCCAGATGTCGCTTTTTGTTTAATTATTGTTATTGATCTAAAGAAAAAAATGCTAAACTTAACTAACATTTTCGCAAGATCAGTTTCCTTTAACACCATAAATTTGTAGGACAGGCAAAGATTGTTTCTATCCCCTAACTCCCAATCATGTGAACGTTGCCAGACCCAGGGCGTTTTGTCTGAAACTTAAAAAAAGCGAGTTATCACTTATTTAGGTGATCATATATAGCACAATGTGAATGAAAATTTAGATAATTTCCATTGCCAGTAACTGAACAATGCCTATACCTGGAAATGTTAAGAATGATACCAAAGCCATCATGTGTCTCTGGCCACTCAGTTTTCAGTCCTTACATCAAGAACATCCTTCTTTTGAAGGCACAAAAGAATTAACACAACATCAAAGTTTGCTGGATAAAAAAAAATATATACATTTTCGAAAATAATCAGTGCAATGTTCTTGATTGTGTTGTCCTTTGTTTATGAGCACGACTCGAGTGTAAGTGTTACGTCCCCTTCCCATACTGCCACAGGCTCCAACAGCAGTAGTTCAGTATAGGAAGGACGTTGCTCAGAGAGTTGTTCTTCCTATGGTCAGCCCTTAGGTTCACAGTACACAAGATCAGCTGAGGAGTTGTAGATAAACACTGGCTTCTTAAGTTCACTGTCTTTATTTTTTTCAAATAGTTACACTTTAATGCTTTCCAACTTTACTATTTTCACAAGCACTGGAGCTATACAAACTTTACCAACTGCAATTACACTTAATGCTTGACAACACTTCACTATTTTTACAAGTTTCAACGATATACAAACTTCAATAATCTTTACTATTTGCCAACAACACTTCACTGTTTTCACAAGTACCGAAAATATACAAACTACGCTGACACTGCACTACACTCAAACTCAACTGAAAACCGACTGAACCTGCCCTAGCCTCCTCCCCATCCTTATATTAGCTTGCACTGTTCTAGAATTATCTACATTTTTCCACAGTTCTGGTGCATTCTAGAGAGAGAGAGCACAGAGACAACCAAAACATGCCAGAGCTCTCCTACACCACACAACACTAAATTATTTATCATACAAACTTTAATTAAATTATGTAAATTAAGTCATATAAATAAAACATAATAAAGAAAAAGAGTACAAAAAATAATGCATAACTCATGAAACAACTACGCTCACAAACAGCAGGCAAACTGGCAACTCTGACTCGTAACGGGAAAATAAACATCAAGAAACGTCTGTACTACCTAACTAGCAATTCCCGCTCCTTAACACTACCCCCTCCCTTGTCCATTGTTGTCCCGACAAAAGTATACAATATATACAAACATTAACCTCAATCCTAATGAAACATCTAACTATACACAAAATAATCCTTCAACTTATCAGGTCTTCTTCTGTGCTGCTTCTGATGAGGCCCTTGCTCCTCAACACCGTCCACTCCTCCAGGAAGGTTTTGTTCCTCTTCCTGATTCACTTCTTCCCTTGGGAAACTGCCACCATCCTCTTGCACTTCAGCTCCGTGGTCCTTCTTAACATCCTCGGCTGAGAGAGAGCACGATTCCTCGGAAACATCCCAGCTGTACTGTCCTGGCCCATGGTATTGCCACAGATGGTTCACCTGTACCACCTTTGGACGAGACTTTCTGCCCCCCCGAATCCAAAGTTACGTCTGATAGGCGGTCCAACACAGTGTTAAGGCCCATCCCACGGACTGTCTCTTCTTTCACTGAGGATTGTATAACCAAACTTAATGACCATCCTTGAAGCTCACCTCACTTATCTTGGCCTCTCCTCAAGACTTAATGACTCCTCACACTTGATGATGTACCTCAGCCAGCCTTTCTTGAAGATGCTTTGCATAGCTGGGGGTGTCTGTAGGTAGCTCTTCATTAGATGGTCTTCCCATTAACAAGTCAACTGGTAAGTGTAGCTCGTGGCCCAGCACCAGTTTTGCAGGGGTGTAGCCAGTAGACTCATAGGATGCAGACCGATACACCATCAGCAACGTAGGTAATTTCTGGTCCCAGTCTGTTTGTCCCTCTATGTAGTACTTGGCCAGTTCTTGTCTTAGGGTCCAGTTGAATTTCTCCATCATCCCATCTGACTGTGGCCTTACTGGGGTTGTCCTGGTCTTCTTGATCCCCAATAACTTGCAGCACTTAAGGAACACAGCAGACTCGAAGTTTCTACTCTGGTCTGAATATAGCTCTTGTAGGTATCCCAAAACGACAGAAAAACTGGTCAACCAAAGCCTGAGCAAACAGCTGCAGCCTCTTGATCAGGGATGGCATAGGCTTCTGGCCACTTTGTGAAGTAGTCCATGGTGACACATACATACCGGTTTCCTCTGTCAGTGAGTGGCAAAGGTCCAGCAATGTCCACCGAGATTCTTTCCATCGGTGCACCCACTTTGTACAGCTGAAGAGGGGCGCAACCATGTTTCTTGGGTCCCTTCTTGGCACAACACACATCAGAGGCCCAACACCACTCTTCAACATCCTGACGCATGCCAATCCAGTAGAACTTCTGTTGCAGCCAGCTTAGAGTTTTCTTCACTCCCAATGCCCACTAGTGATCTGGTTATGGGACTCATCCAAGATCCCAAACCTCGTCTTCTTCAGAACTACCAGTTGCCAATACTTGCTGAGGCCATCGGGTGTCTCCCACTGATGCTCTACTAACCCATTGTTCAAACAAAGAAGGTCCCACTGACTCCAATAGCTCTTGGTCGCAGGGAAATTTCTTCCCAAGATGGTCACATTGTACTCCGCTGCAGCCAGTCTAGCACTAGTTGTAAATCTGCATCCTCTCCTCTACTAATATCTGGCCCAGAATTTCCATTGCAGCACCCTTGAGGCTAGTAGCAAGCTGCACTGCCCTCTCATGTTTTTGCTGCTCTAGCTTGGCATCTACTTCCTCCTTAAGCTGTTGCTGTTCTTTCTTCATTTTGCCCATGAAAGCATCTAGCTGTCCCTGTAATGCCTCTTGAGGTTGTTCATATCGTTCTTTTTGTTCTTCATATTGTGCCTCTAGTTGCTCACCCTGTGCCTTCAATAGTACACTTCATGCCTGTACTAGTTCTTTGAGTTCTTTCTGACCTTCATTCTGTGCTTGCAATAGCTTGATGATTGCCGCCAATGTCATCTCGTCCACCTGCCCGGCTTGGGATCTTATCTGCACACCCCCTTTGCTCCATGTCGAAGATTCGACTCACTGCAGCATCTAAATTACTCACACTCCTGACACCAGTGTTACGTCCCCTTCCCACACTGCCACAAGCTCCAACAGCAGTAGTCCAGGACAGGAAGGACGTTGCCCAGTAAGTTGTTCTTCCTATGGTCAGCCTTTGGGTGTACAGTACACAAGATCAGCTGAGGCGTCATAGATAAACACTGGCTTCTTAAGTTCAGTGTTTTTTTTTTTTTTTTTTTTTTTTTTTTTTTTTAAAATAATTAAAATTAATGCCTTCCAACTTCACTCCACTATTTTCACAAGCACTGGAACTATACAAATTTTACCAACTGCAATTACACTTAATGCTTGACAACACTTCACTATTTTCACAAGTTCCGACGATATTCAAACTTCGGTAACTCTTCATTATTTGCCAATAATACTTCACTGTTTTCACAAGTATAGAAAATATACAAACTACACTGACATTGCACTACACTCAAATTCAACTGAAAACCGACTGAACCTCATCTGGTCTCCTCCTCATCCTTATATAAGCTTGCATTGTTCTAGAATTATCTACATTTTTCCACAGTTATGGTGTATTCCAGAGAGAGAGAGAGAGAGAGAGAGAGAGAGAGAGCACAGTTACCAACTCGGAGACAACCAAAACATGCCAGAGCTCTCTCACACTGCACAACTCTCTAGATTATTTAGCATACAGACTTTAATTAAATTACATAGTTTAACAAAGAATCACATAAATAAAACATCATAAAGAAAAAGAGCACAAACATTAACACATAACTCACAAAACATCTATGCTCACAAACAGCAGTCAAACTGGCAACTTTGACTCGTTACAGTAAAATAACAAGAAACATCGAGAAACGTCCAGTCTACCTAACTAGCAAATCTCGCTTCTTAACATAAACTTTAACAGCCAGTTCCCTTAGGTCAATCGTCCTCCTACATACTATGCACCCTCTCATTTAACCACTTCGACGCTACTACCTACCTTCTGGGAATAGCCTTTAATAGCCAGTTCCCTGAGGCTCAATAGTCCTATATATCATGCATTTCCTTATGTCACCACTTCAGCGCTAACACCCGCCATCCATACTGATTTCATACTAGGGCCGTCTCATACAGGACGGGTGTCTTGGTATTAGTGAGGGTGTTTTTACAGTCGCCGGGGCTTTGGTAGATCAGTAGTCTACTTTAGCAAGACTTGACTATTGTCTTAAACTTACCCTTATCCTTACTGGGCCAATCGTTTCCATTATTGAGTTCCTCGTGTTGTAAAGTTATCTCCTTAACTTTTTTTCTTTTTATCCAGTAAGACCTCCTAAGAAATGGCTTTTGTATCACTTTGGTACTGTGTACGAGGAGGTGCTGAAGCACTCCTTTGGTTTTCCCAGGAACAGGGCCGAGGAGAGGAGGGGAGGTGGGGATAGGCTAACCTCAGGGACTGCGCCCGAGGAGGCACGCCCTTCCAGATAAGGTTAAGAGGGAGGAAAATATAATAGCGTAGTTCATTCTGTTATGACACACTGGATATCTAAAGAAAATAGGTAAAAAGAAGTAGGAACAGTTATATCTAAACACATTAAAACAAGGCTATGTTTAACATTTACAGTAAAGATTTTTGTATTATTGTAATTTTATGTCCTACTGAAGTGGCTGAGGGATATAAAGTATCTCTGGTCAATTTGCCTTTTTGTACAACCATCGAATTTTAATATGAAAATATGTTTTTCTGGTGTTTTTTGTTGTGATTCGATCGATTTTGAACCTGATTTCCGTCGCAAATAAACTGTTTCAGATCTCCCCCCCCCCGACGATAATGGGGGACCGGTGGAGAATAGGGGGTTTTGGGTGGGGGGAGCAGGGCTGAGATGGTTTATCTGCGATGAATCTGAAGGCCAAAATCGATCGAATCAACAATAAACACCAGAAAAACATTCCTAATTGCAGGGCTCAGCTCCCCCCCCCCCCCAATATTAACCAACCTAATCTATCTTGAAAATACGTAAATCTTACCTCATTGTTTTGAAGTCGATGGTTGCGGTTCTTGGATGTTGGAGTTCTCTTGAGAGAATGGAATTGGGGGAAGACTAGAAGTTCTCATTTTCTCTGACTGAGGAGGGGAAGCGTCCACAGTACCACGCATGTTTGTCTTTTCGGTAAAGACAGGGCAATTTGCACTCTGGAGAGTCAACATGTGTTGGTAAAACTCGATGCGATTTTCAGAACCGAGCGCTACATCGTCCTCCTTGTGAAAATGCGTCACAAAACCCCCGTAGTTATAGCTGCAACCACCACATACAGCAGCCATTTTTTAACTGAATTTAGTTCCGATTCAAGAGACACATGTGTACTGACCAACCATTCTGTACTGATGGAAAAATAGCCACCAGACACCACACACAAAAAAAAATGAGTGACCCGCACATTAAATATATATATATATATATATATATATATATATATATATATATATATATATATATATATATGAAATATATGAGGAATATATATATATATATATATATATATATATATATATATATATATATATATATATATATATGAAATATTTGAGGAACTGTTAATAGTAGTACATTTTAAAACAAAATAATAAATGAACCTAACTTCAAGGGGTGTCCATACTATGACTTGAAGAAGGGTATAAGATATACACGGTAGCGCTGACCCTTCAGTTCTTCTGGGAGGAGAATAGGGTGGTGTAGGAGGTTGAAGAAACACCCTTACTGTAGGCATTGATCCTTTATTTATGTACAGGTTCTCCATTCTTGCTATATGACAATAGGGAGACTGGACTTGTTCCAGGTCTGGACAAGACTTGAAAACTGCTTAAAAAACAGACAATGGCCATGCTGGACCCAGTGTCAGAAGTATAATATTCTGCCAGAACTTGGTTAGAGTCCACTCTCAAACTTATATTCAGACTTTCACCAAGACTTGTTGGAAGACTTGCTTTAATCCTGCTTCCCCTGAAAGTGTTAGAACTTTCAGGTAGTTTCAAGCAAAGTAATAAGATAAAAATATTATACTTTACTGTGAAGAAAATAAAATTTCATAGGAGTATTTCAATTAGATAATGCAACCGCCCTTTGACCATCCTAACCTCTAGGTGTTAGGATGATACTGCATGGGATAAAAATTCGTCTCCTTATTTCATAATTACAAAACAGATTTTAGTATCACGGTGAAGTACGTGACTGGCTGGCCTTACCCCAGGGCGTCATACTGCTGAGGTCAACTGTTTCTGCCTCTCCTCACACAGAGCTGCTCCGTGCTCTTCTCATATCTAACAATTTCCAGGGAAGCTTACACTTTCAAAACATTACTAACATAAGCACAATACAATCAAAATACCTTTTAGGGAAATAGAAGTTGGTGCACTAACTCATAATGGGGCTAGAAGAAGGAAAGCTTCACCCAGGAGGCTGTGGTCTTGCCTATACTAAATCAAAACAGAAAAGATCGTGCATCTCGTTTTCCCCTCGGGGGGCTTCTCCCGTGTTGTCAAATCTCCGCTTAGGGACCCTTATGATAAAAAGAACTTTTAAACTGCCTATGATATTTTCTTTTAGAAGTGTGGATATCATAAAATATATAGGAACTCAATGGTAACACATTATCTTCAAATGTCATCGTTCAACTGAAAAAAAAAAAAAAAATACTAAATCGATGTAGAGAATACACATCATTATCGTAAAAATGTATAAAAACATGGGATATTTCAGTGCAAGATGCAAAAATATTATTGGCATCTATTTCTAACCTGTACATATGTTAATGTAGGTGCCACGTGACTTACATCTTCAAATCGGATCGGTCGGCTCATCTGAATAGGTATCACGTGAGTAAACTGGTCCAACCTGATTGGTCAGCACTCCCGTACTTTAACCCGCCAAAAACCCTGCTCATGGTCCCAGGCACAGCCACAATAAAGTTTTATATACTAATGTTAATAATCATCTGTGATGATTAAGTATTTAGCAAAAACGACAGTAGAAGATGAGATGTGTATGCTGTCAAAAGGAAATTTCTATGTTCCCTGGTTGTACAAAACGGCAATTAGTCCAAACCTTTGACCCCCCCCCCATTTTCTTTTGTTTTAACCTCTTATAAACTTATGTAAAAAATACATGTACATAAACAAACACATACTTACAAATATCTTATTTTTCTTTACGAAATATACTATACTTTCCCTGCAGTTAATATCGTTGTTTTATAGAAAGAGAGGGGAAGGTGGTATGGTACACCAGGAATCTTGTGGCAGTAAATAAATGTACCTTGACACTAGTCAGGGAGCAATCTTTCTGCGACTTAGACTTCAAGTAAATAATGCACAGTTTACCGGGAGGGGGGGGGGGGCGATGTCGACAATTTTGCCCCGGGCCTGGTGATGGCTGTCGACGCCCTTTATCAGGAATGATAATTGCTTTCATGAATGACAGCCATCTGAGTGTACGTTGTATCTTAGAAAGGATATCCACTTCGGCATAAACGTATACATTGCTTTCTCTTTTTCTTTAACTAATGCAAAGAACCTTGATTTAAAAGGGAGTTGACTGTAGCACCAGTCGAACAGGGCGGTGCTCCCGAATTGGATGGAATGTAGATAATAAGGAAAACTGGAGCTCCTGTTTCATTAGCCCCAGGATTAGCCTCCTACCATACCTCTTGGCTGAACCTTTTCAGGGTTTCAGAAACGGGGGGATTAGGCTAGCCTACTCTCCTGTACATTTTTCTCATATTATTTACACGAAACTACATGCACATTACACACCACAGTTCCTATTTCAGTATCTTAAAAGTGTCATTACAACACTCCCAGGAGGGGGGGGGGGGGAACCATAAAAACTCGCATCATCCGTGCCTCTCTCCGTGAAATCAAGAAAGATCTACTGGACTATTGTCTGACTCTCACGCAATAGTTGAAACAGGATTCTTATTGTCTCGTCACCTGTAGATTTTCTTCAGAGAGAATCTGGGAGATATTTGCGTCTTTGACTGTATGTTACATCACATCCTGCTCTTGTGATCCTGAATTCGAATCCTCTGAATTCTCTACACCTTGGATACAGTTATCCTGTCATTTTTTTTTTTTTTAATTATATCTTTGCTGTGTACTTATACCCATCTCTAATTTTACAAGCTTTGAAAAATTCTTTAACTATCATACCTCTAAGATGGAAACTATTCTTTCAACTTCTCCTTTCTCTGAAATCTCAATGTTAGGTGATTTCACTGTTCACCACCATCTTTTGCTGTCCTGCCCATTCACTTATCCTCCCTGTGAACATGCTTACATCTTTTCTATTCTTCATGACCGAGAGTAACTTGTACAGCACTCTACCTTTCTCCCTGAATGTCTTGGGCAGAGTTCCTTTCCAACTTGCTTGACCTTTTCCTTGCATCTTTGTATTCTCTCTGCTTATTCTATTGATCTTTTCAACCATTTGGGTTCCTTTGATCAAAACCTTATCACCTTAAGCTGTCCTGTCGTGCCAGTAAGGCCTGTGGACCCTCCCTAGAAGCGGCCGTGGCACTTTGTGGCTGCTGATTGGAAGGCCCTTAAGCAGTATATACTTCTTTTAATTGTTCCTGGAATGATTATTACTTCCATGCCAAGAACCATCTGAGTGCTTTGCACATTATGGAGGATATTCTCTTGAACATGGAAGCATATATTCTTTTTTCTTATCCATTGACTAATGCTCAAAAGCCTTAGCTTAATCACACTTGTTCTAATGCCGTCCACAGCACGGAGGAGGCATACAAAAGACACCAGCACCAACTCACCAATGAATCCTATCTCTTTTATGTTTTTGCCTGGAATTGTTCCATCTGTTCTTTGCTATATGAAGAATAATTTTATTTTATTAACTGCTCTGGATTCTTGTTCAAATTCTTCTCACTCCTACTTGCAGGGCTGGTCCTTCCTATACGCTCACTACGCTTAGTGCGTAGGGCCTCCGATCACTGGTGGGGCCTCCCGTCCTCAGGATGTGTATTAAAAAATTCATAAATAAAAATAAAAATTGTAAGTACGTAGAGACTGGTGCTTATATTGATTAATTGGTTCCACGTGCATG
Organism: Coenobita brevimanus; assembly: GCF_032717465.1. NCBI lineage: Eukaryota > Metazoa > Arthropoda > Malacostraca > Decapoda > Coenobitidae > Coenobita > Coenobita brevimanus. Next base: position 22,246,640 of record NC_136972.1, read on the forward strand.
AACGTTGTGTAAACAATAATAATTGAATAATTGCAGGCAAAAATTACATTAGTCTTTTAGAGTAACAAAAAAATAATGGTAATTAGAAATTTGTTTAGCGGGATTTAATATTAAATTCTGATGGCAATACTGAGTGCTGCACTGTGTCAGATCAACTGAGTCGCCACACATACGATAATTATCGTATGTTTATGATAATATTGCCTCTGGAACGATGTACGATACCATTTTGTATCGTTTGTGCGATAATGTTGGGTTGAGCGCAAGCATGGCACGAAATTTTATGGCCACACATTCTAATGCTAAATGTGAAAGAGCATTCAGCAAAGTTAATCTTCTCAAAACCAAGCTGAGAAATAGGCTAAAACCCAAAATTGTAATTGGATGTCTTCTTTCATCAAAATGCCTAAAAATTCACGAGGGTCATGTGTCAAATTTCCTCACTCTAAAGATATCCTTGCACGCATAGCTAATCATGCACAGTTGTTCCACAATTAGACAGATGAGGATCTTAACCCGTCACGTCCCGACCACTTTCGCACCTATGACATCCCCCAGTCCCGACCACTTTTGGGAAAAAAAAAATTTGGCTAAAACTTCCGCTTATGTTGAGAAACAAAGGAAAAATCACAAAGAAAGTGCTTACCATGGTGCGCAACCGGTCAGAACAGGTGAGGTTCCCCGCGCCAGGTATCGTATTCTATCATAGAGGTGTGAGGCGCTCACGTTTTCTATGGTAGGTAATTTTGGGAGAAACAACACACAACACCTCTACATTTATTGAATTTGAACTAATAAACAATGAGAATAACAATATAATGAATTTCAGTGACATATACTGTATATGAAAAATAAGCATTGTACCTTCGCGCGAGCATAGCGAGTTTGGTCCGATTGGTAAAATGCTATGTGCTAAGTTTCTTGTTTCAGTCAACATATCATTTTTTCTACTTGTATACTACTGTTTCAATGCCATTTTACCATTTTGTACTGTATGTAAATGTTTTCAGCTGTTTTCATTCATTTCGATGACATGTAGCATAAGTATAGAAAACATATGCTTACTCAGCGCACTCGCTACGACTCGTATTTCAACATACAACATTGTTTTATCACTTTCATAATATTTTCTTCTTTACATTGAACCTTTCCTCCACCGCTATAAACGTTTTCAATTATTTATATTCATTACGAGGGCATTTAGTGAAATGCTAGCGCATAATCTCGTAGCAAGCACACTCTCTAACACTCGTGTTTCCACTTTTACTTTATTTCTTCAATCCCAATATACTTTACCACTTACATTACACCCATTTACACCCCATTCTGCACTATACATATTTACTGACATTATTTATTCAAGTGAGCGTCAGAATATCGCATGAAAATACTCTCGCAATGAATGTTTCGACCAACATAATACTCATACGCTTACATAGTAATATTCCACTTATATTACACCCGTGTTCACTTGTAGACTCCTATTTACATATTTACGGGCCTTATTTATTGCACTGAGCGTATGAATATCGCATCAAAATACCCTCGCAAGGTATGTTTCCACTTAGATAATATTCATACTTACATAATGATTTTCCACTTATATTACACCCGTATTCACTTCCATATTACTATTTGCAGATCTGCGGGCCTTATAATTACACTGAGCGTCTGTTTGTCGCATTTATTTCAGAGTATCAGCGTACTATCGCATTCACACCTTATCAGAAGTGCAGGAGCGTGTGAAACTCACTGAAACATGGGTGAATACACAGACCCAGTCACACTGAACGCACTCATAGCGGGTGTCCTTTCTCTGAGTGGTGGGTCTCACGCGGGAATTGCTACATACGTGACACCTGCGCTGGGGCCTAGGTCTATTTGCTTGGGGAGGTATGGGAGTGGGGAAATGGCGGGCGGATGATCTCAGGGGAGGGTGGGCACCTGGGGCTGTGCGGGTACGGTGTTGGGGCCTTTCAACCGCATATCTTGCAACAATTTCTCGTGTCAGCTCCCTTACAAACCCTTCAAAGTTTCCTGAACTCCTGTTGTCATAGCGTGAAGGTGGTGGCAATTCAGAGCAGTAATGTCAAGCAGGTGAAAGAATAATTTTTGTACCACTTCATCGTGGTCCTGGCACACTCGACAGTGGATATCATGGAGTCTGACTGGTCCACCAGGCGCATGTTGATATTATAATCAAGCACACACTCAGGTTTCCATACATGGTGCCTGTTCTCGCTCCGATAATCTACCGACTCTGTACGGTGCATGAAGGGGCGGTGAACCGTGGACAAGAGGCGGATTTCTCTATTTTGGTTCCACACAGTTGCAAGGATATTGTTTGCCTGGAAGAAGACAACCTCATTCCTATCAAGTTTCCGACCCACCTTGACCACGTGACGCCGGTTCACCTTGACGGTCCCACATATCCCCGTGTCATGCCTGTGTAGAAATCGAGCGAGAAGAGGGCTAGTGTACCAATTGTCAAGGTTATGGACGTGACCACGATGAAGATAGTCTACTATCATTGTCTTTACCACTGCTCCCGACAGACCAATACTCCGATCTTCTATTATGTCTGTCTGTGCACCGGTGTACAAGACTATGTCTTGCACATACCCAGTCCTGCAGTCACACATAACAAAGATCTTGAACCCAAAACGGTGCCTTTTGCTGGGTATGTACTGCCGAAATGAAATATTGCCTCTCCACAACACGTGACTCTCGTCTATGACGAGGTCTCTATAGGGATAAAATGAGGAACGGAATGTCTGCCTTAGGTGATCAAAAACCAATCTAATTCGCCTCATCTTATCTGTGTCATTAGCATTTGCAGGATCAGCTGCATCATTGAAATGGAGCCGGCTTAGAATTTGCTGAAACCGATTATGGGTCATTACTTGGCCAAATATTGGTGTAAGCATAATAGGGTCCCTTGTCCAGTATGCAGGAATTCGATTCCTTCGTACAATACCCATTAAAAGTACCAAGGCCAAAAACAAACATTTCTGCAAGGGAGACTGGGTAATCATAGAGGATTGAATGCCTGCTCCTTGTGCCCTGTCTTTCACTCTCACGCAGCTGGCTGTTAGCGAACCGGTTTGTTTGATCCACTATTTCCTCCACAAAACCCTCACTGAAGAAAAGGTGGAAAAAATCCAGCCTGGTTGAATTTGGGTGAATACCAGGAGCAATGCATCCAGCACGCCCCTGCTCAGTGAATGGGTGAATGAGGGGAGTAAAATCACTCCCATCCTCCCATTCCAAGACACAAATTCCTCGTCCCGATCGTGCCCATCCTCGCCTTCATCAGGGTGGGGAGGAGATGATGGTGGGGAAGGTTGGGGAGGAGGAGTGCGTAGGGCTTCCTGACTCGCACTCCTCTTCCCTCTGCCTTTACCCTTCCCCTTTCCCTTACCCTTACGGCCTTGGGGAACATCAGGGGGCTGTGGGGAGGAAGCCCGGGAATATTGGGGAACATAAGATGTGCTAGGGAGTGGCTCTTCCTCACCTCCCTGCTCCATCACCACACCACGTGACTCACCACCACCCACCCTCACTGCCCCAAGTGATAAGCCCCACCGCCTCACACCACCACGTGACTCACTCCCGCCACTCTCACTTTCCACACTCCTCCCAACACTTTCCCTTTCACTCCCTACTCCCTCAACGCCACTTCCACCATCCCCAAACAAAACACTAGGCCCATACCTGTTAGAACGATGTAGTGTGCGCTCTGGGCCGCGATGAGTAATAACCTCATGGCCGTACCACGTGGCAGTACGTCCCACGGCTATGTCCTCGTCCTTATCGTCGTCCTCGTCCTTGTCCTCGTCCTCGAAATCGGGCTCCACGTCACGGAGGGGCTGGCTAGAGGATCTTGCATGTTTTTGTGCAGCCTGACCCTCTCCTGCAGCACGATAAGTCACGTAGCGCCGCTTCCTGGGGGACGGGACTTCCTCATCACTGGTGCTACTTTCCACATCCTCTGGTTGGACATAATCTTTGTCCATCTCCTCATCATCGAGTGGTGAATCACTATCACCAGTAAAGGCATCCAGGGTGGCTTGAATTTCGTCCTCCGAGAGACCTCTATGGGCCATGTCTGAGCAGGACCGTTGCTAACAGGTGAGTGACCGAGCCGCAGGTGAGCATGGGTCGCGCGGGGTCACTGAGTGTCCCCACCTGGTGGCAGGTAGGGGAAGGTCGTGCGACGCTACGTACCAAAAATCAAGCACGAATTTTGAAAATTGTGGAAATTATGCAACTTGCAATTGCAAAACCTACTGGTACGTCGACGGGACTGGCAAATGCAAAACATTGCAACGTATCCATACGTTGATGGGACGTCTCGGGTTAATGGTTAATGTAATGGTGATCACTGAAATATTTTTTTAATAGTCTTACCGACTTATTATCTGCAAGAGTAAGCACATTTCTATGAATTATCTATTTATGTTCTATGGACTGCATTCTGCTGCTATACTCCATTTCACCGAGTCTGGTACCATCAGTGATGTTCTCAACACTTATAGCATTGATAAAGCTCCTCAGCACTGGATATACCTTTTTGTATTCCTTTATATAGGTTCTCAAGGTAATATAATAGAGGCTCACTTAGTGCAGAGGATTTACATCAACATTACAGGCATTGAGGACATCACTGACGGCGCCAGACTCAGTGAAAATGAGAATAGTTTACCGGACTGCCATATAATGTTGAGTGACGGAGTGCTGACATGGATTACTTACACTGCATATCTTGGTGTAATCCCAGTATTTTGTCTTCTTCTTACCTCATTTCACTCATACTTAATCCTGGCTATGGTTTCTAAGAAGGAGGCAAGTGTCAGTGGTGGTGTCAAGCGCAAACACCTGTATGTTCTAACAAAATCAAGCCTCCTTGATCTTGGTTAATTGGTCCGCCATACTATCGCAAAGACTAAACCCCCTAATAATCAGATACAGTGGCGTACTAAGGGGGGGGCAGGGGGGCGGCCCGCCCCGGGTGACAGCCATAGGGGGTACTATTTAGCTGACTGGTAACTTTTTCACCTCAGTGTTTCAAGGTTTTCAGTATTTCTATCAGAAATTAGATCAAAAGTAAATGGTTCTATGCTGGTTTCATTTTCGTTAAACCTGAATTGTGAAACTACCGTACACCTATTACGGCGAATTTTCGTTTGTATATTATTCATCTCGTGGAGGTAGGGGGTGCCAGGGAGGGGCCGTTGCCAAATACCCTAGGAACGCCCCTGACCAGATAAAGGAAACGGAGTATAGAAAGATTGATTTTCTAGTGTGGCACAGAGGCTATTTCTTTTCCATGTTTTTTTTTTTTGTTAAAATATATATTATATTATTAAAGAGTATTAATAATATGAGATTTTCATGGTATACCTAATTTTGATACAAAATAAAAAGTGATAAAAATACTCCCGAAACGAACTTCTTGACCCCAGGCAGCCCTACTGCAACCCCTTCAACCCCAACCAGCACTTTCGCAGCTCTTTCGACCCCAGCCAACACTACTGCAACACTGTCGACCCGGCCCACACTTCTGCAGCTCCCTCGACCCTGGCCAGCACTTCTGCAGCTCCCTCGACCCCAGCCAGCACTTCTGCAGCTCCCTCGACCCTGGCCAGCAATTCTGCAGCTCCCTCGACCCTAGCCAGCATTTCTGCAGCTCTCTCGACCCCAGCCAACACTACTGCAGCTCCCTCGACCCTGGCCAGCATTTCTGCAGCTCCCTTGACCCTAGCCAGCACTTCTGCAGCTCCCTCGACCCTAGCCAGCACTTCTGCAGCTCCCTCGACCACAGCCAGCACTTCTGCAGCTCCCTCGACCCCAGCCAGCACTTCTGCAGCTCCCTCGACCCCAGCCAGCACTTCTGAAGCTCCCTCGACCCCAGCCAACACTAATGCCGCTCCCTTGACCCCAGCCAGAACTTTTGCAGCCCCCTCGACCCCAGCCAGCACTTCTGCAGCCCCCTCGACCCTGTCAGGACTCCATATTATAATAATACAACTCATAAATAAATAGACAGATAGATAGATAGATAGACAGATAGAAGCACCAAGCCAGGGTGTATCAGCGAGAATCAAGCAAAAGGAAATTAGCTTGCAACTCTTAATGTGAAGGAATGCTGGTCATGCACCGGGAGCTGTACATACACACAGATATACAGTGTTCTAGATGTTTCCACGACAGTATAGCACACGTGACACGACCCGTGCTAAACGAGAATGCAGGAATCAGAGCTGAGGAAGGGGCAAGCCATACAACCGGCTGGTAGTAGGAAGAAGGAGGCTAGCAACAGGGGCGAGAGTGTGGCAGAGATAGAGCAAGACAGGGAGGTAGCTAGTGGGACTCAATACTTCACTCGTGTGTGAGAGACTTTGTTAATATTTCCAAGGCAAATAAAAATAGTCCCATACTAATTTTTCTCTCCTGTCATTACATGACAAAAGAGAACGAAGATTACCTACTTACAAAAATACTCACGTATAACAACCACTCGTCCACGAGTCTAATATATGTATAACTGATCTACAAAACACACTACAAGAAGTTACGAAGTATCTACAAGAGAATCAAGCAAAAGGAAATTAGCCTGCAACTCTTAATGTGAAGGAATGCTGGTCCTGCACCGGAATTCGCACATATACACAGACATACAGTGTTCTAGATGTTTCCACGACAGTGTAGCGCACGTGACACAACTGCTGCTAACCGAGAATGTAGGAATCAGAGCTCAGAAAGGAGCGAGCCATACAACCGGCAGGTAGCAGAGAGATCTAAGAAGAGGGGTCCAACTAGACTTAATATATTAAATCCCTGTATAATACATATCCTGCTCAACTTAGACTATCTTTGAAGATAATAAATCAATATCAACTCCCTGTATTCATCTTTAACTCCGTCTGCTCTTCAATTACCAAAATAACTTTAACCAAAACTCATGACTTACCTATTACAAGATTAAAGAGTTACATATAGTATATATAAATGGTGGCTACAAAGTTCCAACAATAAATGGTGGCAGCTTCTACAAGATATGGTGGCAGCAGAAGTACGAACCTCGTCTTCAAATCTACTGTGAGTTCCTACAAAATACAAGCTACAAGCCTACAAGTCAACGAGTCTACAAGCCTACGAGCCTACGAGTCTACGAGTCTACAGTTGAGTCTACATTATCTAGATAGAAAACAAACAATAACTCTTACAACCAACAACTCACAACCAGCTCCTGACAGTATTCTCTTCAACCCCCCCCCCTCCATCTCCCCAATCATCATGCTGATGTACAGTAGAGGTGAAGAGGTCACATGACGCTTTGCCAGTAGTTTAACAAAGTACTGATACAAACAATCTTCCAATTTCTACGACGAACCAAAGAACTACAACCATCTACAATCAACTACAAGTTTCAACTCTACGAGTCTTCTCTATACTCTTCTACATGAACCTGCAAGTACTGACATCTTCATACCACAACGGATAAATCACAAGAAAAAAAGGACCGAGAATAAATTGAGAAAGAAGAACAAAACAAGCAAACGAAAAGCAAGAACACAGCAACATCCACCAGACCACTGCCCTTCTCTCCATCGGCCCCCTAACTCCACCTACCTGCACCAACATCACCACGCTGATGCAAGGAGTGAAGAGGTCAAGAAGACGACAGCAAAAATACCAGATCCCTCACTCACCTCTCACCTTACTCATCGATACTCAGCATTACTCATCGATACTCATTTACACACCACAGCTACCAGAGTGTGAGAAGTCGAAGTTGCTAGCATTTTGCTGAGAAGTTAAGGACAACCCACAACACGTCAATCAACTGACCACCTGCACCACTACTAACACCATTCCCACCACGGTAAAAATTAGTGAGTTACATAGTTACTTCATTTATACAATACACAGTAATAGACAAAGTGATAGACAACACATTTTGCACAAACATATAACACGTGCTGTATAGTTACAACTTACGTACACATAATTACTTCAATTATCTTCATAATTCAATCACTAAATAATCTATCTATCTATCTATTGCCAGACGCCTCAATCCCGTTTGGGGTGGCCATAAACAAATCGCCTCCAAGTCGCCCTGTCCCCCGCCATTTCATTCCCCTGCTCCCAGCTCACACCCCCCTCTCTCATATACCTCTCCACCCCATCCCTCCATCTCATCCTCGGCCTCCCCCTCCCTCTTTCCCCCTCCACCTCACTCACATACACTCTCTTCGTCAGTCTTTCACCCTCCATCCTCTCCACATGGCCAAACCACCTCAGTGTGTTCCTCATAACACTTCCTATCACATCCACATCAACACCACAACGCTTCTTTATATCCTCATTCGTCAGCCTGTCTCTCCATGTGACTCCACAGGCTCCTCTTAAATAACTCATTTCCACTGCTCTCACTCTTGACTTGTGTCCTTCCAACAACGTCCAAGCTTCACTTCCGTACGTTAGAGTTGGTATCACAATACTGTCATGTAGTAACTTTTTCACTTCTATGCTCACTTCCCTGTTTCTTATCACTGCTTTCAAAGAAGCAGCAACTAAATAATCACCAACAATAAATATGCTACACTGTATATATTCATTCATATATTATAGCATTTATTTACTACCAACGAGTGTTACCATTTATACCTACATAAAATACGTGTTTCATACATACAGCTATACATTATTACATCTACAACGTAATAAAGAAAATATACTATCACAGTAACTCAGTGAGCGATTAAAAGAACTGTATTAAACATTTATTAATTAAAGCTACCTAATGGAAACAGACAAATTAAGTTACAAGGAAAACCAGGAAAAGAAAAAAAATGGCCAACACAAATGACGTTAGCAAGAATGAACAAAATCTTCCACACAATCGTGAAGACTAAGATTTCCACACAGTGATGACACATATATTGCCCACGATAGGTACAAGTGAACAACATGTCAGTGTATATAGTTAATTCTGTATATAGTGTATATATATATTTATATAAAATAACAAAACATGGGGCTATATAATATCATTCTCAGTAATATCTGTGCAATATAAACTAAACCTTTAAAAAAGGTCCCAGGGGAATTAGCTAGCAATTATGCAACCTCGGACAACACCGAAAAAGCGTAGACAAACGAAGAAAAACAAACTATAGAAAATCAATACATACAGTACAAAAAAAAAAATACAGTATGATCACATAACAAACAAATGAAAATAGGTGTGTTACTACAAATACCAAAATATCACATAAACTCCTTCTATAAGTGAAACAAAAAGCAAATTGTTGTTCTCCACGAGCCAGTGGCATGGCACATCATCACCATCATTGACCGCAGCATGATCGGATTAGCGATGTCAGGACTGCAATTATTACAATTATGTAACAACAAACGATTGCATTATGTTACACTTGCCACAATTATGTAACTAGAAACGACATGTAACAATTACAATACAATTAGGTAACAATTCATACAATGTTACAATTATGTATTACTACAATGTTACTACAATATTATGTAACAGTTCATACAATGTTACAGTTATATTACCACATTGTTACGACAGTATTATTTAACAATTCATACAATGTTACTACAATATTATGTAACAGTTCATACAATGTTACAATTATATATTACTACAGTGTTACTACAATATTACTATAGTGTTACTAGAATTATGTTACACTTGCTACAGTCATGTAACTACAAATTATATGTAACAGTTACAATATAATTATATAACAGTTCTTACAATGTTACTACAATTCTGTCTTACCAGAATCATCACACAAGTTAGGTGAAATATTAGGCATCACTAAAGGGATAACTCCATATGTAACGTAATGACCTAGCAATATTACTATTGCACAGTTATATGCATATGTCTGTTATACATACACATCTTACAATATGTCATACAATAACCAGTTTAACTATATTGCATTTGTTCAATTATGTATACAACTTGTTTAAAATGTAATATTACTGGATCAGTACAATATTATCATGAATATTATACAGTATTGATAGTCAATGTTATGTATTAATAGATTAGCATATGTCAATGATAATTGCTGTCGGAGGACCACCAGCTCGCGTGACCAAGTGATGTCAGGACTCCATATTATAATAATACAACTCATAGATAAATAGATAAATAGATAGATAGATAGATAGAAGCACCAAGCCAGGGTGTGAGATAGGTAGTATATCAGCGAGAATCAAGCAAAAGAAAATTAGCTTGCAACTCTTAATGTGAAGGAATGCTGGTCCTGCACCAGAAGCCGTACATACACACAGATATACAGTGTTCTAGATGTTTCCACGACAGTATAGCACACGTGACACGACCCCTGCTGAACAAGCATGTAGGAATCAGAGCTCAGAAAGGGGCGAGCCATACAACCGGCAGGTAGTGGAGAGATCTAATAAGAAGAGGGGTCCAACTAGACTTAGTATATTAAGTCCCTGTATAATACATACGCTGCTCAACTTAGACTTTCTTTGAAGATAATAAATCAAGATCAACTCCCTGTATTCATCTTTAACTCTCCTGCTCTTCAGTTACCAAAATAACTTTAACCAAAACTCAAGACTCACCTATTACAAGATTAAAGAGTTTCATATATATAAATGGTGGCTACGAAGTTCCAACAACCCCAGACAGCACTACTACAGCACCTTTGACTTCAACAGTTGGCATTGCTTCTCAGGCAGTGTCAACTGAGAAGACAGCACCACCAATTGATCCAGCATTTTGGCTATCTCCCATTACAGACAGCTTGAGGACAGAAATGGTACGCTTAAAGAAATTACAAATATCCAAAAGATAAAGGTGGAAAAGCATTTCTCGAAGGTCTATTATTAAGAAAAATGCTTAATGGTAAGAAAATTCCAAGAAGCTGGCTCATATATTCAGAATATACAATTCTGTATTATATATTTGCTGCAAGTTGTTTCAGATTAAAAACGTGAAATTCATAGAAGGGGGTGAAAATGACTGGTCATACATTAATGCACTTAATCGTAGCCATGAATGCAGTCCAGATCCCTTAATATCCATGGTGATCTTGAAAGTGCTGCAACTGAGGTTGAAATTGGGCAAAACAATTGACCAATAAGAGATGTCACTGATGGAGGTAGAAAGAAAGAGGTGGCGGAATGTGTTCACACGCTTACTGTAGTGTGCATCATTCAGTCACTCGCAGAGAGAAATCTGGGTTTTAGAGGATCCTCTGACAAGCTGTATGAGCCAAACAACGAAAATATCCTTAAAGAAGTGGAACTATTAACCAAATCCGACCCAGTCATGGATCAACATCTATCAAGAATTACAAATAGTGGCACACAATCACATTACCTAGGCAAGCAAATCCAGAATGAGCTGATCCAGATAATAAGCAATAAACTGATGGAGGCCATTGTTACAAAAATCCGCCAGTCAAAATATTTCTCCCTTATACTCAATTGCACCCCATACATTAGCCACCAGGAGCAAATGTCCATCATTGTTAGGACTCTGAATCTAAAGAACACGCCAGAAATCTAGGAGCACTTCCTTGTGTATGGTTGTGGAGGAGAAAACCGATTAAACTTGTCTACTGTGATACTGGAAAAACTGAAGGAGCTTGATATACCCTTTCAAGATTGCAGGGATCAAGCTTACGATAATGGAGCAAATATGAAGGGGAAAAGACAAGGCGTTCAAGCTCGACTCCTTCAGAAAAAAGCCAGCGCAGTGTATGTTCCATGTGGGGCACATACATTGAATTTGGTAACTGCAGATGCAGCAAAAGTATCAAGGGATGCTGTTGGATTCTTTGGGCATCTCCAGGAATTGTTTTTCTTTTCAGCTGCCACACCCAGATGGACTGTTCTCAAAAACCATGTACAGCTCACAGTGAAGTCTTGGTGTGACACCAGATGGGAGAGTAGATTGCATTAGCATCCATGCAGTCAGACACCAGGCAACTCAGATTAGAGATGCCCTTGTAGAGGCTCGAGAGAATGTGTCTAATCCTGTTGCCAAAGTGGAAACCCAGTCTCTAGCAGAGGAGGTTGGCTCCTACCGCTTCTTGATTTGTTCTATTGTCTGGTGTGATATTCTAACTGTTGTCAACCAACTGCTTCCGTCAACCAACATGCAATTAGATGTTGCAATTGATCTGATCAATAACGCCAAGACCTCCCTTACACTCTACAGAGAATCTGGTTTTGCTGGAGCACAAACCACTGCCAAAGAGTTGTGTGGAGATATGAATGCCGAGTCACAACTGAAACTAAAACGGATCAGGAGCCCAAAAAGCTAATATGCTTATGAAGCTCCTGATGAGCCAGTCAGCGATGCTCTTAGGAATCACGATATTTCATTTTTTAATGTGGTAGCGAACTCGGCTTTAGGTTCATTAGAAGAGAGATTTCATTCCCTCAATGAGGTGCAGGAAAAATTTGGAGTACTGCTGAAGTTCAACAGTGTAGAGAAAATTTCTAGCGAATCACTGAAAAGTCAGTGTGCAAAGGTGGAGACGACTCTGAGCTGCAATGGAGAATCAGACATCAATGGACTTGAACTGGGACAAGAAATTCAAAACCTTTCATCAGTACCGTCCCGGACAACAGCACTGGAGATGCTGTCTTTAATCCATGAAAAGCAACTGGAAGAACTACCCCAACCTGTGGATAGTACTTAGGGTAGCTGTAACATTTCCAGTTACTGTAGCCTCTGCAGAAAGAAGTTTTTCCAAATTGAAACTAATCAAGACCTACCTGCGTTTAACGATGAGTCAAGAATGCCTGAATGGACTTGCTGTCATTAGCGTCAACAGAGAGCTTGGGAAGTATCTCAACTATGATGATGTAATAGACGACTTTGCCTCAAGATAATGCAGGAGGGTGAAAGTCTGAATTAATTGCTAAAATTCCTTGTGTAATAATGATAATATTCATTATCACTATTTACAGTATAACATTATAATCTTCAAACTTTCTGTGCATTATGATTACTTATATATGAAAGCCTACTGCGTTTTGGTGTAAATTTCAGAATTATTACTGATTGTAATGGTGTGTTTACTGATGTTACATGTTTTTATTTCAATATTTTTGTTGCAACCTATATGCCATTATTAAGTTTTTTAGCTACAAATTTTTCCTTTTCTAATAGTAGTAATTCATAATCTTACAAAATATATAATACTATAGCCTTTTTGCCACTATGCAGTTATATGGCAATGACCATTTGTTTTTATATGTCTGAGTAATAATTATTTGTAAATTATAGTTTCACACAAGGTATCATTATTTTATTTTTATTCAGACAATAAAAGATTATACAGTGCAAGTTTTTTACTTTACATTGCTCAGGATAGGGGTATAGCTTGAGGGGTGAATATATAGGGTAGGGAAAAATGTAAATAAAGATTTGGGGGGGGGGGTCCAATAGAGATCTAGCATAGAGCCTCAGAAAAGTTAGGATCGGCACTGCCTACTTGCACTTTGTCATAAACCGTTCTAACTTTACTTCATCCACATTCTCTCCTTGTTTCCATTCTGGTGGTTCCTTAACGTTTTCCTCTACTTAGGCAGAACACTGCCCAGGCACTCTCTTCCATTTTTACCCTGGACAGTTTTCATTGCTGTTCCTCCATCTCTTCTCTCCCTCTGACTTCCTCATGACTGATTTGAAAGTTTCTAGAATTATGTACTTTCTGCTCTCACTGGCGTTAGTACCAACAAGGAACATAATTCTGATGGCGTCCCTCCTGTTGCTTTCAAGAATTGTTATTCTGTGCTTACACCCTGCTCAGATACACTTTCGCCAGCATCTACCGATTCCTTCTTGCTGGAAGTCAGTGGTGTTGCTGTGGGGGGGCCTTGGGGCCCAGTCCCCCCCCCCAGTCAGACTCTTGGCCCCCCAACTGCCACCCCATTTGAAATTCAGATTATATAATTTGTGGACGATGTTGACATTGGGTCCCCCCACTATAGGGCTTGCCTCCTCCTTGCCCCCCCCTCCCCTCATCTGTCGAAACCTGGCCTCACCACTGCTGAAAGTTTGCTCGCATTCTGCCTGTCTCGAAGGGTGACCATTTCCAGTCCTCTGTGGCCCAGTTGCTATAACATCCTGTATTTCTAAAGATTTTGAATTTGGTCTTTTAAAACATAATAGAGTGAATTGTCTTTTCAATCATAATCTTTCTGAACACCAATATAGAATCTACCAGGGAAGCTCCTTTCAGATTCCTGGTCTTCCTCCTTTTCGTACTTCGGCAAAATCTTTGCCATTGCACTTCACGTCTCAAAAGCTTTCGATGATTTTCACAAAATTTCTTCATTTCTTTGCTCACCTCTTCCAGTTTCTCTCCTTTCTGCACCTTCATCTCTAGCTTCCTTTCTAGTTCTTCTGAAGCTGATATTACAGACGGCCACCGAGCTTCACTTTGAGCTCCCAATATTGGTGTTTCTTAGAGTTTTGTTCTGTCACCAACTCTCTTTTGAGCTGTACAATCGCCCAGTGAAGTGATGACTCGCTTCTTTTAAGTTTCGGACAAAATTTCCTAGATCTGACAACTTTTCACTGGATAGGAATCCTAGATGACAGTACCCTTTCCTTTTTCTTTTCTTTTTTAAGGTTTCCCATAACTTGCCTGCCCTCCAAACTTAATTTGTGGTGTTGAAGAAATAAAAGAATGTGATCTTGTGAAAACATAACTAAGATTCGTCTTCAGTATTTTAGATAAATAACAGAAATTAAATAAAAGACAATATTTGGCACGTCTCCAGTTGTGCCCAAGCGGGCTAGTGGCTCGCTTTCCAAGGAATTACCCTAATTACGTCAGTCATGATCACGCAATGAGAGTGGGTATATCTCTTCGTCCTTCATTGTTACGCTTCACCCCCCTCTTTTTTTTTTTTTTTTTTCTTAACCACCAACCTACTCGTCTTTAGTTCTCTTCATTATCATTCTTGCTTTTAACCACCACCCTCTCCATCATCTTTCTTGAGACTGCCCTGTAGATTCTATTACATGTTGATATTTCATCGTCAGTAAAAATGACTACCCTTTTTACTTTAACTTGGTCTAAGATTGCCATATCTTCATTTTGAATGCTGACTTGTAAAAGTATATGAATACTATATTATAATGCTAGTCAGATAGAAGTGCCATGGAAATACAGTGGAGCCATAGTATTGTCCTTGGCCGTAGTATTGTCTTTTGCCTTCACTGGACTGTATGAAATAAACTGCAAAAAGACTGTTACATCCCCGTCCCACATTGCCACAGGCTTCAACAGCAGTAGTTCATTATAGGAAGGATGGTGCCCAGTGAGTTGTTCTTCCTATGGTCAGCCTTACGGTGTACAGCACACAAGACCAGCTGAGGCGAAAATAAACACTGGCTTCTTTACTTCACTGTATTTATTTTCCAAATCATTACACTTAATGCTTTTCAACTTCACTATTTTCACAAATACCAAAGATATACAAACTTTACTACCCCCTGGGGGTAGGGGGGGTTTTCAAGAATACTCCCCCAGTATCCCTGCTTTTCATACAAGGCGACTAAAAGGGTTGGTGGAGGCTAGTGCCCCTCCCCGGAAAACAACTAACTAAAGAGACGAACAAGAAGTCTCGGACAAGGACTGACCAAAATATGACTACGAAGGACTGGACAAAGGACATGGTAATCGGTACATGGAATGTAAAAAGTGCGAATGCTGAGGTGAAACAGAGACAGAGAGATTGTCCAGGTGCTTGAGGGTGCGAAAGTTGATGTATGTGGAGTAACTGAAACTAAATGGAGAGGAGAAAGTGTGAGAGAATGGGAGTATTGATGGAGTATATGTGCAGGAGTAGGTGAGAATGAGAGGGCAAAAGAAGGAGTGTGTATAGTTTTGAGTAAAAGATGGAGGAAGAACATAAGGGAGTATGGATCAGTTGGGTCAAGGATTGTGTGGGTAAGATTGAAAGTTGGAATACAAATGTGGACGATTATTTGTGTGTGTATGCGCCAATGCATGATCATGCAAGCAGAGTGAGGGAAGAGTTCTGGACAAATGTGGATGTGTGCATGGAAAAGTTTGGAAGGAATGAGAGTGTTTTTGATCAGTGATATGAATGGTAAAGTAGGGAATGTGAAGGTGGATGGAATAGTTGGTGAGTGGGGGTGTGCCTGCTGAGATAGATGAGAATGGCAGTGCGTTAGTGGACATTTGTGCTGGGAGGGGGTTGGTGATAGCTAATACCCTCTTCAAGCAGGCACAAAATGATCCACAGGTATACATGGCGAGTGATGAGAAGGTTGGGTGGTGAACTGAATGAAAGGAAGACAATGATTGATTATGTGTGTGTGGATGAAAGGATGCAAAGATGTGTAATGGATACAAGAGCTTATAGAGGTTGGGGGAGTGGACTTTGTGACCACTACTTGGTGGTGGCCAGAATCAAGATCCAAATAAGATGGAGTAATAGAAGAAGGGAAGGATGGGAAGAAGGAGTATTTGCAAGGAGAGTGGAAAGGTTACAAGAGGATGAGAAAAGGGCAGAATATAAGAGAGAAGTGGAGGAACGATTGGGCAAATATGAATTGGTGCAGATGGGGGACGTGGAAGGTGTGTGCAGGATATTCACGGAAGAAATATGTGCAGCATGTGATGTGGTGTGTGGGATGAAGAGAAGATGGAGGGGGGTGCAAGGAACAGCATGGTGGACTGAAGAGGTGAAACAGGCTGTGGCACAAAAGAAGAAAGCATACAATGAATGGATAAGAAATAGGGGCGTGGAAGAAGTTGAGAGACGGAAGAAAGAGTTATATGTAGAAATAAAGAGAGAGGTGAAAAGATTAGTAAGAGAGAGTAAGAAGAGAGTGGATGAGGAATTTGGAGGGAATTTGAGTGTAAAGTGGAGGGACTGTAAGAAAATGTTCTGGAAAGAGGTGAAGAGAGTAAGACAGGGTGGAAGTGAAGTTACCAGGGGAGTGAAAGATAAAAATGGTAGATTACTAGTGGAGAAGGGAGAAAAAGTGAGCAGATGGAGAAAACACTTTAACCAGCGACGTCCCGTCGACATGAATTAACGTCCACACATTTTGTCACTGCCAGTCCCATCGACGTACTTTAACGCGCAGCAATTGCAAAGTCCATAATTTGCACAATTTTCAAAATCCGCGTGAGATTTTCGATTCGCCCACCTAGGCAAGCCTCCCCTAACTGCCACCAGGCGGGCAGCCTCCCAGACCCCACGTGACATGCGCATGCCCTTGTCTCGGTCACTCACCTGTTAGCAGTGACCCAGGTCAGACATGGCACATAGAGGTCTCTCTGAGGACGAAATACAATCCGCCCTGGATGCCTTCACTGGAGATAGTGATTCTCCACTGGATGACGATGTGGAGGATAGGGATTATGTGCAGCCTGAGGAGGAAACAACCAGCAGTGATGAGGAGGTCCCTTCGCCGAGGAAAAAGCGGTATGTTACGTACCATAAGGCGAGGGAAGGCCAGCCTGGACCCCATACACATGCATGGATCTCTCTCCAGCCCCTAGAGAGAGATTTTAATGAGGACAAGGACGAGGACGGCAGCGTAGGACGTGATGTTACCTCGTGGTTAGGGAGGGAGAAAATTTCACCTCGAGGATCAGAAGGTGCAGCGAGAAAGCAAATCAGGTATGGTCCTTCTTTATTGTCTGGGGAAGGCGAAAGTGGTGTGGCAGAAGTGAGGGGTGAAAGGGAAAGTGGTGTGGCGGGAGTGCGGGGTGAAAGGGAAAGTGGTGTGGCAGGAGTGAGCAGTGAAAGGGAAAGTGGTGTGAGGGAGGCAGCACGAGCATGTGGTGTACGTGGGCATCGGGGAGGCGAGGTGGAGCCGCTCCCTAGCATGTCCTTCACCCCATAATATTCCCTTACTTCCTTCCCACAGCCCCATGATGTGGAGAAAGGAAGGCAAGGGAAGGGAAAGGGGAAAGGAAAAGGGAGAGGGAAGAGAAGTGCGAGTGAGGAAGGGCGCCGCTCTCCACCTCCCCAACCTCCCCCACCACCCTCCCCTCCCCACCCTGACGAAGGTGACGATGGGGACGAGGCTGGAGATGGTAGTGTGTGGAGGAACTGGGAAGATGGGAGTAATTTTACTCCCATCAGTCACCCTTTCACTGAGGAGTGGCGGTCTGGTTGCACGGCTCGAGGTATGCATGCGGGCTTCACTAGGGTGGATTTCTTCCACCTGTTCTTTGGGAAGGAGTTTGTGGGCCGCATAGTGGAGCAGACGAACCTCTTTGCAAGAAGCCAGCACCGTGAAAGTGAATGTCTATGTACTACAAGCAGGCACTCCCAGCAATATGACTATCCTGTAACCCTTGCTGAGATGTTCTTATTTTTTTGCCCTGGTTCTCTTGATGGGTGTTTTAAGAAAAAATCAAATTCCTGCATCCTGGACCATGGACCCAATGACCAGCACACCTTTCTTTGGAAAGGTAATGGGTCATAATCGATTCCAGCAGATTTTCAGCCGCCTCCACTTTTATGATGCAGACGACCCTGCTAATGCCAATAACACAGATAAAATGAGGAGAATTAGGCTTGTCTTTGATCACCTACGGGAAATATTCTGCTCATCATTTTATCCCTACGGAGACCTCATCATAGACGAGAGTCTTATGTTGTGGAGAGGCAATATTTCCTTTCACCAGTACATACCCAGCAAGAGACACCATTTCGGGTTCAAGATCTTTGTTATGTGTGACTGTAAGACTGGTTATGTGCAAGACATAGTCTTGTACACGGGCACACAGACAGACATAACAGAAGATCGTAGTATTGGACTCTTAGGGGCCGTGGTGAAGACAATGATAGAGGAGCACCTTCATCGTGGTCATGTGTTGTACCTGGACAACTGGTACACTAGCCCTCTTCTCGCTTGGTTCCTCCACCAACACGACACCAGAGTCTGTGGTACAGTAAAGAAAAACCGTCGCCATATGGTCAAGGTAGGAAGGAAACTTGACAAGAACGAGGTGGTTTTCTTCCAGGCAAATACCATCCTTGCCACCCTGTGGAACCACAACAGGGAAGTTTGCCTCCTGTCGACTGTACACAGCCCCCTGATGCACCGCACAGACTCCGTTGATCACTGCAGTGAGAGGAGGCGCCACGTCTGGAAATCTGAGTCAGTACTGGACTATAATCTCAACATGAGGCAAGTGGATCAGTCAGACTTCATGATTTCCAGTGTGGACTGTGCCAGGACCACGATGAAGTGGTACAAAAAGCTCTTCTTCCACTTGCTCGAAATCACGGTCCTCAACGCACACTACCTCCACGCCATGACAACGGGAATCTCTGAGACCTTTGAGGGGTTTGTGACGGAGCTGTCTCGTGAAATTATCGCCAGGTAAGCACAGGACAGGCCCCCACACCGCACCCGCACCCCCATGGCTGCCCAGACTCCCCTATGCCTCGCAGGATGCCACTACCCGAGCACTGTCCCTTCCCAACCAAACCGTCGTAAACCCCAGCGCTGCTGCCATGTATGCAAGCACTCGACAGTAAGACCAGCCACTCGGAGAAAAGACACAAGGTACGAGTGTGCAAAATGCAATGTTGCGTTGTACTTTCAGCCCTGTTTCAAAGAATATCATAACTACCTACACTACTGATACTGTGTGTGATGGCGATATGACGCTCAGTATAATGGTAAGGCCAGTAAGTATGTGATATGAATTATATAAATATGAAACTAGGGTAATGTTAGTGGTAAAATATTATATAAGTTGAGAAATAATGTAAGTTGAAACAAGTGATATCACAAGTATACCCACTGTGCAAATCTGCGAAAATATGACGCTCAGTAGAACAGTCGGGTCTGTAAATCTGTGATAGCAATGATATAAAGTGGAAACGGGTGTAATGTTAGTAGAAAAGTAATGTATAAGTTGAAAAATAGTGTAAGTTGAAACAAGTGATATCACGAGTACACCCACTGTGTAAATCTGCGATAATATGACGCTCAGTAAAACAGTCGGGTCTGTAAATATGTGATAGCAATGATATAAAGCGGAAACGGGTGTAATGTTTGTGGGAAAGTAATTTATAAGTTGAAAAATAGTGTAAGTTGAAACAAATGATATCGCGATTACACTCACTGTGTAAATATGTGATAATATGACGCTCAGTAGAACAGTAAGGTCTCCAAATATGTGATAGCAATTATATGAAGTGGAAACATGTGTAATGTTAGTGGAGAAGTATTATATAAGTAGAAAAAAAGGTTGTAAATTGAAACAATAGTCATAGCGACTTCACCCACTGTGTAATTATGCGCTACTATTATGCTATATATTATCGTAAGGCCTGAAACTATCTCAAAATAGTTCTCTAAAGTGGAAAAGGGTATAATGTTATTGGAAAAGTATTATGTAGGTTGAAAAAGGAGAATGCGGGTTGAAACAACAGTCACAGCGAGTTCACTCACTATGTAAATATGCGCTTACGTTACGCTAAATATTATCAAAAGGCCTGTGAATACGTAAAAACAGTTCTCTAAAGTGGAAAGGTGTATAATGTTATTGGAGATGTATTATGTAAGTTGAAAAAATGATATGTATGATGAATCATCAATGTTAGCGATTCATCGGTGAACAGTTTGGGCGATTTCGCTAGGTTCGCCTGATGGAACAATGCTTATTTTACCTCTATTTTTGTATAAAATCCAATTTACTCTTGTACCACTTTTTTTTTTTTTTTTGTAATAAATACATATTTATCTACTTTTATTGGTTTCCCAGAATTATAATACCATAGAAGACATGAGAGCCACAGACCACCTCCACAGAACATGGTACCAGGTGTAACGAAGTTATACCTGTTTAGGCGACTTATGGACCCCGGTGAACACTTTCTTTGTGATTGGCCATTGTTTCTCACCAAAAGCGGAGGTTTGAGCCAAAAAAATTTTGGTCCAAAAATGGTCGGGATTGGGGGGTGTCAGTGGTGGAAAAGTGGTCGGGACGGGGCAGGGTAAGGAATTGTTGAACATAGAGGATGGAAGTGATGCGAGTATAAGTGGCTGGGGAATGGCTGGGAGAAGGACGGAGGTGAGAAGACAAGAAGAAATCAGTAGGATAGAAGTTGTGGAAGCAATGAAGAAAGTTAAATTGGGGAAAGTCCCAGAAATTGATGGAGTGCGTGGTGAAAAGCTGAAGCATGGGAGAGAGATAGTAGTAGAATGGATGTGGAAGATGTGCAGATTGGCCTGGGAGGAAGGTAGAGTTCTGGAGGATTGGAAGTCAGGTATAATTATTCCCTTGTACAAAGGAAAAGGGGAAAAAGAAGTGTGTGGTAACCATAGGGGCATTCATCTTCTTAGTATAATAGGAAAAGTGTATGGCAGGATACTTATTGACAGAGTTAGGGATATAACAGAGGAATTAGTTGGAGAAGAACAGGGAGGCTTTAGGAAGGGAAGAGGTTGTGTAGATCAGATATTCATTCTTAGATCTTTAGTGGAAAAGTTTCTAGAGAAGGGAAAGAAGTTGTATGCGGCTTTCATGGATTTGCAGAAAGCATATGACAGGCTGGATAGACAAGGATTGTGGAAAGTGTTAAGGATATATGGAGTGGATGGGAAGTTGTTGAATGCTGTGAAGAGTATGTATGACGGTGCTAAGGCTGCAGTGCGTGTGGATGGTGAACTGAGTGAATTTTTCTCTTTGAAGGTTGGGTTGAAACAGGGATGTGTCATGTCTCCATGGTTGTTCAATCTGTACATGGATGGGGTAATAAAAGAGGTACAAGGTAGGGTAGTGGATGTTGGAGTGGCCCTGGTGAGAGAGGGTAGTATTTGGAAACTCCCTGTACTGTTGTTTGCAGATGATACTGTGTTGTTGAGTGAAGACGAAGGGGAGCTGCAAGGCTTGGTGGATGAGTTTGGGAGACTGTGTAAGAAATGGAATCTAAAGGTGAATGTAGGGAAAAGTAAAATGATGGTCTTTGAGAGAGCTGAAGTCAGTGAATGTACATTGAGGTTGGATGGTGAGGAATTGGAAAATGTGAGTACGTTTAAGTACTTGGGTAGTGTGATGAGTAAGGATGGAGGTTTGGAGGGTGAAGTGCATGAAAGGGTATAGCAGGGAAGAAAGGTTGCTGGTTCTTTGAAAGCAGTGATAAGGAACAGGGAAGTGAGCATGGAAGTGAAGAAGCTACTACATGACAGTATTGTATACCAACTCTAACGTATGGAAGTGAAGCTTGGACGTTGTTGGAAGGACACAAGTCAAGAGTGAGAGCAGTGGAAATGAGTTATTTAAGAGGAGCCTGTGGAGTCACATGGAGAGACAGGCTGACAAATGAGGATATAAAGGAGCGTTGTGGTGTGGATGTGGATGTGATAGGAAGCGTTATGAGGAACACACTGAGGTGGTTTGGCCATGTGGAGAGGATGGAGGGTGAAAGACTGACAAGGAGAGTGTATATGAGTGAGGTGGAGGGGGGAAGAGGGAGGGGGAGGCCGAGGATGAGATGGAGGGATGGGGTGGAGAGGTATATGAGAGAGGGGGGTGTGAGTTGGGAGCAGGGCAGTGAAATGGCGGGGGACAGGGCGACGTGGAGGCGATTTGTTTGTGGCCTCCCCAAACGGGATTCAGACGTCTGGCAATAGTTAGATAGATAGAAGAACAGACTTAGCACGATTCCGGGCAGAAATGTATAAAAGATGTGATTCAGGGGTGGGTTGGCTCCGGTACCTTTTATAGGCCCTCTCCTTGTTGTGGACAGCATTAGAACAAGCATGATTAAACCAAGGCTTTCGTGCATTAGTCAAAGTATAAGAGAAAGGAATGTATGCTTCCATGCCCGAGAGAATAACCTCCATAATGCGCAAGGCACACCCAGATGGCTCCCAGCCATGGAAACAATAATCATTCCAGGGAAAATCAAAGTAATACTGCCTGAGGGCCTCCCAATCCGCAGCTCCAAAGTGCCAGAGACGACGTTTTTTTGGAGGGTCTGCAGGCCGTAATGGAGTGATAGGACAGGTTAAGGTGATAAGGTTGTGATCGTAGGAGCCCGACGGAGAGAAAAGATTAACAGTGTAAGCAGAAGGATTAGTTGTAAGGAAGAGATCAAGTATGTTGGAGCTCTCTCCAAGGCGGTCACGGATACGGGTAGGGTGCTGTACAAGCTGCTCTAGGTCATTAAGGATAGAAAAGGTGTAGGCTTATTCACCAGGTGGATCAGTGAAAGGAGAGGAGAGCCAAAGGTAGTGGTGAACATTGAAATCTCCTAGAATGGAGATTTCAGAGAAAGGAGAAATGGATAGAATGTGTTCCATCGTAGAAATAAGAGAGTCAATGAATTTTTGATAGTCAGTAGAATTAGGAGATAAGTAAACAGCACAGATATATTTAGTCAGAGAATGACAGGAAAGCCGAAGCCAGAGTGTAGAGAATTCAGTAGAATCGAGTTCAGGAACACGAGAGCAAGATAAGTTGTTGCGTATATATACACAACAGCCACCTTTGGCTTTGAAATGAGTATAGAGAAAGTAGGAGGATACAGAAAAGGGTTTGCTGTCAGTTGCCTGAGACAGCTGAGTCTCAGTTAGGAAAAGAAGGTGAGGTTTAGAGAAGGAGAGGTGGTGCTCAACAGAGCGAAAGTTAGAGGAAAGGCCACGGATATTGCAGAAATGAAGAAGAAGAGAGTCAGACAGTGGTTCCAGGCACCTTGAGTCATCACCGGGAGAGGGGCTGAAGGTGGGGACATTTATGGTCCCCCCCCCGGGGGACTCCGAGGCTATGTTATTCGACGCCATTTTTTGAAAATTTTGAAAAGGAAGTGTGGTGTGTACTGTGCATGTAGTTTGGTGTTGATAGTTGGAGAATCTTGTATTGGAGAGCATGCTGGTCTACTCTCTGTGTTACTGAGACACTGAAAAAGTTCAGCAAAGGGGGATGGTCGGGACCTAGTCCCGAGGGCTGATGAAACGGGAGCTCCAGCTCTCCCTGTCATCAGCTTTCCATCCACCTTGGGAGTACTGCCCTGCTCGACTGGTGCTACAGTCAGTGGTGGAAAATCGGTCGGGACGGGGGAGGGGGTTAATCAGTCTAATGTTCTCCAACAAGCAGTTGGTTTTAAAAAGGCACTGACTCAAACTGACCCATGATCACTTGCACTATATAATTCTACAAAAACTAGTTTCTGTCTTACAAAATAAAAGTTGAGATTAAAAAAAAGCAGAACTATCCCTAACACATGCAATGAGCACTCTTACTCATTCTTCTCTTGCTCTTGTGGCAACTTGTTAGTACTTTCTCTTCACATAAAGCGGAGCTGGTATCTCTCCCCCATGCTTGAGCATTTCACCACACACTCCATCAATTCCTGGGGCTTTCCCAATTTTAACTTTACTCATTGCTTCCACAACTTCCGTCCTACTGATTATTTCATCTCTTCTCACATCCCTTCGTCTCCCAGCCATTCCCCAACCACTTACTCTCACATTACTTTCATTCTCCTTCTTCAACAATTCTTTAAAGTATTCTCTCCATCTAACTCACTTTACCTCTTTCCAGAATATTTTCTTACATTCCCTCCACTTTACACTCAAATTCCTTCCAAATTCCTCATCCAATTTCTTCCTACTCTCTCTAACTAATCTTTTCACCTCTCTCTTCCTCTCTATACATAACTCTCTCTTCAATCTCTTAACTTCTTCCACGACCCTGTTTCTCATCCACTCACTGTATGCTTTCTTCTTTTGTCCCACAGCCTCTCTCACCTCTTCATTTCACCATGCTGTTCCCTGCACCCCCTTTCGTCTTCTCTTCAACCCACACACCACCTCACATGCACAAATTTCTTCTGTGAATATCTTTGCACACACCTTCCTTGTTCCCCATTTGCTCCAATCCATATTTTCCCAATCGCTCCTCCATTTCCCTCATATATTCTGCCTTTTTCCCATCCTCTTGCAACCCTTCCATTCTCCATGGATGAACTTCTTGCTCCTGTCCTTCCCTTCTGCTATTTCTCCAATTCCTTTGGCCCTTGATTCTGACCACCACCAACTGTTGGTCAGATAGTCCACTCCCCCAACCTCTATACTCTCCTGCATCCGTTAGACACCTTCTCATCCTTTCATCCACACACACATAATTAGTCATTACCTTGTGTTCATTCAGTTCACCACCCACCCTTCTCATCACTCGCCACGTATACCTGTGGACCATTTTGTGCCTGAAAAGGGAATTGGCAATAACCAACCCCCTCCCGGCACAAATGTCCAATAAAGCACTGCTATTCTCATCCATCTCTGCAGGCACACCCCACTCACCAACTACTCCATTCACCTTCACATTCTTTACATTTCCATTCATATCTCCAATCAAAAACACTCTTTCGATCCTTTGAAACTTTTCCATGCACCTTTCCATATATATAAATACATATATATATATATACTTTATAAATATATATATATATATATATATATATATATATATATATATATATATATATATATATATATATATATATATATATATATATATATATATATATATATATATATATATATATGTGTTGACTACAACTTGTAAGGTGGCGCTCCTGACGGACAAGATTAGAACTGATTAGAAAGAATCAAGTCAACTTTGTGGGAACGTGGTAGCTAGATGCTTTACGTTTACAACAATATTAGTTGCTGTAAAGGGGCAGATGAGTGGATGGATTAGATTGAGTGGATGGCTGGGTGTGGAGGGGAGGGAGGGTGGAATGGATGGGAGGATGGATGTGGTGGTGTAGGGTGGGCAAGGTGGGTGGGCAGGGTTGGGTGGGTGTTGGTGGGCAACATGGGTGGGTTAGTGGGTGTGCAGGACGGGTGCATAAGTATGGGCTGAGTGGGTGGGCAGGGTGGGTGAGAAGGTGATTGACCTGGGTGGGTGAGAATATGGGTAGGTGGATGGGTAGGGAAAGTGGATGGGTGGGTGAGATGAGTGGGTGGGTGAGTACTTAGAAAATAGTTCCATGGTAGGAATTGGTCTAAGGAGATTTTTTCCCTGGGAAAATTGGCACATTGAGGAACATAATTTCAGTTGGTAAAATTGGACCCCAGCAGTCTTCTCCCAGAAGGGGATTGCCATCCAGGGTCCCAGGCAATGCTGGTATGCACGATTATAGGGTTTCACCAGGGCAATGCCGGGTACCCCCTACTAGTATATACTACGTAAAAGAATATGTTTGTCTCTCTGTCAGTCTGTCCCCCATGAAAATCAAGGGGGATGCATATAGAACTCTAAAACTCTAACAGGTGTAACTTTTTATGACGTATTTAAATGTGTACATTACAGTTGCTAAAGTGACGTCCTTGATGGCCAAGATTAGTTCATCAGAAATATTCAAGTCAACATGGTGGGACTTCAGTAGCCAATTACTGTAGAATTTTATACTTCTATAATCATCTCATTGTTGGCCACGAGCCGAACGAATGGATGGATTGGTGGGATGGGCAGGGTGGGTGGGGTTGGTGTGCAGGGTTGAGTGGATGGGTGGGTGCGGAGGGCAGGGTGAGTGGAGTGGATGGAAGGGTGGGGATGGTGGGGCGATGTGGGTGGGACGGGTGGTCAGGGTTGAGTGGCTGTTTTGGGGCAGCTTGGGTGGGTGAGTAGGTGGGGAGGATGGGTGGGTGAGTGTGGG
>NC_136972.1:22278360-22288360 GCF_032717465.1 Coenobita brevimanus
AAGAGAAAGAAGTTGTATGCGGCCTACATGGCTTTGGAGAAAGCATATGAAAGGGTGGATAGAGAAGGATTGTGGAAAGTATTAAGAATATAAGGAGCAGATGGAAAGTTGCTGAATGCCGTGAAAGGTATGGATGAGGGTGCTAAGGCTGCAGTGCGTGTGGATAGTGAACTAAGTGGATTCTTCTATTTGAAGGTTGGATTGAAACAAAGATGTGTCATGTCTCCATGGGTGTTCAATCTGTATATGAGTGGGGTTATAAAAGATATACAAGGTGGGGTAGTGGATGTTGGAGCAGCCCCAGTGAGAGAGGGCAGTGTTTGGAAATTCCCTGTACTGTTGTTTGCAGATGATACTGTGTTATGTGAAGACGAAGGGGAACTGCAAGTGTGTAAGAAACGGAATCTAAAAGTGAAAGAAGGGAAGAGTAAAGTTATGGTCTTCAAGAGAAGTGAAGTTAGTGAATGTACAGTGAGGCTGGATGAAAAGGAAATGGAAAATATGAGTGCTTTTAAGTACTTGGGTAGTGTGATGAGTAAGGATGGAAGTTCAGAGAGTGAAGTGCTTGAAAGGGTACAATAGGGTTCCTTGAAAGCAGTGATAAGAAAATGGGAAGTGAGCATGGAAGTGATACAGTTACTACAAGACAATATTGTGATCCCAACTCCAACGTATGGAAGTGAAGCTTGGACGTTGTTGGAGGGACATAAGTCTAGAGTGAGAGCAATGGAAATGAGTTATTTGTGAGAAGCATGTGCAGTCACATGGAAAGACAGACTGACAAATGAGGAAGTGAAGGAGTGTTGTCGTGTGAATGTGGATGTGACAGGAAGCATTAGGAGAAACACATTGAGGTGAGTTGGCCATGTGGACAGGGTGGAGAGTGAGAGACTGAAGAGGAGAGTGTATGTGAGTGAGGTGGAGGGGGGAAGAGGGTGGGGGAGGCCAGGGATGAGATGGAGGGATGGAGTGGAGAGGTATATGAGAAAGGGGGATGTGAGCTGGGAGAGCAGGGTAGTGAAATGGTGGGGGG
Source organism: Coenobita brevimanus (assembly GCF_032717465.1). Classification (NCBI taxonomy): domain Eukaryota; kingdom Metazoa; phylum Arthropoda; class Malacostraca; order Decapoda; family Coenobitidae; genus Coenobita; species Coenobita brevimanus. Next base: position 22,279,394 of record NC_136972.1, read on the forward strand.
CAGGGCGACATGGAGGTGATTTGTTTGTGGTAACCCCTTACGGAATTAAGGCGTCTGGCAACAGATATCTATCAATCTATTTATCTATCCATCTATCTATCTATACATATATAGACAGATAGATAAATAGATATATTATATTATATATATATATATATATATATATATATATATATATATATATATATATATATATATATATATATATATATATATATATACAGTAAAAGCTCGAGTAACCGGCATCCAATGCATCGGCACATCCATATAACCGGAATACAAGTTCTTTCCACTTATACGGCTCCTGACCCAGTTCCTTCCACATCTTCAGCTCCTGACCTTGTTCCTTCCACTTCTTCTCCACTGTCTGAATCCTCATCTCATGATCCTGATGATCCCCCTATTATTATTGATTAGTTCTGTACAGTACAAGATAAAGTAGTGTATGCAGCAAAGTTTTCAAAATTATTCTGGCATGTAACATATGCTAAATATTTTTTTGAATAATTTTTGGTAATGTTTGGTGGTTTGTGTTCAGTCCCGTACAATTTCTGTTACTGTCCTTTTTGTGTATTGTAGTGTACAGACGTCGGAATAAGTTCGTTTCCTTTTCCGTGTTTGTAACACTGCTCGACGGAGAGGTATCCCCTCCTCCTCCCTTCCTCATAATCCCACACTCCCACCCAACCCCCCCACTTTTCTCTCCGACCCCATAACCCCACCCAGTACCCTCCATACTGTCGCTCACAGCCAGCTAGGAGTTTCTGTACTTCAAGCACCTTTTTAATGACGTGTAGTCCGAACAACTAATAAAGGAATAGTACAGTATACTGTATATCATAAACAAAGTTAGGAAAAGGTTTACTACACTGTGTGTGTGTGTGTGTGTGTGTGTGTGTGAGAGAGAGAGAGAGAGAGAGAGAGAGAGAGAGGAGCAGACAGACAGACAGACAGACAGAAAATAATTCTGCTGTGATTAAGTGTTGCGGTAGTAGACGCCTCTTTTACACACACACACACACACACACACACACACACACACACACACACACACACACACACACACACACAGAATAAATCTATTTATCTAATGCCAGATGCCATAATCCCGTAAGAGATGGACATCTGACTTAGAGTTATTTGTTTTACGGGGAGGGGCACTAACCCTCAGCCAACCCACTTGTTGACACGAAGGGAGCACGTATGGTTTGGTTATGCGGTTACCACCCAGCGTTGTGAATGGCTTCTTGGGTCACGGGAAACCATTTGTCTTGTCACTCAATGTAAAGCCACCTGTAAAGGAAAGATGGGAGAAATAGGAAGCAAGGAGGGTAGGCACAGAAAAAGAATGATAAAGGCTAAGGAAGAAGTAGGCAGCACTACATCAAGTGAGTGGATGATGGTCGCCATCACCTACCATAAATGTGTTGTGATTAAATGTTGCGGTAGTAGACACCTCTTTAACACACACACACACACACACACACACACACACACACACACACACACACAGAGGAGTTACAAGGAAAAGTTTGGATCTTAATGACTATGCAGCCCATACCGTGGAGATACTTCTTGTTTGCCTGGGAATGCATACCCAGTTCACATTTATTCTAGTGTAAGATCCTGCCAATGAATCTCAAACTTCTCTACTGTAGTGTTAGCAATGCCCATGTTGAGTCAATTCCATGTGGAGAAGATCTTGCACGTGAAAAAGTTTTCACGTAATTCTGCTGGTAATTTTTTTCATTTACAAGTTCCAACCATGGTCATGTGCCGAGTCCGTGTTAAGAGTAAGCAACTTTCTATGTAGTGATTGTGAAATCCATTCAGATTTTAAATACTTTGATGATCTGACCTCGCAGTCTACGAATTTCTACTAAAAAAGTCCCACAGTCCTCAGGCAAACCTGATACCTTAGTCTTCTGAACTCTTTGTAAGTCGACGTATGACTTTTTCAAGCGACCAGAATTCCACAGCAACTCAGGAAGTGGCCGTATTAAGGAGATACAGAGTGTGAGAACAATCTCTATTCCTAGAGAGAGAGAGAGAGAGAGAGAGAGAGAGACTTGGAATGTTAAGAACAATCAGGAGAAATACTGATTAAAAAAAAGTGAGTGGGAGGAGAAACTGAAGCAGAGAAGACGAAAACACGCAGGTGAAGAAATGAAACAATGTTACAGAAGTGACACATGGACGGAAGCGCGCACACACACACACACACACACACACACACACACACACACACACACACAAACGCGCACATTCTGAATATTTGTCGACCTATCTGTGTGTGCCTGTCTGTGTACTGCCCCTCCCCCACCTTCTCTCTCTCTCTCTCTGGATCCTTTGTCTCATCCCCAGTTTCCTTTTCTCTCCTTCCCCTTTCTTTATGGCAATCTGCTCAGTCCCTACCTTCCTCTCTCTCTCTTTCCTTTCCTTCGTCTCTCTCCCCCTCTGTCACTCCCTCCTTACCTCACTCTCTCACTCTTTCTCCCTCCCTGTGTCATAACTTTGTCTTACTTTTTTCTTCTGTCACATTGGTTATCTTTTTTTCTCCATTAAACTTGTACTAAATCCATTTCCTTCACAATTTTTTTCCCCAGTAATAACTGCATACTCCTTTATCTCTCTCCTCTCTCTGTCTCTCCCTGTCACCCGAAATCTCTTCTTTCATTCCGCTCCTCCCACTGTCTTTCCCTCCCTTCCTCCCTCCCTATTCCTCCCCTTGTCTTCCCTTCTTAACATCCCCCTCCTCTTGCCCCCCAAATTAACCTATTTTCCTCCCACTCTTAATTTCTACTTTCTCTCCACAAAATTGTCAGACTTCTCCGTTTCTCTTTCACCTTTTTACTTGGAAGTCATTCATTCTGATCAGCCTCAACGCTTTCGTCTTATCCTGCTCACTTCTTTCGCTGCGTCCTTGCCAGAATAACACACTTTCTTCCCCCTTCGTGTTACCTTACCTCCTTCTCTAATGTTTCTCATTACCGTTCTCAGTATTCCAGTCCGCAGTTCTCTTTCCCCCTTCCTCCTTTTTGTTATCCCTATTTCTATGTTTGCTCCATTCCCATTTTCTCTCAGCTGTCTCCCCTTTTGTCTCCACTTCCCTGTCTTCCGGCCTTTCTATTCACATCTCCCTTGCCTCTTTCCTTTTCACACTGCTTGTATATCATTTCACCTCTCACTGTCTCTTCTGCTCACTCTCTGCCTCTTTTCTTAACTCTCGTTGTTCTCTCCTTGCCTCTCCCCTCTATATTTTCTCCGTAACTGCCCTCTCATTTCTCATTTTTCCACTGACTCTCCCTCTACGCCTGTCGCTCCCTGTCTTTTAACTCTCTCTCTCTCTCTCTCTCTCTCTCTCTCTCTCTCTCTCTCTCACAGTGTAGTAAACCTTTTGCTAACTTGGTTTATGATATATACTGTACTATTCCTTTATTAGTTGTTCGGACTACAAGTAATAATAGAGGTGCTGGAAGTACAGAAACCCCTCGCTGGCTGTGAGCGAGAGTATGGATGGTACCGAGTGGAGTTATGGGGTCAGAGAGAAAAGTGGGGGGGTTGGGTGGGATTTTGGGACTATGACGAAGAAAGGAGGAGGGGATCCCTCTCCATCCAGCAGTGTTACAAACACCTTAGTCCACGGAAAAGGAAACGAACTTATTCCGACGTCTGTATCTGTACTGTATCATACCTATATTGCATCTAATACCGAATATGTGATTTATGAAATAAAGTAAACTCCCAAGTTTGGTCCTGTTTCATTTGTTTGACCTCTCAGAAAATTTCTAACAGTAACATTCGGTTATCTGGAAAATTCCATATCCAGAATGGAAGAATCTCCTTTCATTCTAGTTAATCGAGATTTTACGGTATATATATATATATATATATATATATATATATATATATATATATATATATATATATATATATATATATATATATATATTGTTACGGAACAGAGAAAGATAATGTACACATTAAGTGAGAATACTAAGAGTCACTACTGTCCCGTAAAGTTCCAGGTTCAAAACAAAAGAGTTAGGTAAAATTACAAGTTAAAGTTTAATGCTCAAACTAACAACAAAACATTCAGGACTCATAAGGATAATGTAATGGCAAAAAACAGGTTAAATATATGGTTAACTGCAATAGCCTCTATTAACACGAAATTAGCAAGAGTAAATTTATCTAAGTCAGCCCTGATAAAATGAAAATACACTGGGTAATGCTCAGTTAATGCAAGATAAATTATTACAGATACAATATATCATTAATGATGGCTGACAACAAGAACCTTACATGAATTCCAAAAACCCTACTAGGCATAAGAATCAACACCTTACGCTACACAGTACAAGAAAAAATGCAATAACAGTTATACTCAAATTACACAGCTGCTAGATGGTTGGAGACTTCCTGAGCACTCTCAATAATAACTGTACAGGGGAGGACAGAGATGTGAACAAAATGAGGAGTAGATCTAAGTGGCAATAATGCAGAGACTGAGCTCATTATATAGGGGCCAGCAGAGCTTGATACAACTTGTAAGAAGGACGCGCAAATGAAGCCATAGGGGACAAAGAGCTGATAATCCTATTCTGAACAACAGAAAGGACGACTTACTCTACTATAACGGTAGAAGGGGGGGACTGAGGCAGAACACGCTCGTGATCAAACATGCAGCTTACTGTGCGTTAAAATTACACAAAGGATGATGAAATCATAGGCTATGTAACACCTCCCCACAAAGAAAAAGAAATTTACAAAGGAAATTTCTTATTACTCTAAAACAATCTGTCTAAAGTCTAGATAAGCAATCTGCAATAACATTTTCTTTCCCCTTGACATGTTGTATGTCTAAAGAATACTCCTGAAGAAATAGACTCCATCTTGTCAATCTCTGATTTTTATCTTTAAACTTACTAAGGAATTTCAGTGGGTTATGATCGGTATAAATGACTATGGGGTCAAAACCAGAACACAAATAAAATGAAAAATGCTGTAAACCCAAAATCAAGGCCAAAAGCTCTTTCTCAATAGTTGAGTAGTTCTTTTGAGGTGGAGTGAACTTCTTACTGTAATAAGATACAGGGTGTTCAATACCCTGATCATCCTCTTGCAGCAAAACAGCCCCAGCTCCTGTATCACTTGCATCAACAGCCATCTTAAAAAGCTTTGCAAAATTTGGAGTAGCGAGCACTGGCTGACTTAATAGGATAGCTTTAAGTTTGTTGAAAGAGGATTCACAGTTATCGGTCCAGACAAATTTAACTCCCTTTTTCAGTAGGTCTGTAAGTGGTGATACAAGAATAGAAAAGTTAAGAACAAATCTCCTGTAATAACCTACCATTCCCAAAAATCTTTGTAGCTCTTTCCTACTTTTAGGTCTGGGAAGATCACTTATAACCTGAACCTTAGCTGTTGGTGGTGCAACGTGTCCATCACCAATTACGTAACCAAGGTACTGAACTTTAGCTTGACCAAACTCACACTTTGATAAATTAGCTACAAGATTAGCATGAACCAAACGCTCAAGAAATTTACTGACATGGCATAGGTGATCTTTCCAGTTGTCACTGAAGATTAATACATCATCAATATAAACAACATACCCTGCCAAAACCTCTGTTACAACATTCATGAGCTTCTGAAAAGTGGCTGGTGCATTCTTCATACCATATGGCATTACAGAACATGCAAAAGTCTTTCCTAGTGTTACAAAACATGAGATCTCCCTAGCACGTTCAGTCATAGGTACTTGCCAGTATCCCTTTAACAAATCAAACTTACTTATGTACCTAGCCTTTCCGATCTTGTCTATGCAATCTTCCACACGAGGGAGAGGGTAAGTGTCTGTTTTGGTTATCTGATTAACACGTCTGTAGTCGATGCAAAGCCGCTGTGACCCACCTGGCTTAGGGACTAGAGTGACAGGAGAACTCCACTCGCTCTGACAGGGCTCAATCATCTTGTGGTCCAACAGGTAGCCAAGCTCCTTCTGGATGAGAGGAACTTTCACTGGGTTCACTAGGTAAGGAGGCAGTTTAATTGGCTTTGCGTCTCCAACATCGACATCATGCATCAACACAGTGGTTCTTCCTGGAGTGGCACGGAACTCTTGCGGGTACTCCTGCAGTAATGCCGAAAACTCCTGCCTTTCCTCGGGAGCTAGATGAGAAAGCTTAGTCTGAAGATCATTCATGATATCAGGATTCTTCCCCAAACTATCACTCAGGCTCATACTGCATAGGAGAGCTTCACTTGCAGACTCGGGTGGAACAGCAACAGTGCAGACTGGATTATTTTCGTCCCGCCTGTGATATAACTTTAGCATGTTGATGTGACAAAGTTGCTTGTTCTTTCTACGATCTGGTGTGGCGATGACATAGTTGACATCACTGAGTTTCTTCTCCACGAAATAAGGACCACTAAACTTGGCTTGAAGAGGTTGCCCATGAACCGGTAGCAGAATCAAAACCTGATCTCCTGGCTGAAAGTGGCGTAACCTGGACTTCTTATCATACCAAGTCTTCATCTTCTCCTGAGCAGCTCCTAAATTCTCTCTCGCCAGCTGTAAAGCAGTGGACAGCCGTTCTTTGAACTTCGTCACATACTCCAGCAGGTTGACGTCATCTTCCTCCGACAGCCAGCATTCCTTGAGTAACTTAAGGGGTCCTCTTACTTCATGGCCAAACAGTAGTTCAAAAGGTGAGAAGCCCAGTGATTCATTTGGAGATTCTCTTGCAGCAAACACAACGAATGGAAGACCTTTATCCCAGTCTTTCTGATGTTCCAAACAGTATTTCTTGAGCATCGATTTGAGTGTTTGATGATATCTCTCCAACGCTCCTTGGGTCTGGGGATGGTAAGCTGAAGACGTGATCTGGGTGATGCCCAACTCTTTCAGAGACTGCTTGAAAACATTTGACATGAAATTACTTCCCCGGTCTGACTGTACCTCCTTGGGCAGACCAAACTTTGTGAAGAACCCCAGCATTTCCTTAACCACGTTCTTTGCTGAGATATTTCTTAGTGGAATGGCTTCAGGATAACGAGTAGCCATATCAATCAGGGTCAACACATAAGAAAATCCTGAAGAAGTCTTAGGAAGAGGGCCCGCAATATCCACCAACACACGGGTGAAAAGCGCCTCAAAAGGAGGAATGGGAATTAGAGGTGCAACCTTTTCGGTCTGATTACACTTCCCCACAACTTGACAGGTGTGACAAGACTTACAATACCAGGAAACATCCCTGAAGATACCTGGCTAGTAGAAGTGTTTCAAAATGCGTGCCACAGTATTCCTCACTCCAAGGTGTCCTGCCAAACTGGAATCATGAGCCACTCTAATGATATCCTGCCTACAAACACGAGGGATGACAACTTGATGTACAACCTCCCACTCACAGTCGGCTGATGCTGTTGGGGGTCTCCACTTCCTCATAAGTACTCCTGACTTTACATAATAACAAGTAGAAGCACCGGCTGACTCTTCCTCACTGCAAGCAGAGTTAGCTAGACCTTTCAACTCAGGGTCAGCAACCTGCAACTCAACCAACTCTTGACGAGACAAATTATCAACACTACGGGGTACTGCCTCATCTGGTGAGTGGTCCAAATTAGCAAGAAAAGTGTCAGCTAGGATAACATCATCATCATCATTATCCTCTAAGTCACCAGTAACTTTAGACTTAGCCCTAGTGACAGCACATGCAGGGAACACATCAGGGACATCACAATCCTGGGATGCAGCCACTGGCTCACTAGACAACTGAGGAGCTGGACACACTTGACTTCCACCAATATCATTTCCAAGTAAGAAAGTTACACACATTGGGAGTGTCTCAACCAACCCAACCATAACGGAACCATTAACAAAACCAGACTCTAAATGCACTCTGCACAGAGGGACAGAGAAGTAATTATTCCCTACACCTTGTAAGATTACAGTTTCATCAGAGGAATTAACATTAGAGCCTAGAACACTGGTCAGCATAAGGGATTGGCAAGCACCTGTATCACGATATATTTGAACTGATTTCCTGTCATTATTGTCCAGAAGACTGACAAAACCATCAGACAGGAAATTAGCACATGAACTCTTGAGAGTGTCACCCACGTTACTGCTCAAAAGAGGAGCTCCATCATGAGAATTTAAGTTACCCCTCAAAGCAGGTTCAGTTAACTCAGTTAAAGCATTCTGGGAATTCTCAAGAGTGGACACTAGACCAATTGACTGAATATTTAAAGACTCCTTTTTGTTCACATCACGCTGTCTCCTGAAACATCTATCCGTAGTATGACCAAGCTTACTACAATAAGTACATTTACTTTTCTGAAATCTAGAGGCGAAGCTGGTATTTACTTCCTGAGAAATATCATCTTTATTCTCTTTCCTGTTACCTGTACTCTGGGTAGAGGCAACGTACTTACTCTCAGCTTTCCTTTTTTCTCTAGAATATCTCTTGTGAGTGAGAACATATTCATCAGCTAAAACTGCAGCATCAGACAAATTATCTACTCTTCTCTCATCAAGATATAGGCTTACATCTTTATTAACACACCTCTTGAAGTCCTCCAGCAAAATCATCTGCTTAAATTTGTCAAAATCAGAATCCACATTCGTAGAATTTAACCACTGCTCTAACAGATCTTCTTTGATTTTTGCATACTCATTTGGGATTGCTTATCTTGCTTGAAAGTTGTCCTAAATTTTACTCTATAGGCTTCAGGAACAAGCTCATAGGCCTTAAGAATCAAGCTCTTAACTACATCATAATTATCAGATTGATCCTGAGGCAAAGATGCATAAGTTACTTGAGCTTTACCGGTGAGAACAGTTTGAAGGAGTACTGGCCAATACTGTTTGGGCCAATTAAAACCTGTAGCTACCCTCTCAAACAACTGAAAATACTTGGTTAAATCAGATTCATTAAAAGGAGGGACAAGTTTAACATTTTT
>NC_136972.1:22293360-22330860 GCF_032717465.1 Coenobita brevimanus
CACACATATAATCAATCATTGCCTTCCTTTCATTCAGTTCACCACCCACCCTTCTCATCACTCGCCATGTATACCTGTGAATCATTTTATGCCTGAAGAGGGTATTGGCTATCATCAACCCCCTCCCAGCACAAATGTCCACTAACGCACTCCCATTCTCATCTATCTCAGCAGGCACACCCCACTCACCAACTATTCCATCCACCTTCACATTACCAACTTTACCATTCATATCACCAATCAAAAACACTCTCTCATTCCTTCCAAACTTTTCCATGCACACTTCCACATTTGTCCAGAACTCTTCTCTCACTCTTCTAGCACGATCTTGCGTTGGCGCATACACACACACACAATCGCCCACATTTGTATTCCAACTTTCAACTTTACCCACACAATCCTTGACCCAACTGATCCATACTGTCTTATGCTCTTCTTCCATCTTTTACTCACAACTATACACACTCCTTCCTTTGCCCTCTCATTCTCATCTACTCCTGCACATATACCCCATCCATACTCCCATTCTCTCACACTTTCTCCTCTCCATTTTGTTTCAGTTATTCCACATACATCCACTTTTGCATCCTCAAGCACCTGGACAATCTCTCTCTCTTTCACCTCATCATTCGCTCCTCTTACATTCCATGTACTCGTTACCAAGTCCTTTGTCCGGTCCTGGGTCGTCATCGTTTGGTCAGTCCTTGTCCGAGGCTTCTTGTTTGTTTTTTAGTTAGTTGTTTTCCGGGGAGGGGCACTAACCCTCCGCCAACCCTTTTAGTCGCCTTTTACGACAAGCAGGGATACTGGGGGAGTATTCTTGAAAACCCCCCTACCCCCAGGGGGTATATATAAAAATGTATATATATGTGAGAAAATATATATATATATATATATATATATATATATATATATATATATATATATATATATATATATATATATATATATCTCAAAAGGTTTATATATGTGAGAATATGTAGATATATATGTATGTATATGTATATATACATGTATGTTTATATATATATATATATATATATATATATATATATATATATATATATATATATATATATATATATATATGTATGTATATGTATATATATATATATATATGTATGTATATATATATATTTGTATATATATATATATATATATATATATATATATATATATATATATATATATATATGTATGTATGTATATATCCATATATATATATATATATATATATATATATATATATATATATATATACATTTGTATATGAATATGTATATATGTTTATGAATATGTATATATATATATGTATGAATATGTATATATATATGTATATATATATATATATATATATATATATATATATATATATATATATATATATATATATATATATATATATATATAGTGGACATTTGTGCTGGGAGAGGGTTGATGATAGCCAATACCCTCTTCAGGCATAAAATGATCCACAGGTATACATGGCGAGTGATGAGAAGGGTGGGTGGTGAACTGAATGAAAGGAAGGCAATGATTGATTATGTGTGTGTGGATGAAAGGATGCGAAGATGTGTAATGGATGCAATAGTTTATAGAGGTTGGAGGAGTGGACTTTCTGACCACTACTTGGTGGTGACCAGAATTAGAATTCAAGTAAGATTGAGGAATAGAAGAAGGGAAAGACGAGAGGAAGGAGTAGTTGCAAGGAGAGTGTAAAGGTTACAAGAGGATGAGAAAAAGGCAAAGTATAAGAGAGAAGTGGAGGAACGATTTGGCAAATATGAATTGGAGCAGATGAGAGACGTGGAAAGTGTGTGTAGGATATTTACTGAAGAAATATGTGCAGCATGTGATGTGGTGTGTGGAAGGAAGAGAAGACGGAGGGGGGTGCAAGGAACAGCGTGGTGGACTGAAGAGGTGAAACAGGCTGTGGCACAAAAGAAGAAAGCATACAATGAATGGATGAGAAATAGGGGCGTGGAAGAAGTTGAGAGGCGGAAGAGAGAGTTATATGTAGAAAGAAAGAGAGAGGTGAAAAGATTAGTAAGAGAGAGTAAGAAGAGAGTGGATGAGGAATTTGGAAGGAATTTGAGTGTAAAGTGGAGGGACTGTAAGAAAATGTTCTGGAAAGAGGTGAAAAGAGTAAGACAGGGTGGAAGTGAAGTTAGCAGGGGAGTGAAAGATAAAAATGGTAGATTACTACTGCAGAATGTAGAAAAAGTGAGCAGATGGAGAGAACACTTTAAGGAATTGTTGAACGTACAGGATGGAAGTAATGGGAGTATAAGTGGCTGGGGAATGGCTGGGAGAAGGAGGGAGGTGAGAAGACAGGAAGAAATCAGTAGGATAGAAGTTGTAGAAGCAATAAAGAAAGTTAAATCGGGGAAACCCCCAGGAATTGATGGAGTGTGTGGTGAAATGCTGAAGCATGGGGGAGAGATAGTAGTAGAATGGATGTGGAAGATGTGCAGATTGGCCTGGGAGGAAGGTAGAGTCCCGGAGGATTGGAAGTTAGGTATAATTATTCCCTTGTACAAAGGAAAAGGGGAAAAAAGAAGTGTGTGGTAATCATAGGGGCATTTGTCTTCTTAGTATAATAGGAAAAGTGTTTGGTAGGATACTTATTGACAGAGTTAGAGAAAGAACAGAGAAATTAGTTGCAGAAGAACAGGGAGGTTTTAGGAAGGGAAGAGGTTGTGTAGATCAGATATTCATTCTTAGATCTTTAGTGGAAAAGTTTCTAGAGAAGGGAAAGAAGTTGTATGTGGCTTTCATGGATTTGGAGAAAGCATATGACAGGGTGGATAGACAAGGATTGTGGAAAGTGTTAAGAATATATGGAGTAGATGGGAAGTTGTTGAATGCTGTGAAGAGTATGTGCGATGGTGCGAGGGCTGCAGTGCGTGTGGATGGTGAACTAAGTGAATTTTTCTCTTTGAAAGTTGGGTTGAAACAGGGATGTGTCATGTCTCCATGGTTGTTCAATCTGTACATGGATGAGGTAATAAAAGAGGTACAAGGTAGGGTAGTGGATGTTGGAGTGGCCCTGGTGAGAGAGGATAATGTTTGGAAACTCCCTGTACTGTTGTTTGCAGATGATACTGTGTTGTTGAGTGAAGACGAAGGGGAGCTGCAAGGCTTGGTGGATGAGTTTGGGAAAGTGTGTAAGAAACGGAATCTAAAGGTGAATGTAGGGAAGAGTAAAGTGATGGTCTTTGAGAGAGGTGAAGTCAGTGAATGTACAGTGAGGTTGGATGGTGAGGAATTGGAAAATGTGAGTACGTTTAAGAACTTGGGTAGTGTGATGAGTAAGGATGGAGGTTTGGAGGGTGAAGTGCTTGAAAGGGTACAGCAGGGAAGAAAGGTTCCTGGTTCCTTGAAAGCAGTGATAAGAAACGGGGAAGTGAGCATGGAAGTGAAAAAGTTACTAAATGACAGTATTGTGATACCAACTTTAACGTACGGAAGTGAAGCTTGGACGTTGTTGGAAGGATACAAGTCAAGAGTGAGAGCAGTGGAAATGAGTTATTTAAGAGGAGCCTCTGGAGTCACATGGAGAGATAGGCTGACGAATGAGGATATAAAGGAACATTGTGGTGTTGATGTGGATGTGATAGGAAGCATTATGAGGAACACACTGAGGTGGTTTGGCCATGTGGAGAGGATGGAGGGTGAAAGACTGACGAAGAGAGTGTATGTGAGTGAGGTGGAGGGGGGAAGAGGGAGGAGGAGGCCGAGGATGAGATGGAGGGATCGGGTGGAGAGGTATATGAGAGAGGGGGGTGTGAGTTGGGAGCAGGGCAGTGAAATGGCGGGGGACAGGGCGACTTGAAGGCGATGTGTTTGTGGCCACCCCAAACGGGATTGAGGCGTCTGGCAATATATATATATATATATATATATATATATATATATATATATATATATATATATATATATATATAGATGTATATATAATATAATATATATAATATAATATATATATAATATAATATATATATAATTCATATATAATATAATATATATATAATTTATATATAATATAATATATATATAATAATATATATATATATATATATATATATATATATATATATACATATAGATAGATAGATAGATAGATAGATAGATATAGATATATGTAGAGAGAGAGAGAATCTACATAATAAAAATATACAAATTTATATATATATATATATATATATATATATATATATATATATATATATATATACATATATTATATATATATATATATATATATATATATATATATATATATATATATATATATATATATATATATATATATATATATATTTATATATACTGAAATACTCGATGCCGCCGGACCACTCACCCCCCCCCCCCCCCCCCCCCCACCGAGCCACCACCACACCACTACCCCAGGAGGACACCACGGCGGGGTTAGTGACCCAGGAAAAAAGGGTCACCAGGACACCAATTCCCGGAGCCCCTCTTCCCAGCAACCGTCAGAACACCAGGTGAGCGAGAAAAGGCAACGACCCTGCCGGCAAGGCAACCCTCGGCAGGTTCGGGGTGGCGCTGATTCTGAGTCAGTCCCAGGCACACCGCAGTACGGCCACCGTACGTACCGGGGATGGAGCGGCCACCGTATGCCCTTCAATTGTTTCCCCCTGTGACACCGCCATCACGAACGACCACCGTACGTGAAAGAGGAGGGAGCGGCCACCGTACGCCCCTCAGTCACAGCCACCTCTGGGGACGGCCTCGGGGCGTTAGTTATTGAACACACCCTGACTGGCAGAGAGAGGAATAGAGGAACCACGTTCACGGCCACTGTACGTGACGGGGAGGGAGCGGTCACTATACGCCCCTCATCCACTATTACCTCCTATGGGAGTAATGCCTCAGTTACTTCCCGAAGGGCAGGCAGGCCCACAGCTACGGCCTTTGTACGTGTAAGGGTAAGCAGACCATCGGCTACGGCCTCAGCACGTACCGGAAAGGGCGCTGCCTCTGTGCACCCCTCTCCTGCCTTTTCCTCCCGTGGGGGCAACACCGCGTTCACGGCCACCGTACGTGACGGGGAAGGAACGGCCACTGTATGCCCTTCAGTTGCTTCCCAACAGGTGGGCGACCCTCGGCTACGGCCTTTGCATGTATTGGAGAGGGCGCTGCCCCCCTGCACCCCTCTCCTGCCTTTTCCTCCTGTGGGAGTAACACCGCGTTCACGGCCACCGTACGCCCTTCCGTTACCTCCCAGCAGGTGGGTAGGCACACGGCTACGGCCTTAGTGCGTGACAGGGTAAGAAGACCCTCGGCTACGTCCTCAGCACTTGCCAGAGAGGGCGCTGCCCCTGTGCACCCCTCTCCTGCCTCTTCCTCCTTCGGGAGCAGCACCGTGTTCACGACCACCGTACGTGACTGGGAAGGAGCGGCCACCGTACGCTCTTCAGCTGCGAGCCCTAGGAGTCACGGAACTGCGTTCACGGCCACCGTACATGATGGGGAGGGCGTGGCCACCGTACACCCCTCATTCGTGACTCTGAAGGCTCTCCCGGAGGAGGAGGTCCCTTGCGCGGCCGACCCCTTTCCTCTCGGCCGCGTGGGACGCCCTTTGTCTCCCCACCGGAGCGATTCCCCAGAGGTGCTGGCGGAGTGGCGGCGTGGCCCAGTCCAAACCCTACCACTTATCCCTGGGAGGTCCTTGTCCCTGACAGACACCCAACGGAGGCGACGCCGCAGTCCAACCCTGACGGCGCTCCTTCCTGCAGGCAGCCGCAGCCCCCGGACTCCCAGGTCTGGCCAGCAGCCCCCAGGCCCAGACCACCCAGGTTCTCTCTCTCCTAGGAGCCAAAGGCCCCAGGCCCGCCTCCTGCAGCTGTTTGGCCCCAGCCCCGAGGGCCACTCCACAGGTCGAGGCGCCCAGACTGGAGGGCCTCCCTGCACCCCATCGATGCGGCCCCGGTGTGATGGCCGCCTCTCAGGTCGAGGCCCCCAGAGTGAAGGGCCTCCCTGCACCCCGACGACGACTACCACCCGGGCAGTGATGCCCCTACAGACAGTGCGCTGCCCCCTTCAGGAGGGCTCCCCGTAGGGCCTCTCTCTCATGCCCAGGACGTGCAGCAAAGTGATACCCAAAGGAAATATGGGTATGTAGTGACAATGATACAATGAACAATCACCACAGTAGTGCATAGTGAGAAAGAATAAAGTATGGCCCAAATGATAAGTGAATAACTATAAACTCATTCAGTGTATAGTGACCCGATACTTGGTAGAACAGAAAAGACCGTATACAGGAGTGCGTAAAGAAAACGTGGGTTAGAGCAGGTGCGCGTGGGGCTCATTAGAAACCTGTGATTCAGTACTACTGGGACTAAGTAACTCCCGCAAGTGACGCGACCCGCATTCTAGCACTTATGGTACTATTTGTTTCCCCCACTCCTGATCCCGTCCTCCCACAGTGAAATGGACTCAGTGAATTAAACACCATCTCTGCCAAGGTGTATTATTCAGGTACTGTAATATCCATACTAAATGTCCCTGTACAAGTGAATAGTAACTTACTGTGTGTACCATTTGGTCTAGTGTATTAAAGGCTAATTCTGTATTCCCTGTCTTTTACCAAAATCCAATATCTCTTTGTCCATATTGTCAAGGAGTCAGAATTAAAGTAATAGATGTGTTAAGGTGTACTGCCTGATTTTTATGTCCTGTTCCTCTGTGGGTGCTTTACTTCCGGTCCGGAAAGAAGACCCCGCTCAGTAGCTGTTGTTCTTAAGACGAGAGGTCGACTTAAAAACGTACGGCATAACACTGGTGGCCAGCAGTGGTTCTGGATCCAAATAAAGCACGGAGGAATGATAAAAGGAAACTTTCACAATGGCAGCCAAACCTCACATCCAGTTACCGAAATTCAACCAGGAGCAATATGACATAGATGTCTATTTGGATATGGTCAAACCCCTTCTAGATATCGGGTTCGACTCTGACAGAGAAAAGATAGCCGTCACTCTACCTAACCTGGAAAAAATAATCGCCACTGTCGCAACAAAAGTCTTCCCAGAGCTAACATGGGAACAATTCGCCCACATTGTAAAGTAGGCTGTCATGCCTTCTATGGGCAGAGTCGTCACTCTCTCTCAGCTAGACCCTCTTGCCTACGATGGTAATTTGGATGACACTTTCGTCCAGGCACGGCGCCTCGTCACCGCCGCTTATCCCGACGCAACCACAAATACTCAGGACTTGCACACCTTCAACGCCCTGCTGAGAATTCTCCCTAGCACAGTCAGGGAGCATTTCACCATTTACGATCCTTCAGGGAATATGGATCAAGACCTACAACTCGTCCGACGCCTCCTCGCCGCCCATCCCACACCGCAACCCATACATGCGGTAAGCAAATTCCCCACCACCAAAGGTTGCACCACTGCCCCACCCACCCACCACGGATCCGTCTCCAACAATCCCCAGGGCGCACCCATAGACAAGACGCCCCAATCCCAGGGACCAGGGTAACCTCATCTCTATTAATCCCTGGGAATTCACGGTTTGCAGTCGCATTTGCCCCCTACATGATATTAGGGAACAACTAAAGGCAAATAGACGCAGAGCCCTTACCCAGGGGCACAGGAAGGTATCCTCTCTGGAGGAAGACGCCCAGGAAGATGACGCCCCACCCCCAGTCTACCCAGGACCAGACGACGAAGAGCACGACGACCACATCACCACTAAGCAGATGGATTTTTAGGCCCGTCCCCGCACCTCCCCACGGTGGTGGGGGCCACCTCACATCTCTACCGACCCCGGTCTATGACCAAATTCGCCTGAATGGGGTCAAGGCTAGGTTAATGGTGGACACGGGAGCTGCCAGGTCATGCCTATACTCCCATTTCTACTCCCGTCATTCCTCCACTTTTGGCCCCCTCCTCCCCACCTCAGCCAACCTCGTAGACGCGGGGGATGGCCCCCTGCCTCTCCGTGGGGAAACTCGGGCCCTCCAAACCAATACCCATCAACAAGTCTCCACCACACCCCTTCATCATTTTTGACTCTACCTGCTGTCAGTATGACGGATATCTAGGGCTGGACCTCCTTCAGAAACTCCGCACCAAGACCGACTGTCATCAATGCCGCCTTCACTTCAGTCCAGCCCCCCTTCAGAAACAAAACAAAAAAAGGAAACGCAAACACAAACATACAATAAAACAACCCCAACACCAGCACCACCACCCACACACCCCACACACATACACCCCCTCCCCTAACACTCACGTTCCCCGACGCCTCTGCACATGCAACACCACTCCAACCTAACCCAACACATCACTCCCCCATTCCCCCACCCCATCCACTCCACCACCTGTCCCACCCACCTCCCCATCTTTTCCTGCCTCCATCGCCTCCACCGTCACCATCCCGCCCCATCACAAAACTTGGGTGGAACTAAACAGACCCTCCGGTACCTCAGTCCTTTTTTTCCCCATCCCTACCTACCGGACCACTCTCCTCCTGTCTAGTATCCCCCACCTTCCTTCCCCCTCAGGCCCGAGCAATCCATGTCACTAACCTCGCCACAACACCATTAACACTACCTAGAGGACTCATCATTGGTGACACAGAAGCTGAGCCATACCACACACCACCTTCTCACCACCCAACTCTGCCGAACCTACCCGTGCATCTATCCCCTTCCCAAACCAACAGCCTCCAACAATTACTCCTGGACTTCCAGGACCTATTCTCCTCTGGCCCAACCGACCTCAGCCACATCACCTACCTCAGTCACGAAATACATACGACAGGACCACCCATTCGCCAACCATCTCGCCGCAAAAACCCAAAGCAGCGAGCAGAGGAAGACCAGCAGGTCCAGGACATGATTGATGCCGGTGTTATCTCCAACTCCACCAGCCCGTGGTCCTCCCCAGTCGTACTCGTGAGAAAAAAAGATGGAACCATGCGATTCTGCATTGATTACCGCAAAGTAAATGATGTCACCATCAAGGATGCCACACCCTTACCCAGAATCGACGACTCACTTGACTCCCTACACGGCTCCACTTGGTTCTCCACCCTCGACCTGCAATTGGCTTATTGGCAGGTTCCCATCCACCCAGATGACAAGCAAAAGATCGCTTTCTCGACCTCAAACGGGAAGCACTACGAATTCAACGTCCTCCCATTCGGACTCTGCAACGCCCCAGCCACATTCTCCTGTCTGATGGAATCAGTGCTAAGCAGCTTAACCTGGGAAATCTGCCTGGCCTACCTAGATGAGGTCGTCGTTTTTAGCCACATCTGGGCCGACCACCTCCACTGCCTCAAACAGGTGTTCCTACGTATCCGCCAGGCAGGCCTCAAGCTCAAGCCAACAAAATGCGTCCTAACCGAACGATCCGTCTCCATCCTAGGACACATGATCGGAGCCCAGGGCATCTCACCTGACCCCGACAAACTGCACGCCATCGCCGAAATCCCCCTACCATGAGACGTCCACAAAACCCGGGCCTTCCTAGGCCTTACATGATACTACCGACGGTTCGTAAAAGGGTTTGTGAACATAGCCAAACCACTACATGAACTGACAAAGATGGGCGAACCTTTTATTTGGACCAAAACCAGAAAGACCGCATTCAATAACCTCAAATCCAAACTGATCTCAGCACCAGTAGTAGCTTTCCCAGACTACAGCCTCCGTTTCCGTCTGTATACTGACGTTTCCCTCATAGCCATAGGGGCCGTCCATGCGCAAGTACAAAACGGGCGCAAACATATCATCGCCTGCGCCAGCCGTACCCTGAACCAAGCTGAGCGAAACTACGCGGCCACCAAACGGGAATGCCTCGGCATAATCTGGGCGCTAGAGTACTTCCATTCCTACATATCTGGCACCCACGTAGTCATCATCACAGACCACCAATCACTACAATGGCTACGCCAGTCCAATACTAACAACGCCCAACTCATTCAATGGTGGGAAGCTCTCGAAGAATTTGATTTTGATATCTCATACCGCCCAGGCAAACTCCACACTAATGTCAACGCCCTCTCCCGTCTACCCATCAATGCCGTCTGCCCAAAACCAGACTTGATTCAAATGTGGAAGAACAAGCAACGCCCTACCTGGATCCCTCCACGTACATTTGCCAGGTTACACCTCCACGGTGAACACCTGTATGACTCAGATGGCCACATCATCTTCGACCCCGCCTCGGCTCATGACGCTATGATACACCTTCATGCCAATAACAGCATCTACCTTGGCATCAAAAAGCTCTTACAAGCGTTCTCTGACATGTATTGGACAGCCAACCCATCCATCATTGCTAAAAACATCATCCAAGCATGCCGCGCATGTGCTTTGGGAAAGGACATCACGCGCACCCCCGGCCCATCAGGCAAATTAACTGCACAAAAACCGTGGCAGCTGCTTTCCCTTGACGTCGTCGGCCCCCTCAGACCAAAATCAGGGTACAAATATATCATCACGTTCGTCGACGTCTACTCAAAATTCGTCATCGCTTGTCCTGCCAAAGACCATAATGCCGTAGCAGTTGCCAACCCCCTGGTCCGCCACGTCTTCCCGTATTTCGGCATCCCACAAGCCCTACACTCGGACAATGACCCTGAATTCACAGGAAAAATCTGGGATGAACCAGCCAAAATATTCGGCTACCAAATCTCCCACTCATCCCCCTACTGGCCCCAAGGTAACAGCGTATGCGAGAGGAGCCATCGATCCCTCCTCAATCAAATCAGGACCAGAATCCTGCAGACAGGCAATGACGATTGGCCCGCCCACATCAAAATTGTTCAATGGGGGCTTAATACCTGCCCACGGGACGACGGCGTAACCCCACACGAACGAGTATTCGGGGAATCCCCACTCCTCCTACCCCTCCGCCACAACCTACACCCTCCAACCCCCCCTCCTCTACCGACCCCCTCCACCACCTTAACCCTTTAACCACGGGCATTGTTTTGGCCTGACTGTCCTCTCCCGCGGGGGTTTCAGGCAAATGTAAACAAACCTTTAAACCTTAATAACTCTGCACAGAATAAAGCTAGAGAAAAAAAATAAGGTACCATTAGAAAGTACTGACCTTCAGCTTTCCATTGATGTAGGTTTCATGACTTTGTTGACTTTCACAGGACAGGCAGTGCCGTTAGAAGTGAAAGGTGTAAAATCACTATTTTAAGCCCCACGCACCAGTACCAAATGCCAACCACTCTCTGATAATAGTAATATAAACATATATGAACACTGCACATACGATAAACACCCACTCTTTGTTCACTGAGGTAGGTAAAAGGCACTTCACTGCTGCTGCGCCCGCACTTCACTGCGGCTTCACCCGCTCACTGACGTTTGGTTAGCGGCGATCTTTTCATTATTTTTAACTTCTAATATTATTTTACATGTAATCTGGGCAATATACATTATATTTACACTGCACTTATTACTATATTGCGTCACTGTCGCATCACAGAATTACACAAGTGCCGCAGAATTACACAAGTGCCGCAGATTCTCTTATTACAATATCACTTATTATACTGGCCAATATTTACATTTTCTTCTAGGCAAAATATCCCTTATTACTACATTATCCATTATACAATTATTGGTAAAGCACGTCACTGTCGCATCACTGTATATCACTGTCACTTTCAGTATTTACTCAGAGAGTGGTACTCGGCAAAGCACGGAGTCACACAGAGAGCGACTTGGCATTCCTGGCACTGGTGTGTGCTCATTTTTCTCGTCCGAGGCCTCCGTGTGGTGTTATGACATACTCTGCAGCGGCCCTGTGACAACCTGCTGCCTGCGGTAAGAGGCAATTTCACAAGCTGGTGCCGGCTCATGTAACTGCGGCACTCAAGACGGTCAGGTTGTGTGTCAGAGTGTCGTCTCGGGATCAATGCCGTCACCTGACCAAATCGTGCAAGCAGCTGCTGCACAACAGTCGTGGAGAACTGTCTCAGGGATGGTTGCCTTATGCCCCCGACTTGTGTCTTGTAGAGAATGAAGGCGTTGAGCATGCACATATCAAGCATGTGCAGGCAAGCCTTCCTGTACTATTGGGTGTTTCTCCTGAGACAGTCTATTTCGCCAATCATCATATCAGACTTATCAACAAGTCTCATGTTCACAGTGTAATCAATGACGTCATCAGGCTTCATGATTGGCTCTCCCGTCCTGTAGCTGACCTTCCCAGTTCTCTGCAATTCCCCCTTGTGGATGGTGCTGATCATATTCACGACCTTCTTGTCATGCCACCTGATCGCCAGAAGCTTGTCTGACTTCTTCAGGTGCACATCTCCCTTGGATGAGGATGATGCTTCTGGGAAACTTGGCCACTCTTTCCTATAGCTCCGTACAGTGCCAACAGTGCCAATGCCGTGTTCAGCCAGGTATTTGGAGAGTTTCGGTGCTGCGTAATAATTGTCTGTGTACAGCACATGATTCCCACCAAAATACCTCTCCATCAGCACTTTTACAACGGAGCCAGAGAAGCCAAGGGGGTCTTTCCTGTTCACGTCCATTGTGCTTGCAGAGTAGATGACGAAATCAAGGATATACCCCGTCTCACAGTCACACAGCACAAAGAACTTCATCCCAAAGCGGTGGCGTTTGCTGGGGATGTACTGCATGAATTTGAGACGTCCTCTGAACAATACCAGGGATTCGTCTATGACGACTTTCTGCATAGGACGGAAAAATCGCATAAATCGATCCCTAATCCTGTTGAGAAAATCCCTCACTTTCCACAAAGGGTCAGTTTTGGGACGGGTTTCCATTGTCAGCGAAGTGCAGGTATCCTAGCAGCTGTCGGAACCGATCCCGTGACATATACTTCTCGAATGTTGGGATAGAAGTAATGTCATCCACGAGCCAGTACTCCTCCAACTCATGTCTCTTGATATGGGGCATCAAGAACATCAGTGCAAAGAACACATACAGCTCTCTGATCCCGACAGGCAACCACGACACTTGCTTTGGTGAGCCAATAGGTCCCAGCCCTTCTGCTGCACACTGAGCTGCATACCTATTGGTCTCATCGCTGACATGCTGCACGATTTCGTCATCCATGAAGGCCAGGAAGTAGTCTACAAAATCATCTCCTGCGTTGCATGGAAAGGCAGGCTGTATTCCAGCATTTGTCATATCAAACGGCGGATTGTGTGGCTGAAAATCTGCACCGTCAGACCAAACAAATGCATCAACTTTCCATGTGCGTGGTTCAGTGGAAGTGGCAGGTCGCATTGCACTCGTTTCCCCGTGAGAAGGAGCTGAGGTGGAGGCAATGGGTGAGGCAATGGGTGAGGCAGGAGGTGAGGCAGGAGGTGAGCGTGAGGGGGGTGAGTGCGGGGGCGGTGAGTGGGGGGGTGGCGAGGGTGAGGGAGCTGAGCGGGGGGCAGGCGGGGGGGTTACTGACCTGGTGCGTGGTGATATTTGACCCTTTCTTCCCCGCTTATCACCTCGCTTATTGCCCAGCTTTGCCCTCCAACTGCCACGCATCCCCTTTGTTCTAGGCCGGCCTGCCCTGCTTACCCTGCCTGCACGGCCTGCACGGCCTGCCTTCCCTCGCTGTGCAGGCTCTGGGAATTCATATTCCTCAGATGATGTAGACTGAGGAGAGGGCACGGCAGAAGATGAAGATGACGTGAGGGCAATAGGGCTAGGGGAACGGGAAAGTGGTGGGAAATGCTTGCTAGGGCCTGGTGTAGGAGACGTAAGTCTGCGCTTCACTCCCTTCCCACGTGCAACACCAATTTTCCCCATAGGCGCCTTCCCATTCCCAGGGTAAGTTGAGGGTGGTGGTGGGGAAACTACACGCTCACTTTCATCACTATCACTGTCAATGGTAAAGGGTTCACCACCAATCACTGCAAAATCGTCACTACTTGCTGTAAGTGTATCACTCTCACTGCCACAATCCAGAGTTGTACTTACAGTTTTGTCCAGCTCTGTTCTAATTTCTGGAGTGCTCAACCCCTTCTGCCTCGCCGTTGGCAGTTCCTTCACCGGTGTAGAGGTCGAAGGCACACTAGCACTGATCATTTGTGAGGAGGAAGCGAGCGACGATGAGTCGGGACGGAGCGCCATTATCACGCACAGAGCTGGACAGATACTGACTGATGCGTGTCAGGGCAGGGGTGGGGGGGGCCCCCTCGGGGTGGGAGGAGGGAGGTGTGGGATGGCTGGCGTGAAAGAACTCGACAGCTACTCTTGCGTGAGACAATTTGCGCACAGGAAAAACGCGCGGTGTTCAAAATATTCACGAACATTCCAGAATGACACCCGCGGTTTGGTCCAGTTTTGTCGATGTCATTCTGGAATGACACCCACGGTTAAATGGTTAAACGACACCTCCACCACCTCCAATCCCAGCAGGACCTTACACCAGACTCCAACCCCTCCAACCCCTACAAACCGGGCAACTCAGTAGCGGTTGCAAACCTGCCCATCCCCACCAAGATTTCCCCCAGATTTGATGGCCCCTTCAAAATCATCAAAGTCCCTAACCTCTACCAGGTTGTCATAGACCACCACGGACAACCATGCACCTACCGAAATCGTCACGTGTGCCCATTCCACCCCTCCAACAATGACCACCCTCACACCCGCGCGCCCCGCACCACTCCACGCACACCTGGCCCATCAGCGTCTTCTCAGAATTACCCCCCCGACTCCTACTCCTACTCCATCTCACCCCCACCCTCCGCATCCCCCACAAGCACGCTGCCTCTCACTTTACCCACCCCCACCACCCCAACCCCCCATGATGACACCAACCCCCAACCCTACAACCTCACCCCTGACCTACCCATGAATGAAAGGAAGGCAATGATTGATTATGTGTGTGTGGATGAAAGGATGCGAAGATGTGTAATGGATGCAATAGTTTATAGAGGTTGGAGGAGTGGACTTTCTGACCACTACTTGGTGGTGACCAGAATTAGAATTCAAGTAAGATTGAGGAATAGAAGAAGGGAAAGACGAGAGGAAGGAGTAGTTGCAAGGAGAGTGGAAAGATTACAAGAGGATGAGAAAAAGGCAGAGTATAAGAGAGAAGCGGAGGAACAATTGGGTAAATATGAATTGGAGCAGATGGGAGACGTGGAAGGTATGTGTAAGATATTTACAGAAGAAATATGTACAGCATGTGATGTGGTGTGTGGAAGGAAGAGAAGACGGAGGGGGGTGCAAGGAACAGCGTGGTGGACTGAAGAGGTGAAACAGGCTGTGGCACAAAAGAAGAAAGCATACAATGAATGGATGAGAAATAGGGGCGTGGAAGAAGTTGAGAGGCGGAAGAGAGAGTTATATGTAGAAAGAAAGAGAGAGGTGAAAAGATTAGTAAGAGAGAGTAAGAAGAGAGTGGATGAGGAATTTGGAAGGAATTTGAGTGTAAAGTGGAGGGACTGTAAGAAAATGTTCTGGAAAGAGGTGAAAAGAGTAAGACAGGGTGGAAGTGAAGTTAGCAGGGGAGTGAAAGATAAAAATGGTAGATTACTACTGCAGAATGTAGAAAAAGTGAGCAGATGGAGAGAACACTTTAAGGAATTGTTGAACGTACAGGATGGAAGTAATGGGAGTATAAGTGGCTGGGGAATGGCTGGGAGAAGGAGGGAGGTGAGAAGACAGGAAGAAATCAGTAGGATAGAAGTTGTAGAAGCAATAAAGAAAGTTAAATCGGGGAAACCCCCAGGAATTGATGGAGTGTGTGGTGAAATGCTGAAGCATGGGGGAGAGATAGTAGTAGAATGGATGTGGAAGATGTGCAGATTGGCCTGGGAGGAAGGTAGAGTCCCGGAGGATTGGAAGTTAGGTATAATTATTCCCTTGTACAGAGGAAAAGAGGAAAAAGAAGTGTGTGGTAATCATAGGGGCATTTGTCTTCTTAGTATAATAGGAAAAGTGTTTGGTAGGATACTTATTGACAGAGTTAGAGAAAGAACAGAGAAATTAGTTGCAGAAGAACAGGGAGGTTTTAGGAAGGGAAGAGGTTGTGTAGATCAGATATTCATTCTTAGATCTTTAGTGGAAAAGTTTCTAGAGAAGGGAAAGAAGTTGTATGTGGCTT
The DNA here is from genome assembly GCF_032717465.1 of Coenobita brevimanus. Classification (NCBI taxonomy): domain Eukaryota; kingdom Metazoa; phylum Arthropoda; class Malacostraca; order Decapoda; family Coenobitidae; genus Coenobita; species Coenobita brevimanus. The sequence goes on from NC_136972.1 coordinate 22,309,449, forward strand.
TCATGGATTTGGAGAAAGCATATGACAGGGTGGATAGACAAGGATTGTGGAAAGTGTTAAGAATATATGGAGTAGATGGGAAGTTGTTGAATGCTGTGAAGAGTATGTGCGATGGTGCGAGGGCTGCAGTGCGTGTGGATGGTGAACTAAGTGAATTTTTCTCTTTGAAAGTTGGGTTGAAACAGGGATGTGTCATGTCTCCATGGTTGTTCAATCTGTACATGGATGAGGTAATAAAAGAGGTACAAGGTAGGGTAGTGGATGTTGGAGTGGCCCTGGTGAGAGAGGATAATGTTTGGAAACTCCCTGTACTGTTGTTTGCAGATGATACTGTGTTGTTGAGTGAAGACGAAGGGGAGCTGCAAGGCTTGGTGGATGAGTTTGGGAAAGTGTGTAAGAAACGGAATCTAAAGGTGAATGTAGGGAAGAGTAAAGTGATGGTCTTTGAGAGAGGTGAAGTCAGTGAATGTACAGTGAGGTTGGATGGTGAGGAATTGGAAAATGTGAGTACGTTTAAGAACTTGGGTAGTGTGATGAGTAAGGATGGAGGTTTGGAGGGTGAAGTGCTTGAAAGGGTACAGCAGGGAAGAAAGGTTCCTGGTTCCTTGAAAGCAGTGATAAGAAAACGGGGAAGTGAGCATGGAAGTGAAAAAGTTACTAAATGACAGTATTGTGATACCAACTTTAACGTACGGAAGTGAAGCTTGGACGTTGTTGGAAGGATACAAGTCAAGAGTGAGAGCAGTGGAAATGAGTTATTTAAGAGGAGCCTCTGGAGTCACATGGAGAGATAGGCTGACGAATGAGGATATAAAGGAACATTGTGGTGTTGATGTGGATGTGATAGGAAGCATTATGAGGAACACACTGAGGTGGTTTGGCCATGTGGAGAGGATGGAGGGTGAAAGACTGACGAAGAGAGTGTATGTGAGTGAGGTGGAGGGGGGAAGAGGGAGGAGGAGGCCGAGGATGAGATGGAGGGATCGGGTGGAGAGGTATATGAGAGAGGGGGGTGTGAGTTGGGAGCAGGGCAGTGAAATGGCGGGGGACAGGGCGACTTGAAGGCGATGTGTTTGTGGCCACCCCAAACGGGATTGAGGCGTCTGGCAATATATATATATATATATATATATATATATATACATATATATATATATATATATATATATATATATATATATGTATATATAATATAATATATATAATATAATATATATATAATATAATATATATATAATTCATATATAATATAATATATATATAATTTACATATAATATAATATATATATAATAATTTTAATAATAATATATATATATATATATATATATATATATATATATATATATATATATATATATATATACTATATATAATATACATATAGATAGATAGATAGATAGATAGATATAGATATATGTAGAGAGAGAGAGAATCTACATAATAAAAATATACAAATTTATGTATATATATATATATATATATATATATATATATATATATATATATATATATATATATATTTATATATACTGAAATACTCGATGCCGCCGGACCACTCACCCCGCCCCCCCCCACCCCACCACCGAGCCACCACCACACCACTACCCCAGGAGGACACCACGGCGGGGTTAGTGACCCAGGAAAAAAGGGTCACCAGGACACCAATTCCCGGAGCCCCTCTTCCCAGCAACCGTCAGAACACCAGGTGAGCGAGAAAAGGCAACGACCCTGCCGGCAAGGCAACCCTCGGCAGGTTCGGGGTGGCGCTGATTCTGAGTCAGTCCCAGGCACACCGCAGTACGGCCACCGTACGTACCGGGGATGGAGCGGCCACCGTATGCCCTTCAATTGTTTCCCCCTGTGACACCGCCATCACGACCACCGTACGTGAAAGAGGAGGGAGCGGCCACCGTACGCCCCTCAGTCACAGCCACCTCTGGGGACGGCCTCGGGGCGTTAGTTATTGAACACACCCTGACTGGCAGAGAGAGGAATAGAGGAACCACGTTCACGGCCACTGTACGTGACGGGGAGGGAGCGGTCACTATACGCCCCTCATCCACTATTACCTCCTATGGGAGTAATGCCTCAGTTACTTCCCGAAGGGCAGGCAGGCCCACAGCTACGGCCTTTGTACGTGTAAGGGTAAGCAGATCATCGGCTACGGCCTCAGCACGTACCGGAAAGGGCGCTGCCTCTGTGCACCCCTCTCCTGCCTTTTCCTCCCGTGGGGGCAACACCGCGTTCACGGCCACCGTACGTGACGGGGAAGGAACGGCCACTGTATGCCCTTCAGTTGCTTCCCAACAGGTGGGCGACCCTCGGCTACGGCCTTTGCATGTATTGGAGAGGGCGCTGCCCCCCTGCACCCCTCTCCTGCCTTTTCCTCCTGTGGGAGTAACACCGCGTTCACGGCCACCGTACGCCCTTCCGTTACCTCCCCAGCAGGTGGGTAGGCACACGGCTACGGCCTTAGTGCGTGACAGGGTAAGAAGACCCTCGGCTACGTCCTCAGCACTTGCCAGAGAGGGCGCTGCCCCTGTGCACCCCTCTCCTGCCTCTTCCTCCTTCGGGAGCAGCACCGTGTTCACGACCACCGTACGTGACTGGGAAGGAGCGGCCACCGTACGCTCTTCAGCTGCGAGCCCTAGGAGTCACGGAACTGCGTTCACGGCCACCGTACATGATGGGGAGGGCGTGGCCACCGTACACCCCTCATTCGTGACTCTGAAGGCTCTCCCGGAGGAGGAGGTCCCTTGCGCGGCCGACCCCTTTCCTCTCGGCCGCGTGGGACGCCCTTTGTCTCCCCACCGGAGCGATTCCCCAGAGGTGCTGGCGGAGTGGTGGCGTGGCCCAGTCCAAACCCTACCACTTATCCCTGGGAGGTCCTTGTCCCTGACAGACACCCAACGGAGGCGACGCCGCAGTCCAACCCTGACGGCGCTCCTTCCTGCAGGCAGCCGCAGCCCCCGGACTCCCAGGTCTGGCCAGCAGCCCCCAGGCCCAGACCACCCAGGTTCTCTCTCTCCTAGGAGCCAAAGGCCCCAGGCCCGCCTCCTGCAGCTGTTTGGCCCCAGCCCCGAGGGCCACTCCACAGGTCGAGGCGCCCAGACTGGAGGGCCTCCCTGCACCCCATCGATGCGGCCCCGGTGTGATGGCCGCCTCTCAGGTCGAGGCCCCCAGAGTGAAGGGCCTCCCTGCACCCCGACGACGACTACCACCCGGGCAGTGATGCCCCTACAGACAGTGCGCTGCCCCCTTCAGGAGGGCTCCCCGTAGGGCCTCTCTCTCATGCCCAGGACGTGCAGCAAAGTGATACCCAAAGGAAATATGGGTATGTAGTGACAATGATACAATGAACAATCACCACAGTAGTGCATAGTGAGAAAGAATAAAGTATGGCCCAAATGATAAGTGAATAACTATAAACTCATTCAGTGTATAGTGACCCGATACTTGGTAGAACAGAAAAGACCGTATACAGGAGTGCGTAAAGAAAACGTGGGTTAGAGCAGGTGCGCGTGGGGCTCATTAGAAACCTGTGATTCAGTACTACTGGGACTAAGTAACTCCCGCAAGTGACGCGACCCGCATTCTAGCACTTATGGTACTATTTGTTTCCCCCACTCCTGATCCCGTCCTCCCACAGTGAAATGGACTCAGTGAATTAAACACCATCTCTGCCAAAGTGTATTATTCAGGTACTGTAATATCCATACTAAATGTCCCTGTACAAGTGAATAGTAACTTACTGTGTGTACCATTTGGTCTAGTGTATTAAAGGCTAATTCTGTATTCCCTGTCTTTTACCAAAATCCAATATCTCTTTGTCCATATTGTCAAGGAGTCAGAATTAAAGTAATAGATGTGTTAAGGTGTACTGCCTGATTTTTATGTCCTGTTCCTCTGTGGGTGCTTTACTTCCGGTCCGGAAAGAAGACCCCGCTCAGTAGCTGTTGTTCTTAAGACGAGAGGTCGACTTAAAAACGTACGGCATAACACTGGTGGCCAGCAGTGGTTCTGGATCCAAATAAAGCACGGAGGAATGATAAAAGGAAACTTTCACAATGGCAGCCAAACCTCACATCCAGTTACCGAAATTCAACCAGGAGCAATATGACATAGATGTCTATTTGGATATGGTCAAACCCCTTCTAGATATCGGGTTCGACTCTGACAGAGAAAAGATAGCCGTCACTCTACCTAACCTGGAAAAAATAATCGCCACTGTCGCAACAAAAGTCTTCCCAGAGCTAACATGGGAACAATTCGCCCACATTGTAAAGTAGGCTGTCATGCCTTCTATGGGCAGAGTCGTCACTCTCTCTCAGCTAGACCCTCTTGCCTACGATGGTAATTTGGATGACACTTTCGTCCAGGCACGGCGCCTCGTCACCGCCGCTTATCCCGACGCAACCACAAATACTCAGGACTTGCACACCTTCAACGCCCTGCTGAGAATTCTCCCTAGCACAGTCAGGGAGCATTTCACCATTTACGATCCTTCAGGGAATATGGATCAAGACCTACAACTCGTCCGACGCCTCCTCGCCGCCCATCCCACACCGCAACCCATACATGCGGTAAGCAAATTCCCCACCACCAAAGGTTGCACCACTGCCCCACCCACCCACCACGGATCCGTCTCCAACAATCCCCAGGGCGCACCCATAGACAAGACGCCCCAATCCCAGGGACCAGGGTAACCTCATCTCTATTAATCCCTGGGAATTCACGGTTTGCAGTCGCATTTGCCCCCTACATGATATTAGGGAACAACTAAAGGCAAATAGACGCAGAGCCCTTACCCAGGGGCACAGGAAGGTATCCTCTCTGGAGGAAGACGCCCAGGAAGATGACGCCCCACCCCCAGTCTACCCAGGACCAGACGACGAAGAGCACGACGACCACATCACCACTAAGCAGATGGATTTTTAGGCCCGTCCCCGCACCTCCCCACGGTGGTGGGGGCCACCTCACATCTCTACCGACCCCCGGTCTATGACCAAATTCGCCTGAATGGGGTCAAGGCTAGGTTAATGGTGGACACGGGAGCTGCCAGGTCATGCCTATACTCCCATTTCTACTCCCGTCATTCCTCCACTTTTGGCCCCCTCCTCCCCACCTCAGCCAACCTCGTAGACGCGGGGGATGGCCCCCTGCCTCTCCGTGGGGAAACTCGGGCCCTCCAAACCAATACCCATCAACAAGTCTCCACCACACCCCTTCATCATTTTTGACTCTACCTGCTGTCAGTATGACGGATATCTAGGGCTGGACCTCCTTCAGAAACTCCGCACCAAGACCGACTGTCATCAATGCCGCCTTCACTTCAGTCCAGCCCCCCTTCAGAGACAAAATAAAAAAAGGAAACGCAAACACAAACATACAATAAAACAACCCCAACACCAGCACCACCACCCACACACCCCACACACATACACCCCCTCCCCTAACACTCACGTTCCCCGACGCCTCTGCACATGCAACACCACTCCAACCTAACCCAACACATCACTCCCCCATTCCCCCACCCCATCCACTCCACCACCTGTCCCACCCACCTCCCCATCTTTTCCTGCCTCCATCGCCTCCACCGTCACCATCCCGCCCCATCACAAAACTTGGGTGGAACTAAACAGACCCTCCGGTACCTCAGTCCTTTTTTTCCCCATCCCTACCTACCGGACCACTCTCCTCCTGTCTAGTATCCCCCACCTTCCTTCCCCCTCAGGCCCGAGCAATCCATGTCACTAACCTCGCCACAACACCATTAACACTACCTAGAGGACTCATCATTGGTGACACAGAAGCTGAGCCATACCACACACCACCTTCTCACCACCCAACTCTGCCGAACCTACCCGTGCATCTATCCCCTTCCCAAACCAACAGCCTCCAACAATTACTCCTGGACTTCCAGGACCTATTCTCCTCTGGCCCAACCGACCTCAGCCACATCACCTACCTCAGTCACGAAATACATACGACAGGACCACCCATTCGCCAACCATCTCGCCGCAAAAACCCAAAGCAGCGAGCAGAGGAAGACCAGCAGGTCCAGGACATGATTGATGCCGGTGTTATCTCCAACTCCACCAGCCCGTGGTCCTCCCCAGTCGTACTCGTGAGAAAAAGATGGAACCATGCGATTCTGCATTGATTACCGCAAAGTAAATGATGTCACCATCAAGGATGCCACACCCTTACCCAGAATCGACGACTCACTTGACTCCCTACACGGCTCCACTTGGTTCTCCACCCTCGACCTGCAATTGGCTTATTGGCAGGTTCCCATCCACCCAGATGACAAGCAAAAGATCGCTTTCTCGACCTCAAACGGGAAGCACTACGAATTCAACGTCCTCCCATTCGGACTCTGCAACGCCCCAGCCACATTCTCCTGTCTGATGGAATCAGTGCTAAGCAGCTTAACCTGGGAAATCTGCCTGGCCTACCTAGATGAGGTCGTCGTTTTTAGCCACATCTGGGCCGACCACCTCCACTGCCTCAAACAGGTGTTCCTACGTATCCGCCAGGCAGGCCTCAAGCTCAAGCCAACAAAATGCGTCCTAACCGAACGATCCGTCTCCATCCTAGGACACATGATCGGAGCCCAGGGCATCTCACCTGACCCCGACAAACTGCACGCCATCGCCGAAATCCCCCTACCATGAGACGTCCACAAAACCCGGGCCTTCCTAGGCCTTACATGATACTACCGACGGTTCGTAAAAGGGTTGTGAACATAGCCAAACCACTACATGAACTGACAAAGATGGGCGAACCTTTTATTTGGACCAAAACCAGAAAGACCGCATTCAATAACCTCAAATCCAAACTGATCTCAGCACCAGTAGTAGCTTTCCCAGACTACAGCCTCCGTTTCCGTCTGTATACTGACGTTTCCCTCATAGCCATAGGGGCCGTCCATGCGCAAGTACAAAACGGGCGCAAACATATCATCGCCTGCGCCAGCCGTACCCTGAACCAAGCTGAGCGAAACTACGCGGCCACCAAACGGGAATGCCTCGGCATAATCTGGGCGCTAGAGTACTTCCATTCCTACATATCTGGCACCCACGTAGTCATCATCACAGACCACCAATCACTACAATGGCTACGCCAGTCCCAATACTAACAACGCCCAACTCATTCAATGGTGGGAAGCTCTCGAAGAATTTGATTTTGATATCTCATACCGCCCAGGCAAACTCCACACTAATGTCAACGCCCTCTCCCGTCTACCCATCAATGCCGTCTGCCCAAAACCAGACTTGATTCAAATGTGGAAGAACAAGCAACGCCCTACCTGGATCCCTCCACGTACATTTGCCAGGTTACACCTCCACGGTGAACACCTGTATGACTCAGATGGCCACATCATCTTCGACCCCGCCTCGGCTCATGACGCTATGATACACCTTCATGCCAATAACAGCATCTACCTTGGCATCAAAAAGCTCTTACAAGCGTTCTCTGACATGTATTGGACAGCCAACCCATCCATCATTGCTAAAAACATCATCCAAGCATGCCGCGCATGTGCTTTGGGAAAGGACATCACGCGCACCCCCGGCCCATCAGGCAAATTAACTGCACAAAAACCGTGGCAGCTGCTTTCCCTTGACGTCGTCGGCCCCCTCAGACCAAAATCAGGGTACAAATATATCATCACGTTCGTCGACGTCTACTCAAAATTCGTCATCGCTTGTCCTGCCAAAGACCATAATGCCGTAGCAGTTGCCAACCCCCTGGTCCGCCACGTCTTCCCGTATTTCGGCATCCCACAAGCCCTACACTCGGACAATGACCCTGAATTCACAGGAAAAATCTGGGATGAACCAGCCAAAATATTCGGCTACCAAATCTCCCACTCATCCCCCTACTGGCCCCAAGGTAACAGCGTATGCGAGAGGAGCCATCGATCCCTCCTCAATCAAATCAGGACCAGAATCCTGCAGACAGGCAATGACGATTGGCCCGCCCACATCAAAATTGTTCAATGGGGGCTTAATACCTGCCCACGGGACGACGGCGTAACCCCACACGAACGAGTATTCGGGGAATCCCCACTCCTCCTACCTCTCCGCCACAACCTACACCCTCCAACCCCCCCTCCTCTACCGACCCCCTCCACCACCTTAACCCTTTAACCACTGGCATTGTTTTGGCCTGACTGTCCTCTCCCGCGGGGGTTTCAGGCAAATGTAAACAAACCTTTAAACCTTAATAACTCTGCACAGAATAAAGCTAGAGAAAAAAAATAAGGTACCATTAGAAAGTACTGACCTTCAGCTTTCCATTGATGTAGGTTTCATGACTTTGTTGACTTTCACAGGACAGGCAGTGCCGTTAGAAGTGAAAGGTGTAAAATCACTATTTTAAGCCCCACGCACCAGTACCAAATGCCAACCACTCTCTGATAATAGTAATATAAACATATATGAACACTGCACATACGATAAACACCCACTCTTTGTTCACTGAGGTAGGTAAAAGGCACTTCACTGCTGCTGCGCTCGCACTTCACTGCGGCTTCACCCGCTCACTGACGTTTGGTTAGCGGCGATCTTTTCATTATTTTTAACTTCTAATATTATTTTACATGTAATCTGGGCAATATACATTATATTTACACTGCACTTATTACTATATTGCGTCACTGTCGCATCACAGAATTACACAAGTGCCGCAGAATTACACAAGTGCCGCAGATTCTCTTATTACAATATCACTTATTATACTGGCCAATATTTACATTTTCTTCTAGGCAAAATATCCCTTATTACTACATTATCCATTATACAATTATTGGTAAAGCACGTCACTGTCGCATCACTGTATATCACTGTCACTTTCAGTATTTACTCAGAGAGTGGTACTCGGCAAAGCACGGAGTCACACAGAGAGCGACTTGGCATTCCTGGCACTGGTGTGTGCTCATTTTTCTCGTCCGAGGCCTCCGTGTGGTGTTATGACATACTCTGCAGCGGCCCTGTGACAACCTGCTGCCTGCGGTAAGAGGCAATTTCACAAGCTGGTGCCGGCTCATGTAACTGCGGCACTCAAGACGGTCAGGTTGTGTGTCAGAGTGTCGTCTCGGGATCAATGCCGTCACCTGACCAAATCGTGCAAGCAGCTGCTGCACAACAGTCGTGGAGAACTGTCTCAGGGATGGTTGCCTTATGCCCCGACTTGTGTCTTGTAGAGAATGAAGGCGTTGAGCATGCACATATCAAGCATGTGCAGGCAAGCCTTCCTGTACTATTGGGTGTTTCTCCTGAGACAGTCTATTTCGCCAATCATCATATCAGACTTATCAACAAGTCTCATGTTCACAGTGTAATCAATGACGTCATCAGGCTTCATGATTGGCTCTCCCGTCCTGTAGCTGACCTTCCCAGTTCTCTGCAATTCCCCCTTGTGGATGGTGCTGATCATATTCACGACCTTCTTGTCATGCCACCTGATCGCCAGAAGCTTGTCTGACTTCTTCAGGTGCACATCTCCCTTGGATGAGGATGATGCTTCTGGGAAACTTGGCCACTCTTTCCTATAGCTCCGTACAGTGCCAACAGTGCCAATGCCGTGTTCAGCCAGGTATTTGGAGAGTTTCGGTGCTGCGTAATAATTGTCTGTGTACAGCACATGATTCCCACCAAAATACCTCTCCATCAGCACTTTTACAACGGAGCCAGAGAAGCCAAGGGGGTCTTTCCTGTTCACGTCCATTGTGCTTGCAGAGTAGATGACGAAATCAAGGATATACCCCGTCTCACAGTCACACAGCACAAAGAACTTCATCCCAAAGCGGTGGCGTTTGCTGGGGATGTACTGCATGAATTTGAGACGTCCTCTGAACAATACCAGGGATTCGTCTATGACGACTTTCTGCATAGGACGGAAAAATCGCATAAATCGATCCCTAATCCTGTTGAGAAAATCCCTCACTTTCCACAAAGGGTCAGTTTGGGACGGGTTTCCATTGTCAGCGAAGTGCAGGTATCCTAGCAGCTGTCGGAACCGATCCCGTGACATATACTTCTCGAATGTTGGGATAGAAGTAATGTCATCCACGAGCCAGTACTCCTCCAACTCATGTCTCTTGATATGGGGCATCAAGAACATCAGTGCAAAGAACACATACAGCTCTCTGATCCCGACAGGCAACCACGACACTTGCTTTGGTGAGCCAATAGGTCCCAGCCCTTCTGCTGCACACTGAGCTGCATACCTATTGGTCTCATCGCTGACATGCTGCACGATTTCGTCATCCATGAAGGCCAGGAAGTAGTCTACAAAATCATCTCCTGCGTTGCATGGAAAGGCAGGCTGTATTCCAGCATTTGTCATATCAAACGGCGGATTGTGTGGCTGAAAATCTGCACCGTCAGACCAAACAAATACATCAACTTTCCATGTGCGTGGTTCAGTGGAAGTGGCAGGTCGCATTGCACTCGTTTCCCCGTGAGAAGGAGCTGAGGTGGAGGCAATGGGTGAGGCAATGGGTGAGGCAGGAGGTGAGGCAGGAGGTGAGCGTGAGGGGGGTGAGTGCGGGGGCGGTGAGTGGGGGGGTGGCGAGGGTGAGGGAGCTGAGCGGGGGGCAGGCGGGGGGGTTACTGACCTGGTGCGTGGTGATATTTGACCCTTTCTTCCCCGCTTATCACCTCGCTTATTGCCCAGCTTTGCCCTCCAACTGCCACGCATCCCCTTTGTTCTAGGCCGGCCTGCCCTGCTTACCCTGCCTGCACGGCCTGCATGGCCTGCCTTCCCTCGCTGTGCAGGCTCTGGGAATTCATATTCCTCAGATGATGTAGACTGAGGAGAGGGCACGGCAGAAGATGAAGATGACGTGAGGGCAATAGGGCTAGGGGAACGGGAAAGTGGTGGGAAATGCTTGCTAGGGCCTGGTGTAGGAGACGTAAGTCTGCGCTTCACTCCCTTCCCACGTGCAACACCAATTTTCCCCATAGGCGCCTTCCCATTCCCAGGGTAAGTTGAGGGTGGTGGTGGGGAAACTACACGCTCACTTTCATCACTATCACTGTCAATGGTAAAGGGTTCACCACCAATCACTGCAAAATCGTCACTACTTGCTGTAAGTGTATCACTCTCACTGCCACAATCCAGAGTTGTACTTACAGTTTTGTCCAGCTCTGTTCTAATTTCTGGAGTGCTCAACCCCTTCTGCCTCGCCGTTGGCAGTTCCTTCACCGGTGTAGAGGTCGAAGGCACACTAGCACTGATCATTTGTGAGGAGGAAGCGAGCGACGATGAGTCGGGACGGAGCGCCATTATCACGCACAGAGCTGGACAGATACTGACTGATGCGTGTCAGGGCAGGGGTGGGGGGGCCCCCTCGGGGTGGGAGGAGGGAGGTGTGGGATGGCTGGCGTGAAAGAACTCGACAGCTACTCTTGCGTGAGACAATTTGCGCACAGGAAAAACGCGCGGTGTTCAAAATATTCACGAACATTCCAGAATGACACCAGCGGTTTGGTCCAGTTTTGTCGATGTCATTCTGGAATGACACCCACGGTTAAATGGTTAAACGACGCCTCCACCACCTCCAATCCCAGCAGGACCTTACACCAGACTCCAACCCCTCCAACCCCTACAAACCGGGCAACTCAGTAGCGGTTGCAAACCTGCCCATCCCCACCAAGATTTCCCCCAGGTTTGATGGCCCCTTCAAAATCATCAAAGTCCCTAACCTCTACCAGGTTGTCATAGACCACCACGGACAACCATGCACCTACCGAAATCGTCACGTGTGCCCATTCCACCCCTCCAACAATGACCACCCTCACACCCGCGCGCCCCGCACCACTCCACGCACACCTGGCCCATCAGCGTCTTCTCAGAATTACCCCCCCGACTCCTACTCCTACTCCATCTCACCCCCACCCTCCGCATCCCCCACAAGCACGCTGCCTCTCACTTTACCCACCCCCACCACCCCAACCCCCCATGATGACACCAACCCCCAACCCTACAACCTCACCCCTGACCTACCCACACCTAACCCCACCTCTCAACCACCAGATCCTGCACCACCGCCATCACCGCCCATAACACAACCTCCACCAAACCAACTCAGCCTACCAACGCCCAACACCACCACGCCACCCTCACCCACCACCCATCAACCGCACAACCACCAAGGCACCACCCCACCCACTACACCACCGCCCAACCCACAACGTGCAACTACTCCACCACGTGCACCCGCAGCCCGCCCACCTCCACCCCCCTTACCCCACGACCATTCTCACTACACACGACACACCGCACCCCCTCCCACTACCCCACCCGCCCCCGGCCATACCCCCTCACCACCACGTGCTCGCCCACCTTCACCACCAACACCAACCCTCACCACCACCACCACCAGATTGGGACGCCTGTCACGACCACCCACCAGATACACCCCAACCCCACCACCCACAAAACCCCCCACTCCCCACCTCAACCCACCCCAAACACCACCCCCATCACCCTACACCTCCACCAAGCAAAATGGAATATCCCCAAATCCCAATTCCCCAAAGCCCAATGTTCCTGCCACCCACCCAGACCCAATAAAACCCCCACACTCCCCTCACTCGCCAGCATTCGCCTCCTACCTCAACACCACACACAACCACCTGAGATGAGCATCTACCGGATCCACTGGCAGCCCCACGACCGCCCACAGGTCAGACTCAGGGCAACACACCAGCTTCTCCGGATCCTCCGCCGGACAGACCGCCCATCCTCCCTCCGGCTTACTCTCCACCCACACCGAGAGCCGAACCCCACCACCCTCCACTGGACCAACTTCCTCCGACACCTCCCCCCGGCCCACCAAACGTCCACCACAATGACATACCACCTCCAGCCACGGAGCCGTGACTTTTTCAAGACGGAGGGTGGTGAAATACCCGCCGCCATCGGACCACTCACCCCGCCACACCCCACCCCACCACCGAGCCACCACCACACCACCACTCCAGGAGGACACCATGGCGGGGTTAGTGACCCAGGACAAGAGGGTCACCAGGACACCTATTCTCGGAGCCCCTCTTCCCCGCAACTGTCACAACACCAGGTGAGCAGCAAAAGGCAACGACCCTGCCGTCGGGGCAACCCTCGGCAGGTTCGGGGTGGGGCTGATCCAGAGTCAGTCCCAGGCAACACCGCGGTACAGCCACCGTACGTACCGGGGAAGGAGCGGCCACTGTACGCCCTTCAATTGTTTCCCCCTGTGACACCGCCATCACGACCACCGTACGTGAAAGGGGAGGGAGCGGCCACCGTACGCCCCTCAGTCACAGCCACCTCTGGGGACGGCCTCGGGGTGTTAGTTATTGAACGCGCCCCGACTGGCAGAGAGAGGAATAGAGGAACCGCGTTCACGGCCACCGTACGCCCCTCATCCACTATTACCTCCAATGGGAGTAATGCCTCAGTTACTTCCCGAAGGGCAGGCAGGCCCACAGCTACGGCCTTAGTACATGTAAGGGTAAGCAGACCCTCGGCTACAGTCTCAGCACGTACCGGAGAGGGCGCTGCCTCTGTGCACCCCTCTCCTGCCTTTTCCTCCTGTGGGGGCAACACCGCGTTCACGGCCATCGTACGTGATGGGGAAGGAGCGGCCACCGTACGCCCTTCAGTTCCTTCCCACCAGGTGGGTAGGCCCACGGCTACGGCCTTAGTGCGTGAGAGGGTAAGGCGGCCCTCGGCTACGGCCTTAGTAAGTGCTGGAGAGGGCGCTGCCCCCATGCACCCCTCTCCTGCCTTTTTCTCCTGTAGAAGTAACACCGCATTCACGGCCACCGCACATGATGGGGAAGGAACGGCCACCATACGCCCTTCTGTTACCTCCCAGCAGGTGGGCAGGCACATGGCTACGGCCTTAGTGCGTGACAGGGTAAGGAGACCCTCGGCCAGGGCCTCAGCACACACCAGAGAGGGCGCTGCCCCTGTGCTCCTGCCTCTTCCTCCTTTGGGAGCAGAACCGCGTTCACGGCCACCGTACGTGATGGGGAAGGAGCGGCCACCGTACGCCCTTCAGCTGCGAGCCCTAGGAGTCATGGAACTGGGTTCACGGCCACCGTACGTGACGGGGAGGGCGTGGCCACCGTACACCCCTCATTCGTGACTCCGAAGGCTCTTCCGGAGCAGGAGGTCCCTTGCGCAGCCGACCCCTTTCCTCTCGGCTGTGTGAGACGCCCTTTGTCTCCCCACCGGAGCGATTCCCCAGAGGTGCTGGCGGAGTGGTGGCGTGGCCCAGCCCAAACCCTACCACTTACCCCTGGGAGGTCCTTGTCCCTGATGGGCACCCGATGGAGGCGACGCCGCAGTCCAACTCTGATGGGGCTCTTTCCTGCAGGCAGCCGCAGCCCCCGGACTCCCAGGTCTGGCCAGCAGCCCCCAGGCCCAGACCACCCAGGCTCTCGCTCTCCTAGGACCCAGAGGTGCCAGACCTGCCTCCTGCAGCTGTTTGGCCCCAGCCCCGAGGGCCACTCCACAGGTCGAGGCCCCCAGACTGGAGGGCCTCCCTGCACCCCATCGACGTGGCCCCAGTGTGATGGCCGCCTGTCAGGTCGAGGCCCCCAGAGTGAAGGGCCTCCCTGCACCCCGACGACGACTACAGGTCAAGACCCCCAGACCGGAGGGCCTCCCTGCACCCCACCGACGCGGCCTCAGTGTGAGGGCCGCCTCTCAGGTCGAGGCCCCCAGAGTGAAGAGCCTCCCTGCACCCCAACGACGACTACCACCCGGGCAGTGATGCCCCTACGGACAGTGCGCTGCCCCCTTCAGGAGGGCTCCCCATAGGGCCTCTCTCTCACGCCCAGGACGTGCAGCAAAGTGATACCCAAAGGAAATACGGGTACGTAGTGACAATGATACAGTGAACAATCACCACAGCAGTGCATAGTGAGAGAGAATAAAGTATGGCCCGAATGAGAAGTGAATAACTATAAAGCCATTCAGTGTACAGTGGCCCGATACTTGGCAGAACAGAAAAGACCATATACAGGAGTGCGTAAAGAAAATGTGGGTTAGAGCAGGTGCGCGCAGGGCTCATTAGAAGCCTGTGATTCAGTACTATTGGGACTAAGTAACTCCTGCGAGTGACGCGACCCGCATTCTACCCACTTATGGTACTATTCGTTTCCCCCACTCCTGATCCCGTCCTCCCACAGTGAAACGGACTCTGAATTAAACACCATTTCTGCCAAAGTGTATTATTCGGGCACTGTAATATCCATACTAAATGTCCCTGTACAAGTGAATAGTAACTTACTGTGTGTGCCATTTTGTCTAGTGTATTAAAGGCTAATTCTGTATTCCCTGTCTTTTACCAAAATCCAATATCTCTTTGTTCATATTGTCAAGGAGTCAGAATTAAAGAAGTAGATGTGTTAAGGTGTACTGCCTCATTTTTATGTTCTGTTCCTCTGTGGGTGCTTTACTTCCGGTCCGGATAGAGGACCCCGCTCAGTAGCTGTTGTTCTTAAGACAAGAGGTCGACTTAAAAACACACAGCTTAACATATATATATATATATTGTTACGGAACAGAGAGAGATAATGAACACTTCAAGTGAGAATACTAAAATCACTACTGTCCCGCAAATTTCCAGGTTCAAAACAAAAAGAGTTAGGTAAAATTACAAGTTAAAGTTTAATGATCAAACTAACAACTAAACATTCAGGACTCATAAGGATAATGTAAGGGCAAAACAGGTTACATATATTGTTAACTGCAATGGCCTCTATTAACACGAATTTAGCAAGAGTAAATTTATCTAAGTCAGCCCTGATAAAATGAGAAAACCGGATAATGCTCAGTTAATGCAAGATATAATATTATTACGGATACAAAATATTACTAACTCTGGCTGACAATATGAATCACAAAAACTCCACCAGGCCCATGAATCAACGCCTTATGCTATACAGTACAAGTAAAAATGTAATAACACTTATACTCAAATTATACAGCAGCTAGATGGTTGGAGACTTCCTGAGCACTCACAAAAATAGTAGTATACTGTACAGGGGAGGCCAGGGATGTGAACAAAATGAGGAGTAGATCTAAGTGGCAATAATGCAGAGACTGAGCTCATTATACAGGGGGCCGGCAGAGCTTGATTGAACTTGCAAGAAGGACACGCAAATGAGGGCACAGAGGACGAAGAGTTGACACTCCTGCTCTGAACAACAGAAAGAACGACTTACTCTACTATAAGGGGGAGAAGGGGGGAGTGAGGTAGAACACGCAAGCCTGTTCACTATGGAAGCCACGAGGCGAATCATGATCAAACATGCAGCATACTGTCCGTTTGAATTATACAAAGGATGATGAAATCATAGGCTATGTAACACCTCCCCACAAAGAAAAAGAAATTTACAAAGGAAATTTCTTATTACTCTAAAACAATCTGTCTAAAGTCTAGGTAAGCAATCTGAAATAACATTTTCTTTCCAATTGACATGTATGTCTAATGAATACTCCTGAAGAAGTAGACTCCATCTTGTCAATCTCTGATTTTTATCTTTAAACTTACTAAGGAATTTCAGTGGGTTATGATCGGTATAAATGACTATGGGGTCAAAACCAGAACACAAATGAAATGAAAAATGCTGTAAACCCAAAATCAAGGCCAAAAGCTCTTTCTCAATAGCTGAGTAGTTCTTTTGAGGAGGAGTGAACTTCTTACTGTAATAAGATAAAGGGTGTTCAATACCCTGATCATCCTCTTGCAGCAAAACAGCTCCAGCTCCTGTATCACTTGCGTCCACAGCCGTCTTAAAAGGCTTAGCAAAATTTGGAGTAGCGAGCACTGGCTGACTTAATAGGATAGCTTTAAGTTTACTGAAAGAGGATTCACAGTTATCGGTCCAGACAAATTTAACTCCCTTTTTCAGTGGGTCTGTAAGTGGTGATACAAGAATTGAAAAGCTAAGAACAAATCTCCTGTAATAACCTACCATTCCCAAAAATCTTTGTAGCTCTTTCCTACTTTTAGGTCTGGGAAGATCACTTATAACCTGAACCTTAGCTCCTGGTGGTGCAACGTGTCCATCAATTACGTACCCAAGGTACTGAACTTTAGCTTGACCAAACTCACTATCTATCTATCTATTCCCAGACGCCTCAATCCCGTTTAGGGTGGCCACCAACAAATCGCCTCCAAGTCGCCCTGTCCCCCGCCATTTCACTCCCCTGCTCCCAACTCACACTCCCCTCTCTCATATACCTCTCCACCCCATTTCTCCATCTCATCCTCGGCCTCCCCCTCCCTCTTTCCCCCTCCACCTCTCTCACATACACTCTCTTCGTCAGTCTTTCACCCTCCATCCTCTCCACATGGCCAAACCACCTCAGTGTGTTCCTCATAACGCTTCCTATCACATCCACATCCACACCACAACGCTCCTTTATATCCTCATTCGTCAGCCTGTCTCTCCATGTGACTCCACAGGCTCCTCTTAAATAACTCATTTCCACTGCTCTCACTCTTGACTTGTGTCCGTCCAACAACGTCCAAGCTTCACTTCCATATGTTAGAGTTGGTATCACAATACTGTCATGTAGTAACTTTTTCACTTCCATGCTCACTTCCCTGTTTCTTATCACTGCTTTCAAAGAACCAGCAACCTTTCTTCCCTGCTGTACCCTTTCAAGCACTTCACCCTCCAAACTTCCATCCTTACTCATCACACTACCCAAGTACTTAAACGTACTCACATTTTCCAAACTCACACTTTGATAAATTAGCTACAAGATTAGCCTGAACCAAATGCTCAAGAAATTTACTGACATGGGATAGGTGATCCTTCCAGTTGTCACTGAAGATTAATACATCATCAATATAAACAACACACCCAGCCAAACCCTCTGTTACAACATTCATGAGCTTCTGAAAAGTGGCTGGTGCATTCTTCATACCATATGGCATTACAGAACATGCAAAAGTCTTTCCTAGTGTTACAAAACATGAGATCTCCCTAGCACGTTCAGTCATAGGTACTTGCCAGTATCCCTTTAAAAAATCAAACATACTTATGTACCTAGTCTTTCCGATCTTGTCTATACAATCTTCCAAGCGAGGGAGAGGGTAAGTGTCTGTTTTGGTTATCTGATTAACACGTCTGTAGTCGATGGAAAGCCGCTGTGACCCACCTGGCTTAGGGACTAGAGTGGCAGGAGAACTCCACTCGCTCTGACAGGGCTCAATCATCTTGTGGTCCAACAGGTAGCCAAGCTCCTTCTGGATGAGAGGAACTTTCACTGCAATCACACGGTAAGGAGGGAGTTTAATTGGCTTTGTGTCTCCAACATCGACATCATGCATCAACACGGTGGTTCTTCCTGGAGTGGCATGGAACACTTGCGGGTAGTCTTGCAGTAATGCTGAAAGCTCCTGCCTTTCCTCGGGAGCTAGATGAGAAAGCTTAGTCTGGAGATCATTCATGATATCAGGATTCTTCCCCAAACTATCACTCAAGCTCATGCTGCATGGGAGAACTTCACTTGGAGACTCGGGTGGAACAGCTACAGTGCAGACTGGGTTATTTTCGTCCCGCCTGTGATATAACTTTAACATGTTGATGTGACAAAGTTGCTTGTTCTTTCTACAATCTGGTGTGGCGATGACATAGTTGACATCACTGAGTTTCTTCTCCTCGAAATAAGGACCACTAAACTTGGCTTGAAGAGGTTGCCCATGCACCGGTAGCAGAATCAGAACCTGATCTCCTGGCTGAAAGTGGCGTAACCTGGACTTCTTATCATACCAAGTCTTCATCTTCTGAGCAGCTCCTAAATTCTCTCTCGCCAGCTGTAAAACAGTGGACAGTCATTCTTTGAACTTCATCGCATACTTCAGCAGGTTAACGTCATCTTCCTCCGACAGCCAGCATTCCTTGAGTAGCTTAAGGGGTCCTCTTACTTCATGGCCAAACAATAGTTCAAAGGGTGAGAAGCCCAGTGATTCATTTGAAGATTCTCTTGTGGCAAATACAAAGAATGGAAGACCTTTATCCCAGTCTTTCTGATGTTCCAAACACTATTTCCTGAGCATCGATTTGAGTGTTTGATGATATCTCGCCAACGCTCTTTGGGTCTGCGGATGGTAAGCTGAAGACGTGATCTGGGTGATGCCCAACTCTTTCAGAGACTACTTGAAAACATTTGACATGAAATTACTTCCCCGGTCTGACTGTACCTCCTTGGGCAGACCAAACTTGGTGTAGAACCCTAGCATTTCCTTAACCACGTTCTTTGCTGAGATATTTCTAAGTGGAATGGCTTCAGGATAACGAGTTGCCATATCAATCAGGGTCAACACATAAGAAAATCCTGAAGAAGTCTTAGGAAGAGGGCCCACAATATCCACCAACACACGGGTGAAAGGCGCCTAAAAAGGAGGAATGGGAACTAGAGGTGCAACCTTTTCAGTCTGATTACACTTCCCCACAACTTGACAGGTGTGACAAGACTTACAATACCAGGAAACATCCCTGAAGATACCTGGCCAGTAGAAGTGTTTCAAAATGCGTGCCACAGTCTTCCTCACTCCAAGGTGTCCTGCCAAACTGGAATCATGAGCCACTCTAATGATATCCTGCCTACAAAGACGAGGGATGACAACTTGATGTACAACCTCCCATTCACAGTTGGCTGATGCTGTTGGGGGTCTCCACTTCCTCATAAGTACTCCTGACTTTATATAATAACAAGTAGAAGCACCAGCTGACTCTTCCTCACTGCAAGCAGAGTTAGCTAGACCTTTCAACTCAGGGTCAGCAACCTGCAACTCAACCAACTCTTGACGAGACAAATTATCAACACTACGGGGTACTGCCTCATCTGGTGAGTGGTCCAAATTAGCAAGAAAAGTGTCAGCTAGGATAACATCATCATCATCATCATTATCCTCTAAGTCACCAGTAACTTTAGACTTAGCCCTAGTGACAGCACATGCAGAGAACACATCAGGGACATTACAATCCTGGGTCGCAGTCACGGGTTCACTAGACAACTGAGGAGCAGGACACACTTGACTTCCATCAATATCATTTCCAAGTAAGAAAGTTACACCTGACATTGGGAGTGTCTCAACCAACCCAACCATAATGGAACCATTAACAAAACCAGACTCTAAATGCACTCTGCACAGAGGGACAGAGAAGTAATTATTCCCTACAACTTGTAAGATTACAGTTTCATCAGAGGAATTAACATTAGAGCCTAGAACACTGGTCAGCATAAGGGATTGGCAAGCACCTGTATCACGATATATTTTAACTGATTTCCTGTCATTATTGTCCAGAGGACTGACAAAACCATCAGACAGGAAATTAGCACATGAACTCTTGAGAGTGTCACCCACGTTACTGCTCAAAAGAGGAGCTTCATCATGAGAATTTAATTTACCCCTCAAAGCAGGTTCAGTTAACTCGCTTAAAGAATTCTGGGAACTCTCAAGTGTGGACACTAGACCAATTGACTGAATATTTAAATCTAGAGGTGAAGCTGATATATACTTCCTGTGAAAGATCATCTTTATTCTCTTTCCTGTTACCTGTACTCTGAGTAGAGGCAACGTACTTACTCTCAGCTTTCCTTTTTTCTTTAGAATATCTCTTGTGAGTGAGAACATATTCATCAGCTAAAACTGCAGCATCAGACAAATTATCTATTCTTTTCTCATCAAGATATAGGCTGACATCTTTATTAACCCGCCGCGTCCCGGAGACATGAATTCACGTCCTCACATGATGTGCACTCATATCCCGGAGACGTGAATTAACACGGCAACATTGCAAGGTCCCTAATTTGCACAATTTTCAATTTTCGCGAGTGATTTCATGAGTGATTTTTGGCACGTATACACGGGACACCTTCCTCTATTCCTCTACAGGATGCCAAGCAGGGACAGTGCCATACACAGCATAACCTCTCCCCCCCCCCTGCACGCCATTGTCTCGACAATTCACCTGTTACCAGTGACCTGGCCAATAAAGACATTCAGGGCCAGAGTGATTCCCCAATCGATGACAATGTGGAGGACAAAGTTTACATAGCATCAGAGGAAGAAACAGTCAGAAATGATGATCAGGTAACGTGGGAAAAAAAGGTCATGAATGGTGATGAGTTAGTGAGTGAAACAATGCTTATAATGCTTATATTACTATTTGAAAACCAATATACTCTTGTACTACATATAAATTCGTACCAAGTAAATAAATAAATACTGTTTATGAGTGGATAAAATAGTTACCCTCCCATAGAATTCGTTTTCTTTGGTGCCAGCCTATTAGAAAACCCAGTCAGATAAGGAGGTACTCGTACCAAGATCGAGTATTTTAAACCTCAGGTGAGCGATTTCTCTATGAATTTTCGATGTTT
>NC_136972.1:22333360-22628360 GCF_032717465.1 Coenobita brevimanus
TATATATATATATATATAATATATATATATATATATATATAATCGATGAGAGAGGGGGTGTGAGTTGGGGGAGCAGGGCAGTGAAATGGCAGGGGACAGGGCGACTTGGAGGCGATTTGTTTGTAGCCACCCCAAACGGGATTGAGGCGTCTGGCAATAGATAGATAGATAGATTATATATATATATATATATATATATATATATATATATATATATATATATATATATATATATATATATATTCAGAATGCTAGACTGGTAAAACAAAGGAGTAAACATAGATGGAGAAAAAGCTTAACCATTTAAGATTTGCAGACTACACTGTCCTTATCTCAGAAACAGCAGAGACATTGCAGGAAATGTTAAATGACCTGAAGAGAAAAAGTCTCAAAATATGGCTGAAGATGAACCAGAGAAAAACTAATGTTTAATACACATACACCAAAGAGCATCATCAGAATTGGCGAAGAAATTCTTAAAGAAGTCGAAAAGTACAATTATTTGGGGCAAATTATATAATAAACCATAGGTGTGAAATAAAAAAGATGGATTGCAATAGGATGGAAAGCTTTCGGTAAACATAGAAACATTATGAAAAGCAGCTTGCCAATTTGTATGAAACGAAAAGTATATAAAGAATGTATAATTCCAGCTATGACGTATGGTTATGAGACCAGGAAACTGACAAAATCGATGGAAAATTCCATTCTCATAGAGCAATGGAAAGGTCAATGTTGGGAATATATTTAAGACAGGAAAAAATCAAATTGGGTGAGAGAGCAGACTAAAGCCAAAGATATTACAGAAGTTATAAAAGAATAGAAATGGAGGTGGGCAGGCCACGTAGCAAGAATAAGGGATAAGAGACGGAGCAAGAGGTTGACTGGACACTGAGAGATTGTAAGCGTAGAAGAAAAAGGCCAGACAGAAGGTGGAGAAATGAGATAGAGAAATCTGTAGGGAAAACATGGCAAAGATTGGCTCAGTCAAGGAATTCGTGAAGAAAGTTGGGGTGGCCATTGTTCAACAGTGGAGTTGTAATGGCTGATGATGATGATGATACATTTCTGTCTATCTATTTACCCACCTATCTATCTATCTATCGATATAGATACACACACATATACAGTATATATATATATATATATATATACATATATATCATCATCAGCCGTTGAGGTCCACTGCAGGACCGGCCTATCCCTACCGAAGCAGGGACGATACAGCCAATGTATCTCTATCCAGTGGCTTAGGCTGTCTGGTAGAGACTGTATGTAGGGTGAGAAGTGCTTGTAAGTGTGACTGAAGTGTTGTAGTGGCTTTGGATGTGTGTGTAGTCTGTGAACCAAGTGTAATCGGCCCGCCTTAAGCCGAATGGGTGCAAGCATACTAGTATGCGACACTGGTTCAACCACAGCACCCTTTATGTCCGCCAAAGTAGCATGGTGAACGCTTCCCAAAGTTTTTACAACTCTGGCGGGAGGCGAACCCGCGCTCACCAGCGTGCGAAACCCACACTCTACCACTGTACCACAGAGGCTCCATATATATATATATATATATATATATATATATATATATACAGAGAGAGAGAGAGAGAAATAGAAAAATATACACACACACACACACACACACACACATATATATATATATATATATATATATATATATATATATATATATATATATATATATATATATATATATATATATATACATATATATATACACGCATATATATGTATACAGAGAGAGAGAGACAGACAGAGAGACAGAGAGCTTAGATCTCCAAGACCGACACATGCAAGCTTGTTGCTCCCTTGTCCATCCACACACTGAATCACTAACCCTCAGTATATTGTTCTTGAGAGCTCTGTACTGTTCATTATCACTTCTGTCAACAGCTCCCTGTTCAGCCACCCCTTTACTCATCTCGCAATAAATGGCACCCCTTACTGCTTACTGCTTGGTTTTTCAACTTCCATATTTTCCTGCGCACCTAGGAGGACTTTGCCACCTAATGACAGCTCTCCATGATGCCCAACCTCTGCCAGTCTCCTTATTTAGTCCCTTATCCATGAGGTCACAGTCTATGACCTCGCCCCAGGTCGCTTTCGGTCTGCTTCTGCTCTCATCCCTACCCCCGACATTCACACTTCTCACTTTCCGCACCCAACTGTCATCCTCCATCTTCTCAGTATGCAAAGACCATATCAATCTACTTCTCATCACAACGTAAATACAATCCAGTCGTTTGATATGAATATTATAGATACACATGAAGATAAATCAAAACTTTGCATGAAGAAAACATGGCTTGAGTTAAGAGGAAAATGTTTTGAGGAAACTGCCCTGAAAACAGTTTCTTACTTGCCGCCACAATTGACTTGCTACCTTTCCAAAAAGCTGCCTACCCCGCCTCCGCCATGTCTTCCAGTCGTCCATCAGAATTCAGTTAATACGTCGTATTTTAGATTTTACATGATGTCGTGGTAGTGACGTATAATTCACTTTAATTTGTCTGAACATGGTAAACAAGCCAAGTAACTCGTAAAAACTTGGTCCGAAAGTGTTGATTTGACAAGAACTCTGAAAATTTCCCGTATAACTAGACCATTTGATAAACTTTGTAAGGCCTAGTTATTTAATCCATATGTGTGTGTGTGTATATATATATATATATATATATATATATATATATATATATATATATATATATATATATATATATATATATATATATATATATATTTATATATATATTTATATATATATATATATATATATATATATATATATATATATATATATATATATATATATATATATATATATATGATTTTAGCAATCTAATTGAGAAACGGTAATCGTAACCCTTATAATAAATAACAATGAAACTACATAGTTACTAAAAAATGGAATCGGACACAGCTGCAATAGCCAATCAGCTGCCGCTTTCAAAACTTGAGGCTCTGCACAGAAAAGATCAAATAGGCTTTGCTGGTCTGGTATCGTTTGACGGAACTGGGCATGGTTGTATGGAATTCGATGACCCATTGTTATGAGTCTCCTTGGTTACTTCCGCTTCGGCTGCACCTTACTTACCTGTTGTCAAATACTATACCTCTGCCTAACACCTACACATATAGCTGAGAGAAAACAACAATTAAAAAATTAGCCATTATTAAAAATGAGCTTTCAGCTCAGTGCAACAACCTCACACTCTCCCGCCCGTGCCTCAGTCTCCGCCCTCTCCAACACGAGCACCAGAGCCAATACACGCACGCGCGAGCGCAACCCTAGCCGCGCCCACACGCGTGCCAGAGGCAATGCACACACTAGCGACCACAACCCTGGCCGCACCGAAGCCCCCGCCGCTGCCACCACTCTCCCTACAAGAAAGGGTGAAGTGAGTGGCAGGTGGTGGAGTGGGAGCGGGTGGGGCGAAGGGGAGATGCTGTGGAGGATGATGGCCACGATCATGCCCACAGTGTCGGCCATGGCGGCTGGTGCAGGCACAAGACGGCTGCTGGACCTGGCAGGAGTATCCACAGGTGGGGTCTTGATGCAGGAGTTGGGCAAGACAGTCACTATCTGCGTTGTTACCACAGTAGGGTTGCTGGTGGCAAAACTGCCCCGAAGAAAAGACGCCATATTGCATATGGTGAAAACAGGCCTGTTGGTTGGTATTGTCTACGTTATGGTTGGACAAGCCTCCACACTTCTCCTGATTCTTCTTACGGACAGGTGTGTGGGGGAAGCGGTTAGTGTTGTGGTTAGTAACGTAGGGGGCAAAATTTTAAGCGTTTTGGTAGGCGATTACACTAAAGCTTGGATGATGAGGTCAGAGCCTGTACCAGACGCTCATGATAACGTCATCATACTACCCGGGCCTAACCTGGCAGATCCACCCCAGGGCCAGGGCCACTACGATGAATGAGAAGGGGGGTGACTACAAAACAATTTCTATGCATTTGACTTAATCAGTCTACAAGTCTAAATAAATTTTTATATTTCTTGCAAAGTACAAGTCCATTGATTTTGCTATAACAAATTCTTTTTTATAAGTAACAACGGTGTCTACTGAACATGGAGAGATGGCAATTTTTCGTCCATACGCTGTTTACTTTAACGGGACATAAAATTACGATCTCTTCACTTCCAAATTGTAACAATTCATGGCACTAGAATATGGTGCTAGTCACGAAGATGTGCTATGGAAAGGATGTGGAGACGTCGTACTGTGATATTCTTCCTGAGGTACGGGAAATAAGCTGCAAAAAGACGAATATCTTCACCAATTCCTTTACATTAACTAGGCGGAGACTTTCGTGCTTTGACATTTTATTATCTGTAGTTCATTGGGAGACGAAGACAAACTGCGGTTCAGCATAATTTCCACAGCACTTCTTTGTTATTTGCATCTCATCATAGTGTCATTCTGTTGCAGTCACGATGATGGCAAGTACTATTCTAGTTAAGGTGAGCAGAGTATAGCTAAAATAAATGAATTATTGTCAGGTGCACCCACACTATACTATCTTTACTCATACTTGGCCTAAAATTGCCATCGCTCCATCTTGATTGCTAAGTGGTAGCAGGAAATGAACAGCAGAATATTAGGCTAGTCACGAAAAAGTACTATGGAAACGATTTTGAACCATAACATTTTTTTTTCTGCTGCCAGCAACATGTCATAAGCTGCTGTTCGAAAATCTGGGTCAAATTAAGGTCAAACAAGTGTACTGTACTCTTTTCACCTTAATTTGGCCCAGATTTTTTTTTTTTTTTTTGCAACCTTTTTTACCATAACTCACTGGTAGTAAAGGCCCTTAGGGAATTATTTGGATGTCCTGTACTTCGCACTGCTGATTTCATTTTATTTTTCACAATGTTATTTTGGTCCAGTTGTGAAGAAAAAACTGTAATTTGGTTGTGCAGTTTATATTCGTGGATGATATTTTTACCGAATTTTAGATTAGTTAGGTCAGATTCGGTCGTCAACGTTCGGTCGACAATATATAAAAACAACCGAAATTAATCTAAATACATACAAATAACGCAATCAAACCTACCCTAAAGTAACCTTGAAAGCCACCACATACTCTTACAAACAATAGCTACTGTGAAACATGTAGAAAATAAGGAGTGGAAATTTTGGTTCTGACCTGGTACCAGTACACCTTGGATCCTCTCGGCTTGGTGCCTCCCATCATGCAAAGTTCGGCAAGAAACAGAATTCGGTTTAAGTATCAACCAGGAATATAAACTGCACAACCCAATTATAGTTTTTTCTTGATCACTGGACCAAAATAATATTGGGAAAAATACAGTGAAATCAGCAGAGCTAAGTACAGAACATCCGAATAGTCTCCGGCCACTTTTCTAGTTGCTAGGAGGCTCCCTAGCACTTCTTCCATAGCGACTTATTTTTACATACGACCTGTTAATGTAATTTATTCTGTTATTCATGAAGAGTAAGGCGATATTAGAATTATCTGAATAACATAGAGGACAGTAAGGCGCAGTAAGCAAAATAAATCGCTTAGGAAAAGGTGTTAGGGAGCTTCCCGACAAGAATGCGAGCGTAAGTCAATGCTACGACCGTGCATCCCTCCCATGACACTTCTTCGTGACTATAGTTCATTCGCTGTTATCTGGTCCAATTTTTCATCCTTTTGCAGCCTATTTCACGTAGCTCAGTGGCATGAAATAGACAGTACTGTGGCTCTGCAGCCTTTCTATAGCACTTCTTCGTGACTAGCACCATGTTCTAGCATTCATCTATTGCTATAACTCAGCATTCAAGATGGACAGATGGCTATTTGAGCCAATGTAAAGTGAACAGAGGAGAGCATAATTATGGTAGTGTTGGTCTTTTAATAACTCTGTACTCACGACCGGGAGATGGCAAGTGTTCGTCATATTAAATTGGATTGAGTGAAGAGAGTGAATGAATGAAGAGAGTGAATGGAGTGGAGAGAGTGAATAGAATGGAGAGAGTGAATGGAGTGGAGAGAGTGAATGGAGTGGAGAGAGTGAAGAGAATGAAGAGAGTGAATGGAGTGGAGAGAGTAAATAGAATGGAGAGAGTGAATGGAGTGGAAAGAGTGAATAGAATGGAGAGAATGAATGGAGTGGAGAGAGTGAATAGAGTGAAGAGAGTGAAAAGAATGAAGAGAGTGAATGGAGTGGAGAGAGTAAATAGAATGGAGAGAGTGAATGGAGTGGAGAGAGTGAATGGAGTGGAGAGAGAGTGAATAGAGTGGACAGAGTGAAAAGAATGAAGAGAGTGAATGGAGTGGTGAGAGTGAATAGAATGGAGAGAGTGAATGGAGTGGAGTGAAAAGAATGAAGAGAGTGAATGGAGTGGAGAGAGTGAAAAGAATGGAGACAGTGAATGGAGTGAAGAGAGTGAAAAAAATGGAGAGAGTGAATGGAATGGAGAGAGTGAAAAGAATGGAAGGAGTGAAAAGAAGGGAGAGAGTGAATGGAATAGAGAAAGAGTGAGTAGAGTAGAGAGAGTGAATGGAGTGGAGAGCGAATAGAGTGGAGAGAGTGATTAGAATGGAGAGAGAATGACAAGAGTAGAGTGAATGGGATGGAGACAGTGTATCGAGTGGAGAGAGTGAATAGAATGGAAAGAGAGTGAATAGAGTGAAGAATGTGAATGGAGTGGAGAGAGTGAATAGAAGGGAAAGTTAATAGAATGGAGAGTGATTAAAGTGAAGAATGAACAGAGTGGAGAGAGTGAACAGAGTAGAGAAAGTGAACAGAGTAGACCCCTACATCGTTAAAATAAATGAACTATAAGGTCGTACGCAACTGAGCTCGGCAGGGCTGTTGTATTATAGGGATGAGACAAAGAGTGTTGCCCTAGCAGTACAATAATCGCCTCCTTCACGCCATGGCCCCTATGCTCGTCTTGTTTTCATTTGACGGAACTCGGCCACTCACAGCTTCAGCACTAAGTCGTGGCTTGGTGAAATTCAATGAACCTTTGCAATGAGGTGTATATGAGCGTCCTTGATTAATTATTAGTCAAATCAACCGTCCAATCTAATCACACTTGGCCATCAACTGAGCTGAAAGGAGTTTGAAATCTTTGTCAGGGGAAAACACACTGACTGTAATACCAAGCAACGATGGAAAACCTTGCCATGGTGTGAGTTAGACCTGCTCCATTGCAAGAAGTGCTCGGAATGTTGTTGGAAATTATGTCGATTTTGAAACGATATTCAGGGTCCCCAGTATTCCCTGCTTGTCGTAAGAGGCGACTAAAAGGGACACTTTTATCTACATTCTTTTTGTGTCTCTCTTTCCATTGTACATTGTCTGTCCAAACCTTCTGCATTTTACTTTCATTTTGTTAATTTCCTCTCTCCACTGTCTGGTTCCTGCGACCACTGGCATCATAAAATATTTTTCTGCCTAAGAAATCTTGATGAACTCTGGTGACGAAGCAATGGCCCTCAGTTCCGTGCAGCCCTTAAGTGGGCAGGGGGTGCTAAGAATCCCACGGTGTAGAAATAAGTTTATACATCCAAAAAGAACCTTAAGAATAGGAAATTGGAATGTTTGAACTCTCAATCAGGCTGGTAAAATGGAAGAGCTTATTTCAGTGTTCAAGGAATACAATAAGGATATTTGCGCTCTTACAGAAACGAGGTTGATTGGAGATGGTAAAATGAATTTAGATGGTATTACTTTGTTGGTTTCTGGTAGGAGTGATGGAAATCATTACCATGGAGTAGGTTTACTGCTGAGTAGAGATGCTTGTAAGGCACTATGTGAGTTTGAGCCAATTAATGAGCGCTTGCTTTATGCTCGTTTAAAATCTGACCATGGTAATATCAGTATGGTTGTTGGGTACGCACCGACAAATGAGGCTGCTGATGAAATAAAGGATGACTTTTATGAGAAGCTGCAGGATGTAAAGAATAGAGTGGCAAGACATGATGTGTTAGTTTGCATTAGTGATTTTAATGCGATTTTTGGCAGTAGTAGGGATGGCTTTGGAGATAGTATGGGTAAGGAGGGTGTTGGTATAAGAAACGAAAATGGGGTGCGATTTGGAAGCTTTTGTTTGGCAAATGACCTTATAATTAGTGGAATTATCTTTGAACATAGAAAAATACATAAAACTACTTGGATTTCACCATGTGGTAAATACTGTAACCAGACTGACCACATTGCAATTAGCAGAGGGCATAGGAGTTATCTGCAAGATATTTGCGTAAGGAGGGGGGCAGATATAGGTAGTGATCATCAACTTGTTGTGTCAAAGATTAAAGTAAAACTTAACAGAAACGTTAATGGTAATTGTACAGGAGGTAATAATTATGATTTTGATGAGCTGAGTAATGTTGAGAACAGGTTTCTAGTCCTGCAGACTTTGATGGAATCTGAAGACAATGATATTAATCAAATGAGGAAAGAGGTAAAAAAAGTTTTGCATGAGAGTGCTAAGGTTACTATTAAGTAAAAGGGAAAAGCGAGAAGGAAAAAGTGGATGTCAGATGAAACATGGAATGCAAATCAGAAAAGGAAAGAGGCGAAGTTAAGTTGTGAAGAACAACATGTTGATGGCCAGTAGTTCAAGTACTTAGAGCAAAGTACTGGAGTTTACATTCTAAAGCAAAAAGACTCGGTAGACGTGATAAGAGGAGGTTATATGATGAAAAGGCAACAGAGGCAGAAATTAAATTAAGTAAAAATGACGGTCAGAACACAAGAGCAGTGTATCAGGCCATAAAGGTGTTAACTGGGACTGAAAAGAGAAGGAAGGAAATACAGTACCTGTACGAGATAGAAATGGTAATTTGATGACAGATTTGGATATAAAAGGAAGGTGGAAAGAGCATTTCCAGTCTGTTCTAAATAGACCAATCCCAGCTGAAGAGGACATTTTGCCGGCCGAGAGAGATTTGCAGATAGAAACAGGGGATATAACCTTGGAAGAGGCAGCAAAATCTATAAAGGAGTTACAGAATTTTAAGGCCCCAGGAGAGGATGGAATATTTCCTGAAATGCTTAAATGATGAGTTGATGAATGCGCTTTTGAAACTTTTTAATGTGGCTTGGGATAATGGTGGAATTCCAGAAGAGTGGAAAAATGGAGTGATTATAAATATACCAAAAGAAAGGGAGATTTAAGTGTGTGTGTGGCAATTGGAGGGGGATAACTTTGACACCTGTAGTTGCAAAAGTCCTTTCCAAAATATTGTTGAACAGAATGGAACCAGTAATTGATAAAATTTAAAGAGAAGAATAAGCGGGATTTAGAAAGGGTCGAGGTTGTAATGGTCAGATTTTTATTGTAAGGCATCAAATGCAACAAGCTAATGAGATGAAAATGCCACTTAATATGTGTTTTGTGGATTTTGAAAAGGCGTTTGATAGTGTTTCACGTGGAGCTATGTTGAAAATTATGAGATTCTATGGTATACCAGAAAAGTTTGTAAATATTATTAGAAGCCTGCGAGAAGGTACTTTTTGTAAGGTAATGGTGGGTGGTTCTTTGAGTGATCCATTTGAAGTTAGGTCAGGAGTGATTCAATGAGGAGTCCTTTCGCCATTGCTGTTTGTTTTGGTTATGGATTATGTTATGAGGAAGGCTGTAAGGAGAACAGGTGCAGGAATTAACTGGAAAGAAAGTAAGAAGATGATGGATTTGAACAATGCTGACGATATTGTACTGATTTGTGGAAGTATTTACGAGATGCAGAGGGTGCTTGATTGTCTGGTGGAGGAAGGAGAAAAAGTGGAATTGGTAATAAATTGTGGAAAGACTGAAATTATTAATAAGAACGTGGAGAACCAAATCAATTGTGTAATTGGGAATAATGTGGTGAAGAATGTAGAAAATTTTAAATATCTGGGAACGATTGTATCATCTAACGGATCATTAAACAATGAAATTGAGGAGAGGATTAGACTGGATTGGCGAGCTGTGGGAATGTTGAAATGTGTTTGGAATAATAATATGCTTTCCGTACGTACAAAAAGTAAAAATTTACAAGTCCTTGGTTAGACTGATTTTAATTTATGGGCATGAGTCATGGTACAGTACAATTGCAACAGATCAGAAAGTATAGGATTTGAGAATAAGATACTGAGAAGGATTCTTGGGGTAAAGTGGCAAGACAGAGTTACAAATGAAGGAGTAAGGGATATTACAAAAGTGGAACCAGTTGATGGATATGTGAGAGTGTCTCGCTGGCAGTGGCTGGGGCACATATACAGAAAATAAGTCAGTTTAATACAGGATGTGCCAGAGTGGACTGCTAGAGGAAGAAGAGGTAGGGATAGGCCGAGGGAAACCTGGTTGAGAACAATGAAAAGAGAAGCAGGAGAGGAGTGTTGGTGGAACTTGAAGGAGATGGCAAGAAACAAATGTTGGTGGAGAGAGTTCATCGAGGCCCTATGCATCCCTTGGGGCGCCACAAGAAATGACTGATTGATTGATTGATTATGGGGACGGCTCAGTAAGTGTTATCAGCACCAACCCTGCAGAAACATTTAATCTCACACTGCTGACAAAGCAATCTGCCACAGAATCCCAGACAACACTGGCCATGGTGCCTATTTCTTGGACCTGTTCCTGCCAAAAACCCAGATTAATACAGGATAGAGATACTGTCGCCACTTGGGTCCTCGGACCAATCTCATCAATGCCCAACTCATCAGATGCACCAAACCTCCCCATTGTGAACCAGTAAGAGTGACCAAATGGCACTTTAATAGGGCAGACTGAGATAAAATTAAAAGTTAGCTGATATTCCATGGCAGTCTTTGGTCTCCACTAACAATTCTACCCAGTTTCACATTAATGACTTAATACTACTTGGTTTGGAAACGATCATATCCTGTCAATAATTTACTAAAAGATCGGACTTCTCAACACAGTTCGACTGAAAATGCGCCAGAACAAAGTCCCAAAAGTCATTGTCATATAACTCTTACTTAAAGTAAAAAAAAAAAAAAATACTGAATCCCTCAATCAACTTACGATTGCAAGAAACCATGCAAAAGCAGTAATAAATTTTGCCAAATCAAACTTTCATCATAACCAAGCATTCAAACTATTAAACAATCCTAATGACTATAGAATATCCTGGTCAACTCTCAATTCTTTCAAAAGTATCTCAAACAAATCATCACCCATTCTCTCACTACAATCTTCAGACGGAAACACTATAAATGACCCTCGTGGAAAGGCGAACATTCTTGTCAGAACGTTTGCCAGAAATTCTATGTTAAAGGAAGTGAGTCAGAACGTTCCTGTACTAGAACTTCACTCTCCCGAACTTACTGCACTAAAGATACAGACTAGATACGTAAAATCCACCCTAGACAATTTACCAGCCAACAAAGCTCCAGATCCAGATAAAATTCCTCCAACTGTTTTGAAAAAGTGTTCCCCAAATCTTGCTCCTTTTCTAGCTAAATTTTTCATACTATGCCTACGTACTTTTACATTCCCTAATTCATGGACTGAAGCTAATATCTACCCAATTCCAAAGAAAGGAAGCTCGTCTGATCCCCCTGATTACAGACCAATAGCTATCACATCTTTTCTTGGAAAAGTATTTGAGATTATCTTGAATATGAACAGTATTAAACATTTTGAATCCAACAACTTAATTAGTGTCAAACAGTATGGTTTTCGCCACGAAAGATTCACTGCTGATATGCTCATTCTCTTGACTAATTCCATCCATGAGTCACCTGACCAAATGGTGAAACCCATACAGTAGCCCTTGATGTTTCTGAAGAATTTGACAGAGTGTGGCACCATTCCCTGTTATTCAAATTCCCTTGCTACGGTCTATCATCTTTTGTCCACCTGATTT
This sequence comes from Coenobita brevimanus, assembly GCF_032717465.1. Classification (NCBI taxonomy): domain Eukaryota; kingdom Metazoa; phylum Arthropoda; class Malacostraca; order Decapoda; family Coenobitidae; genus Coenobita; species Coenobita brevimanus. The sequence continues at coordinate 22,345,217 of NC_136972.1, forward strand.
TCTCACATCTTAGCAACAGAAAGATAAGAGTAAAGATAGATGATGTAATTAATGCCGGTATGTCACAAGGATAACTCCTGGCTCTGACGCTGTTCCTCGTTCATACTAATTATCTCTTGGTTGTCACCCATAATCCAATTCACTCATATGCAGATGATTCAGTACTTCAGTTCCTTCACAATTAAACACTCATTCACAAACTTTCATATTTTTAACTCCCAATTTAACACAGCTTGTTCTTCATCTTCCATCTTTTCCTACTTTGTGTGGGGTCGATGTGTTTGACCAATCTCCTCCATATAGCTCGGCCCTGTGCCTCCTTCCCCGTCAGGGCCTTCTCTCTCAAATTTTCGTATTCAGTTCATCCACTTCCTCTTTGGCTTTCCCTTCTTCCTCCTCTCTTCTACCTCTGTTTCCATTACTTTCCTCCCCACATAATCTTCATCCCTTCTCAACACCCACCCTTACCAATTTAGTCTTCCTTCCTACACCTTACTGGATACCTCATGCATCTTTACTATCCCCCTGATTATCTCATTTCTAGTCCTGACCAACTTCGTTACTCCACACATCCTTCTCAACATTTTCACCTCCGCTACATCCAACTTTTCTTCCTGTGTTTTTTTCACTGCCCACTTCTCAGTCCCATAAATCAAAGTCTGTCTCAATACCGTTTATATCATACTATTAATCTTAAAGATGATTCTTCTGTTTCATAGCTCTCCCAGTCCCAAAGAAGGGTGACCACTCCCAACCCTCTAACTATCGATTATTCTTTTAACATCCTGAGTCTTAAAAGTTTTCGAGTCTATTCTTAACAGAAAAATTTTAAAGCATCTTTCCTATCACAACCTTTTTTCTGTAAGTCAGTATGGGTTCCGTCAGGGACGCTCCACTGGCGATCTTCTCACCTACCTTCCAGACTCCAGATCATCCTCCTTTTGAGACTTTGGTGAAAGTTTTGCAATTGCACTTGACATCTCAAACGTTTTCGATCGAGTCTGGCATAAATCTTAAATTTCCAAACTGCCCTCTTACGGTTTTTATCCTTCTATCTGTGCCTTCATCTCTAGCTTCTTTTCTGGTCGTTCTATAGCTGCTGTTGTGGACGGCCACCGTTCTTCTAGATCTATCAGTAGTGGTGTTCCTCAGGGCTCTGCCCTATCACCAATTCTCTTCCTTATATTCATCAATGGCCTTCTAAGCTGTACATCTAATCTTATCCACTCATACACTGTTGAATCCACCATTTACCTTCCATTAGGCTCCTGCAACGTCCATCTCAACAGTTACTTCAATAAACAAGGAATGAGGCTATGGCACACCTAATGTCTGACTTGGCTCATATCTCTGACTAGGGTAAAAGTAATCTTTTTGTTTTAATGAATCAACGACTCAGTTCTTATACCTATCAACGCGACAAAATCTTCCACAGGAGTACCCGCTAATGTTTGATAATATCCAGGTCAATCCCGCATCATCCTTAAACATACTTGGGGTTTCATTCTCATGGGACTTATCTTGGAAAGAGCATATTATATCTCTTGTAAAATCTGCTTCCAAGAGATTAGGTTTGTTAAACCGACTCCGTACCTTCTTTACTCCTGCACAATTGTTGACTTTATACATGGGTTTTCCTCGCCCGTGTAGAGTACAACTCTCATATGTGGGGAGGCTCCCCACATGCAGCTCTTCTCAACAAGATGGAGACGAAAGCTTTTCGTCTCATCAACTCTTCTCCTCTTACTAGCTCCCTTAAACCTCTGTATCTTTGCCGTACAGATGCATCTTTATCTCTTTTCTATCGGTACTTCAATGGTCACTGCTCCTCTGAACTGTCTGCTTGCATTCCTCCACCTTTGCGTCGGGCACGTAGCACCCATTTAGCAACACAGTCTCAACCCTTTTCTGTCCAACTCTATAATGCAAGAGCTAATCATTACCGTCAGTCCTTTCATATATGCAACAGGTCAGCTCTGGAACTGTCTCTCTCTGTCTGTACTTCCTACGCTACTTCCTATGATATCCAGTCTTTCAAGCGCAGTGTGCCCAGGCATCTTGAAATGAACGGATCTTGAACTTGGCTCTCTTTTGTTTTGTTTTGTTTTTTTCTTGGAAGGAACGGTTTGCAGGCTCCGGGCCTTTGGTTCCTTCTTCCTTTCATAAAAAAAAAAAAAAGTCCCGATACCTTCCTCCAATTCATCCATCTCACCCGGACTCTGTGGGTTATTTCCACATCCAAGTCTTCGTGCTCGGCCACCATAGATCCCAGATATTTAAACATCTCCACTCTTTTCAGTGTCTCCTTGCAGACTATTCTCAAATTTTGTAACTTATTTGAGTCTCAGATACTCCGTTCTCTTCCTACTGGTCTCCATTCCATATATATATATATATATATATATATATATATATATATATATATATATATATATATATATATATATATATATATATATATATATATATATATATATACAGTATATATATATATATATATATATATATATATATATATATATATATATATATATATATATATATATATATATATATATATATATATATACTGTTACGGAACAGAGAAAGATAATGTACACTTTAAGTGAGAATACTAAAAATCACTACTGTCCCGTAAAGTTCCAGGTTCAAAACAAAAGTGTTAGGTAAAATTACAAGTTAAAGTTTAATGCTCAAACTAACAACAAAACATTCAAGACTCATAAGGATAATGTAATGGCAAAAAACAGGTTAAATATATGGTTAACTGCAATAGCCTCTGTTAACACGAAATTAGCAAGAGTAAATTTATCTAAGTCAGCCCTGATAAAATGAAAATACACTGGGTAATGCTCAGTTAATGCAAGATAAATTATTACAGATACAAACTATTATTAACAATTGGCAGACATTAATCTTTACATTAATCACAAAAGAACCTTACTAGGCCTACAAATTAACACCTTATGCTATGCAGTACAAGAACAAAATGTAATAACAGTTATACTCAAATTACACAGCTGCTAGATGGTTGGAGACTTCCTGAGCACTCACAACAATAACTGTGCAGGGGAGGACAGAGATGTGAACAAAATGAGGAGTAGATCTAAGTGGCAATGATGCAGAGACTGAGCTCATTATATAGGGGCCAGCAGAGCTTGATACAACTTGTAAGAAGGACGCGCAAATGAAGCCATGGGGACAAAGAGTTGACAATCCCGCACTGAATAACAGAAAGGACAACTTACTCTACTATAACGGTAGAAGGGGGGACTGAGGCAGAACACGCTCGTGATCAAACAGGCAGCAAACTGTACGTTAGAATTACACAAAGGATGATGAAATCATAGGCTATGTAACACCTTCCCACAAAGAAAAAAGAAATTTACAAAGGAAATTTCTTATTACTCTAAAACAATCTGTATATGGCATTACAGAACATGCAAAAGTCTTTCCTAATGTTACAAAACATGAGATCTCCCTAGCACGTTCAGTCATAGGTACTTGCCAGTATCCCTTTAACAAATCAAACTTACTTATATACCTAGCCTTTCCGATCTTGTCTATGCAATCTTCCAAGCGAGGGAGAGGGTAAGTGTCTGTTTTGGTTATCTGATTAACACGTCTGTAGTCGATGCAAAGCCGCTGTGACCCCCCTAGCTTAGGGACCAGAGTGACAGGAGAACTCCACTCGCTCTGACAGGGCTCAATCATCTTGTGGTCCAACAGGTAACCAAGCTCCTTCTCGATGAGAGGAACTTTCACTGGGTTCACACAGTAAGGAGGCAGTTTAATTGGCTTTGCATCTCCAACATCGACATCATGCATCAACACAGTGGTTCTTCCTGGAGTGAAACGGAACACTTGCGGGTACTCCTGCAGTAATGCCGAAAACTCCTGCCTTTCCTTGGGAGGTAGATGAGAAAGCTTAGTCTGGAGATCATTCATGATATCAGGATTCTTCCCCAAACTATCACTCAGGCTCATGCTGCATGGGAGAGCTTCACTTGCAGACTCGGGTGGAACAGCTACAGTGCAGACTGGATTATTTTCGTCCCGCCTGTGATATAACTTTAGCATGTTGATGTGACATAGTTGCTTGTTCTTTCTACGATCTGGTGTGGCGATGACATAGTTGACATCACTGAGTTTCTTCTCCACGAAATAAGGACCAGTAAACTTGGCTTGAAGAGGTTGCACATGACCTGGTAGGAGAATCAAAACCTGATCTCCTGGCTGAAAGTGGCGTAACCTGGACTTCTTATCATACCAAGTTTTCATCTTCTCCTGAGCAGCCCCTAAATTCTCTCTCGACAGCTGTAAAGCAGTGGACAGCCATTCTTTGAACTTCATCACATACTCCAGCAGGTTGACGTCATCTTCCTCCGACAGCCAGCATTCCTTGAGTAACTTAAGGGGTCCTCTTACTTCATGGCCAAACAGTAGTTCAAAAGGTGAGAAGCCCAGTGATTCATTTGGAGATTCTCTTGCAGCAAACACAACGAATGGAAGACCTTTATCCCAGTCTTTCTGATGTTCCAAACAGTATTTCTTGAGCATCGATTTGAATGTTTGATGATATCTCTCCAACGCTCCTTGCGACTGGGGATGGTAAGCTGAAGACGTGATCTGGGTGATGCCCAACTCTTTCAGAGACTGCTTGAAAAAGTTTGACATGAAATTACTTCCTCGGTCTGACTGTACCTCCTTGGGCAGACCAAACTTTGTGAAGAACCCTAGCATTTCTTTAACCACGTTCTTTGCTGAGATATTTCTAAGTGGAATGGCTTCAGGATAACGAGTAGCCATATCAATCAGGGTCAACACATAAGAAAATCCTGAAGAAGTTTTAGGAAGAGGGCCCACAATATCCATCAACACACGGGTGAATGGCGCCTCAAAAGGAGGAATGGGAACTAGAGGTGCAACCTTTTCGGTCTGATTACACTTCCCCACAACTTGACAGATGTGACAAGACTTACAATACCAGGAAACATCCCTGAAGATACCTGGCCAGTAGAAGTGTTTCAAAATGCGTGCCACAGTCTTCCTCACTCCAAGGTGTCCTGCCAAACTGGAATCATGAGCCACTCTAATGATATCCTGCCTACAAACACGAGGGATGACAACTTGATGTACAACCTCCCATTCACAGTCGGCTGATACTGTTGGGGGTCTCCACTTCCTCATAAGTACTCCTGACTTTATATAATAACAAGTAGAAGCACCGGCTGGCTCTTCACTGTAAGCAGAGTTAGCTAGACCTTTCAACTCAGGGTCAGCAACCTGCAACTCAACCAACTCTTGACGAGACAAATTATCAACACTACGGGGTACTGCCTCATCTGGTGAGTGGTCCAAATTAGCAAGAAAAGTGTCAGCTAGGATAACATCATCATCATCATCATTATCCTCTAAATCACCAGTAACTTTAGACTTAGCCCTAGTGACAGCACATGCAGGGAACACATCAGGGACATCACAATCCTGGGCCGCAGCCACCGGCTCACTAGACAACTGAGGAGCTGGACACACTTGACTTCCACCAATATCATTTCCAAGTAAGAAAGTTACACCTGACATTGGGAGTGTCTCAACCAACCCAACCATAACGGAACCATTAACAAAACCAGACTCTAAATTCACTCTGCACAGAGGGACAGAGAAGTAATTATTCCCTACACCTTGTAAGATTACAGTTTCATCAGAGGAATTAACATTAGAGCCTAGAACACTGGTCAGCATAAGGGATTGGCAAGCACCTGTATCACGATATATTTTAACTGATTCTCTGTCATTACTGTCCAGAGGACTGACAAAACCATCAGACAGGAATTTAGCACATGAACTCTTGAGAGTGTCACCCACGTTACTGCTCAAAAGAGGAGCTCCATCATGAGAATTTAAGTTACCCCTCAAAGCAGGTTCAGTTAACTCAGTTAAAGAATTCTGGGAACTCTCAAGAGTGGACACTAGACCAATTGACTGAATATTTAAAGACTCCTTTTTGTTCACATCACGCTGTCTCCTGAAACATTTCTCCGTAGTATGACCAAGCTTACTACAATAAGTACATTTACTTTTCTGAAATCTAGAGGTGGAGCTGGTATTTACTTCCTGAGAAACATCATCTTTATTCTCTTTCCTGTTACCTGTACTCTGAGTAGAGGCAACGTACTTACTCTCAGCTTTCCTTTTTTCTCTAGAATATCTCTTGAGAGTGAGAACATATTCATCAGCTAAAACTGCAACATCAGACAAATTATCTATTATTTTCTCATCAAGATATAGGCTTACATCTTTATAAATACACCTTTTGAAGTCCTCCAGCAAAATCATCTGCTTAAATTTACCAAAATCAGAATCCACATTCTTAGAATTTAACCACTGCTCTAACAGATCTTCTTTGATTTTTGCATACTCAACATGGGATTGCTTATCTTGCTTGTAAGTTGTCCTAAATTTTACTCTATAGGCTTCAGGAACAAGCTCATAGGCCTTAAGAATCAAGCTCTTAACTACATCATAATTATCAGATTGTTCCTGAGGCAAAGATGCATAAGTTACTTGAGCTTTACCGGTGAGAACAGTTTGAAGGAGTACTGGCCAATACTTTTTGGGCCAATTAAACCCTGTAGCTACTCTCTCAAACAACTGAAAATACTTTGTTAAATCAGATTCATTAAAAGGAGGGACAAGTTTAACATTTTTAGCCACATCAAAATCATCAGAGCTAGATGATCCAGTTCCACCTTGTTTCATGCGATACTCATGGTCTGCCTGAATCCTGGCAAGTTCAATTTGTGCCTGTATCTGTGCCTCCTGAATACGAGCATTTGCCTGAAATTCAGCCTCCTTAGCTTTTGCCTCCTGCAGGGCTAGCTGTAACTTAGCTAATTCAATCTGCGTTTGCTCATTTGGAGGAGTTACATTGAACCAGCTTTCATTAATCATGTCAACAATTTGATCTTTAGAATGATGAGAGCGAACAGCAATTCCCAATTGTTGAGCAACAAGCTTAAGTTCATTCTTTGTTCTGTTTTCTACATCACACACTGTTTGCACATTTGACAAAAAATCTTTGGCTTCATCAAGTGTAGTAATAGTAGACATCATGAATAAATCACAGTCGCAAAATATCAAGCAATATCCTTATGATAATATCCTGAATATCCTGATAAGAGGTCGCCAACTTTATGTTACGGAACATAGAAAGATAATGTACACTTTAAGTGAGAATACTAAAAATCACTACTGTCCCGTAAAATTCCAGGTTCAAAACAAAAGTGTTAGGTAAAATTACAAGTTAAAGTTTAATGCTCAAACTAACAACAAAACATTCAGGACTCATAAGGATAATGTAATGGCAAAAAACAGGTTAAATATATGGTTAACTGCAATAGCCTCTGTTAACACGAAATTAGCAAGAGTAAATTTATCTAAGTCAACCCTGATAAAATGAAAATACACTGGGTAATGCTCAGTTAATGCAAGATAAATTATTACAGATACAAACTATTATTAACAATTGGCAGACATGAATCTTTACATTAATCACAAAAGAACCTTACTAGGCCTACAAATTAACACCTTATGCTATACAGTACAAGAACAAAATGTAATAACAGTTATACTCAAATTACACAGCTGCTAGATGGTTGGAGACTTCCTGAGCACTCACAACAATAACTGTACAGGGGAGGACAGAGATGTGAACAAAATGAGGAGCAGATCTAAGTGGCAATGATGCAGAGACTGAGCTCATTATATAGGGGCCAGCAGAGCTTGATACAACTTGGAAGAAGGACGCGCAAATGAAGCCATGGGGACAAAGCGTTGGCAATCCCGCACTGAATAACAGAAAGGACGACTTTACTATAACGGTAGAAGGGGGGGACTTAGGCAGAACACGCTCGTGATCAAACAGGCAGCACACTGTACGTTAGAATTACACAAAGGATGATGAAATCATAGGCTATGTAACAATACATATATATACATATGTCATAAAAGACTTTGTAGTTACTTGTAGTGGAGTTATATATATATTAGACTTGTGGACGAGCGGTTGTTATACTTGAGTAGCTTTGTAAGTAGATAATCTTCTTTCCCATTTGTCTTGCAATGACAGGAGAGATAAAGAATAGTATGGGACTATTTTTATTTGTCTTGGAAATATTAACAAGTCTCTCACACAGAGCGAAGTATAAAGTAGAGTCCCGCTAGCTATCTCACTGTCTCGCTCTCTCTGTCTCTCTCTCAAGTTGCTAAGCCCTTCTCCCTGCGACCTGTCTGTTTTATGGCTAGCTTCCTTCTGAGCTCTCTTTCCTAAATTCTGGTGAAACAGGAGACGTATCACGTGTATTCCTTGTGATTGGAAAGTTCTAGAAGCTTGTGTGTGAGTATGTGTGTATGTGTGTGTATGGTCAACAAGGCTTTGTTCACCGGTGAATTGCTGACAACTAACTGCATCATCTCCTTACTGGCTACTTCGTAATCTGTCGTCAGCTTTTCCTCAGTGTAACTTGCACGATCATTTCCCATTCCCAGGCTCGCATAGAGCTGTCTGTCTATCTATTTATCTATCTATCTGTTATGATTTGTAATTATAATATGGACTCCTAATACATATATAGATAGATAGATAGATACCGAGCCTCTGTGGTACAGTGGTAAAGTGTGTGTTTTTGTACACTGAAGAAGGAGGGTTCGCGCACCACCAGGGTAATAAATTTTTGGAGCGTTCTTCTGGCCACGTACTGCATTGGCGGACACAAAGGGTGCTGTGGTTGAACCAGTGTCGCATACTATAAAGTGTGCTTGCACCCAGTCGCCTTGTGCAGGCCGATTACAATTGGTTCACAGACTACACAGACATCCAAAGCCACTCCAACACTACAGTTACACTTGCAAGCACATCTCACCCTACATACAATCTCCGCCAGACAGCCTAAGCCACTTTTTTTTTTTTTAATGTGTCTGACTCTGGGCATAGGCTTCACAGCCTGCTCCCAAGGCCCAGTAGTCCTCCTGCATACCATACACCTCACTTGGTAGAAATACATTGGCTGTATCGTCCCCACTTCGGTAGGGATAGGCTGGTCCTGCAGTGGACACTCAAAAGGCTGATGAGATGATATATATATATATATATATATATATATATATATATATATATATATATATATATATATATATATATCAAAATGCCCCATCATTGTCCTAGTGCCAGGGCATTATAATGATTGGAAGTCGGGGTGAAAGGTGAGAATGTCTTCGAGTACATCAAGATGTGTGATGAAGTAGGTACACAAAGCAGAAAACAAGAGTCCAGGGGGTCTGAAGGGGGCAATAACTGGGCAGTTAACGATATGATGGGATAATGCGTCATCCATGTCACTGTGACAGTTTACATGGCCTGTTGGTGGTCGGTCGTCCAGTGATTTCCCCTGGGGAGTGATACCCAAGGCGAATGCGGGCGACGGCCGCATCACATCAGCGGGTGTGGGCGGGGGGTGCTTGCCATAGGTGTGTCTCATGCCACGGTAGGTGTCATAGCACTAGATGGTGACACCAGTGGGACGTTCAGCATCGGTACGCAGGGCTAGGTCCTCCCTGGACTCCTCGAGGAGGATTCTCCGGACAATTGTTGTGGACACAGGGAGGTGGATGGCACCTTCGGGGAGGTTACAGGCAGCTCGGGCCAGGCGATCTGCCTGGTCGTGGCAGATGTGACCAACATGGGCTGGGATCCAAATAAAAGAAACCCTGAGACCAACAGCATGAACCTGATGGAGGCAAGAGTAGAGGGAGGGGAAGAAAGGGGAGGGGCATTGAGAGGGGGAGGGTTGTGAAGAAAGGCAAGGGCAGCTTGAGAATTACTGATGAGAGAGAAGGAAGTCAAGGGCAGAGAATATAGCAAATAGTTCACACCAGGCATTGCTGGCCCAGTTGGGAAGGCAGTGCGTGGTGGAGAAGACGGGGGAAGCAGAGTTAGACTACGGCCACACTGGGAGCGAGATGGCGCGATAGAGCAAGAGCGAGATGTTTTGTAGCATAGTGACTGGTTGACGAGCTAACGCTGGCAACAGCGCGAGCCGGCGCGACGGAAGGCAGCAACTGTTGACAGTTGACTATTCTCGCGCGAGTCGAGTGCCAGAACTGGATATAGAAACGTCAATGTCTGAGGTTTCTCTACCTTTGGTATGCCTCCAGTAAGAGGCACAGTGACAGAACACACGCTGCGCTGCAATGGAAAATGATTGCAGAAAAACTAGGAGAGTCTGGTGAGGTTATATTGGTAAATAAGCTATTTTCCAAATAATTTCCGTTACACACACACACACACACACAGCATCAGAAGGTTGTTACTGACGGAAGGGACAGTGAAGTATGTACTATGGACAGGTATGTAGGACGTAATGCTGCTAAAATTTGCCAGCGATATCGTGGAGGACAGTACCAGAGAGAGAGAGAGAGAGTAAAAAAAAAAATCTACATACGTACAGCACTGGGGTGATTAGGCTAATGATACGTAATTTTTCCAGGGTACTGACCCTTCATCAGAGCAAAAGTACTCTGTGAAGGCCTCTCTCACATTGCTAGCTATTCTTTTGTAGCTTTTCTCTGCTGAACTTGATAACTGAACATTGTTAGGGTTTTCTTCCCTAGTCTGGTGTGCCGATGCATTGATGCCATCTTTTCAGTTACTACCTTGTGTAGAATGCATACAGCTTAAGTGATAAGCATGGCATTATCTACAGATGTTTCTATAGGTTTAGTCAATATTCTGAATTTTGCTGTCATAATTCCAAAAGCATTTTCAACACATCTGGCCCTGGACAACGATTACTCTTTTTTTTTTTTTTTTACGATTTAAATTCTGCCTCAGGTAAGGTCGCATTAAATTCCAGAGGAGGGGATAAGCTTCGTCACCCAATAGCACATATGGCAGTTTCACTGATGAGTTGGGTAACTTGCTCTGAAGAGAACAATTGAGAACATTTTCTTCCATGCATCTGTAGAGATTATTTTCTCCGAGCACTCCTCCATCACTCTGCTTGCCCCTAGCACCAACGTCTATCGTTAAGAACTTGTATTGCATCAGCAACACCCTGTAGGATTAAAGAAAAGAACTGTGTAGTTGTAGAACATAGAAACACTACCACTTGGACACTTGAGTCGTTTATGTTTCCCATCGATGCAGCCGTAACAATTTGGGAAGTTCCACTTTGATGGATATTCATCAGCTGACTATTTGCAAATTGTTTCATTTGGAACTGGCATGTATAGAGGCTGAAGTACATCCCAAATCATGGTGCAGGTTTCATAGACAATCTGAGCAATAGTTGATTTCCCCATCCTGAATGCAAAAGCCATCTCTCGAAAAGAAGATGCAATGGCCAGAAACCTACAAAGACAGAAATGAACGTATTAATACATAACGCACTATATATATATATATATATATATATATATATATATATATATATATATATATATATATATATATATATATATATATATTGTTACGGAACAGAGAAAGATAATGTACACTTTAAGTGAGAATACGAAGAGTCACTACTGTCCCGTAAAGTTCCAGGTTCAAAACAAAAGAGTTAGGTAAAATTACAAGTTAAAGTTTAATGCTTAAACTAACAACAAAACATTCAGAACTCATAAGGATAATGTAATGGGAAATAAACAGGTTAAATATATGGTTAACTGCAATAGCCTCTATTAACACGAAATTAGCAAGAGTAAATTTATCTAAGTCAGCCCTGATAAAATGAGATACCAGATAATACTCAGTGAATGCCAGATAAATTATTACAGATCCAAACTAGTATAAAAAATGACTGACATAAAACCCAACATCAATCAAAAAAGACCTCACCAGGCCCAAGAATTAACCCCATGCTACACAGTACAAGAAAAAATACAACAACAGTTACACTCAAATTACACACAGCTGCCAGATGCTTGGAGATTTCTTGAGCACTCACAACAATAATAACTGTACAGGGGAGGACAGAGATGTGAACAAAATGAGGAGCAGATCTAAGTGGCCATGATGCAGAGGCTGAGCTCATTATATAGGGGCCAGGAGAGCTTGATACAACTTGTAAGAAGGACGCGCAAATGAAGCCATGGGGACAAAGAGCTGAAAATCCCGCACTGTATAACAGAGAAAACGACTTACTCTACTATAACGGTAGAAGGGGGGAACTGAGGCAGAACAAGCTCGTGATCAAACATGCAGCATACTGAGCGTTAAAATTACACAAAGGATGATGAAATCATAGGCTATGTAACACCTCCCCACAAAGAAAAAAGAAATTTACAAAGGAAATTTCTTATTACTCTAAAACAATCTGTCTAAAGTCTAGATAAGCAATCTGCAATAACATTTTCTTTCCCCTTGACATGTTGTATGTCAAATGAATACTCCTGAAGAAGTAGACTCCATCTTGTCAATCTCTGATTTTTATCTTTAAACTTACTAAGGAATTTCAGTGGGTTGTGATCGGTATAAATGACTATGGGGTCAAAACCAGAACACAAATAAAATGAAAACTGCTGTAAACCCAAAATCAAGGCCAAAAGCTCTTTCTCAATAGTGGAGTAGTTCTTTTGAGGTGGAGTGAACTTCTTACTGTAATAAGATACAGGATGTTCAATACCCTGATCATCCTCTTGCAGCAAAACAGCCCCAGCTCCTGTATCACTTGCATCAACAGCCATCTTAAAAGGCTTAGCAAAATTTGGAGTAGCGAGCACTGGCTGACTTAATAGAATAGCTTTAAGTTTGTTGAAAGAGGATTCACAGTTATCGGTCCAGACAAATTTAACTCCCTTTTTCAGTAGGTCTGTAAGTGGTGATACAAGAATAGAAAAGTTAAGAACAAATCTCCTGTAATAACCTACCATTCCCAAAAATCTTTGTAGCTCTTTCCTACTTTTAGGTCTGGGAAGATCACTTATAACCTGAACCTTAGCTCCTGGTGGTGCAACATGTCCATCACCAATTACATACCCAAGGTACTGAACTTTAGCTTGACCAAACTCACACTTTGATAAATTAGCTACAAGATTAGCCTGAACCAAACGGTCAAGAAATTTACTGACATGGCATAGGTGATCTTTCCAGTTGTCACTGAAGATTAATACATCATCAATATAAACAACACACCCTGCCAAACCCTCTGTTACAACATTCATGAGCTTCTGAAAGGTGGCTGGTGCATTCTTCATACCATACGGCATTACAGAACATGCAAAAGCCTTTCCTAGTGTTACAAAACATGAGATCTCCCTAGCACGTTCAGTCATAGGTACTTGCAAGTATCCCTTTAACAAATCAAACTTACTTATGTACCTAGCCTTTCCGATCTTGTCTATGCAATCTTCCACGCGAGGGAGAGGGTAAGTGTCTGTTTTGGTTATCTGATTAACACGTCTGTAGTCAATGCAAAGCCGCTGTGATCCACCTGGCTTAGGGACTAGAGTGACAGGAGAACTCCACTCGCACTGACAGGGCTCAATCATCTTGTGGTCCAACAGGTAGCCAAGCTCCTTCTCGATGAGAGGAACTTTCACTGGGTTCACACGGTAAGGAGGCAGTTTAATTGGCTTTGCGTCTCCAACATCGACATCATGCATCAACACAGTGATTCTTCCTGGAGTGGCACGGAACACTTGCGGGTACTCCTGCAGTAATGCCGAAAACTCCTGCCTTTCCTTGGGAGGTAGATGAGAAAGCTTAGTCTGGAGATCATTCATGATATCAGGATTCTTCCCCAAACTATCACTCAGGCTCATACTGCATGGGAGAGCTTCACTTGCAGACTCGGGTGGAACAGCTACAGTGCAGACTGGATTATTTTCGTCTCGCCTGTGATATAACTTTAGCATGTTGATGTGACATAGTTGCTTGCTCTTTCTACGATCTGGTGTGGCGATGACATAGTTGACATCACTGAGTTTCTTCTCCACGAAATAAGGGCCACTAAACTTGGCTTGAAGAGGTTGCCCATGAACTGGTAGCAGAATCAAAACCTGATCTCCTGGCTGAAAGTGGCGTAACCTGGACTTCTTATCATACCAAGTCTTCATCTTCTCCTGAGCAGCTCCTAAATTCTCTCTCGCCAGCTGTAATGCAGTGGACAGCCGTTCTTTGAACTTCATCACATACTCCAGCAGGTTGACGTCATCTTCCTCCGACAGCCAGCATTCCTTGAGTAACTTAAGGGGTCCTCTTACTTCATGGCCAAACAGTAGTTCAAAAGGTGAGAAGCCCAGTGATTCATTTGGAGATTCTCTTGCGGCAAATACAACGAATGGAAGACCTTTATCCCAGTCTTTCTGATGTTCCAAACAGTATTTCTTGAGCATCGATTTGAGTGTTTGATGATATCTCTCCAACGCTCCTTGGGTCTGGGGATGGTAAGCTGAAGACGTGATCTGGGTGATGCCCAACTCTTTCAGAGACTGCTTGAAAACGTTTGACATGAAATTACTTCCCTGGTCTGACTGTACCTCCTTGGGCAGACCAAACTTTGTGAAGAACCCTAGCATTTCCTTAACCACGTTCTTTGCTGAGATGTTTCTAAGTGGAATGGCTTCAGGATAACGAGTAGACATATCAATCATGGTCAACACATAAGAAAATCCTGAAGAAGTCTTAGGAAGAGGGCCCACAATATCCACCAACACACGGGTGAAAGGCGCCTCAAAAGGAGGAATGGGAACTAGAGGTGCAACCTTTTCGGTCTGATTACACTTCCCCACAACTTGACAGGTGTGACAAGACTTACAATACCAGGAAACATCCCTGAAGATACCTGGCCAGTAGAAGTGTTTCAAAATGCGTGCCACAGTCTTCCTCACTCCAAGGTGTCCTGCCAAACTGGAATCATGAGCCACTCTAATGATATCCTGCCTACAAACACGAGGGATGACAACTTGATGTACAACCTCCCATTCACAGTCGGCTGATGCTGTTGGGGGTCTCCACTTCCTCATAAGTACTCCTGACTTTATATAATAACAAGTAGAAGCACCGGCTGACTCTTCTTCACTGTAAGCAGAGTTAGCTAGACCTTTCAACTCAGGGTCAGCAACCTGCAACTCAACCAACTCTTGACGAGACAAATTATCAACACTACGGGGTACTGCCTCATCTGGTGAGTGGTCCAAATTAGCAAGAAAAGTGTCAGCTAGGATAACATCGTCATCATCATTATCCTCTAAATCACCAGTAACTTTAGACTTAGCCCTAGTGACAGCACATGCAGGGAACACATCAGGGACATCACAATCCTGGGTCGCAGCCACTGGCTCACTAGACAACTGAGGAGCTGGACACACTTGACTTCCACCAATATCATTTCCAAGTAAGAAAGTTACACCTGACATTGGGAGTGTCTCAACCAACCCAACCATAACGGAACCATTAACAAAACCAGACTCTAAATTCACTCTGCACAGAGGGACAGAGAAGTAATTATTCCCTACACCTTGTAAGATTACAGTTTCATCAGAGGAATTAACATTAGAGCCTAGAACACTGGTCAGCATAAGGGATTGGCAAGCACCTGTATCACGATATATTTGAACTGACTTCCTGTCATTACTGTCCAGAGGACTGACAAAACCATCAGACAGGAAATTAGCACATGAACTCTTGAGAGTGTCACCCACGTTACTGCTCAAAAGAGGAGCTCCATCATGAGAATTTAAGTTACCCCTCAAAGCAGGTTCACTTAACTCGGTTAAAGAATTCTGGGAACTCTCAAGAGTGGACACTAGACCAATTGACTGAATATTTAAAGACTCCTTTTTGTTCACATCACGCTGTCTCCTGAAACATCTCTCCGTAGTATGACCAAGCTTACTACAATAAGTACATTTACTTTTCTGAAATCTAGAGGTGAAGCTGGTATTTACTTCCTGAGAAACATCATCTTTATTCTCTTTCCTGTTACCTGTACTCTGAGTAGAGGCAACGTACTTACTCTCAGCTTTCCCTTTTTCTCTAGAATATCTCTTGTGAGTGAGAACATACTCATCAGCTAAAACTGCAGCATCAGACAAATTATCTATTCTTTTCTCATCAAGATATAGGCTTACATCTTTATAAATACACCTTTTGAAGTCCTCCAGCAAAATCATCTGCTTAAATTTACCAAAATCAGAATCCACATTCTTAGAATTTAACCACTGCTCTAACAGATCTTCTTTGATTTTTGCATACTCAACATGGGATTGCTTATCTTGCTTGTAAGTTGTCCTAAATTTTACTCTATAGGCTTCAGGAACAAGTTCATAGGCCTTGAGAATCAAGCTCTTAACTACATCATAATTATCAGATTGATCCTGAGGCAAAGATGCATAAGTTACTTGAGCTTTACCGGTGAGAACAGTTTGAAGGAGTACTGGCCAATACTTTTTGGGCCAATTAAAACCTGTAGCTACCCTCTCAAACAACTGAAAATACTTTGTTAAATCAGATTCATTAAAAGGAGGGACAAGTTTAACATTTTTAGCCACATCAAAATCATCAGAGCTAGATGATCCAGTTCCACCTTGTTTCATGCGATACTCATGGTCTGCCTGAATTTCAATTTGTGCCTGAAACTCAGCCTCCTTAGCACGAGCCTGAAACTCAGCCTCCTTAGCATTTGCCTGAAACTCAGCCTCTTGAATACGAGCTTTTGCCTGAAATTCAGCCTCCTTAGCACGGGCCTCCTGCAGGGCTAGCTGTAACTTAGCTAATTCAATCTGCGTTTGCTCATTTCGAGGAGTTACATTAAACAAGCTTTCATTAATCATGTCAACAATTTGATCTTTAGAATGATGAGAGCGAACAGCAATTCCCAATTGTTGAGCAACAAGCCTAAGTTCATTCTTTGTTCTGTTTTCTATATCACACACTGTTTGCACATTTGACAAAAAATCTTTGGCTTCATCAAGCGTAGTAATAGTAGACATAATTAATAAGTAACAGTCACAAAATATCAAGCAATATCCTTATGATAATATCCTGAATATCCTGATATGAGGTCGCCAAATTTATGTTACGGAACAGAGAAAGATAATGTACACTTTAAGTGAGAATACGAAGAGTCACTACTGTCCCGTAAATTTCCAGGTTCAAAACAAAAGAGTTAGGTAAAATTACAAGTTAAAGTTTAATGCTTAAACTAACAACAAAACATTCAGAACTCATAAGGATAATGTAATGGCAAATAAACAGGTTAAATATATGGTTAACTGCAATAGCCTCTATTAACACGAAATTAGCAAGAGTAAATTTATCTAAGTCAGCCCTGATAAAATGAGATACCAGATAATACTCAGTGAATGCCAGATAGATTATTACAGATCCAAACTAGTATAAAAAATGACGGACATAAAACCCAACATCAATCAAAAAAGACCTCACCAGGCCCAAGAATTAACCCCATGCTACACAGTACAAGAAAAAATACAACAACAGTTACACTCAAATTACACACAGCTGCCAGATGCTTGGAGATTTCTTGAGCACTCACAACAATAATAACTGTACAGGGGAGGACAGAGATGTGAACAAAATGAGGAGCAGATCTAAGTGGCCATGATGCAGAGGCTGAGCTCATTATATAGGGGCCAGGAGAGCTTGATACAACTTGTAAGAAGGACGCGCAAATGAAGCCATGGGGACAAAGAGCTGAAAATCCCGCACTGTATAACAGAGAAAACGACTTACTCTACTATAACGGTAGAAGGGGGGAACTGAGGCAGAACAAGCTCGTGATCAAACATGCAGCATACTGAGCGTTAAAATTACACAAAGGATGATGAAATCATAGGCTATGTAACAATATATATATATATATATATATATATATATATATATACAGTGGCGCAGCCAGGGGGGAGGCACAGGGGCCCGCCCACTCATCCCCAAAATTTCTACTTGTGTTCTAAAATAGACTGCGAATCTTAAGGCCGCTTTCACACGAGCCCACCGGTGGCTTCCACCAGTGGCTGCAGTTAGTTGCCTCCCATAGTTTTCCATGGAGCCTTTCATATGAGGCCACTGCGATTGCCCGGCTGGCAACCAGCTCCCGGCGGTGGCTCGCTCGCGCAACTAGTATCCGCCACTGGCGGTTGCTGCCACTCGCTGTAAATCATTTGCTTCAAATCGGAGCTTTCATACGGCTGCACTAGTTGCCAGCCCCTTCACACTGGGCCACCAGTGGCGGCCACTAGTTGCCGTCACCAGTGGCCTCGTGTGAAAGCGGCCTAAATGTTGAATTCCTGTTTAATCAAGGGTGTAATACTCGGTATGTCACATATTTGGAGAACTGAAAAAATACGCAATTCTGAGAAAATAGTCTTGTATACACATATACTTTTTAAGACTTACTTGTGCGAGACAGGTATTCGAATTTACGCATGGGGAGCACTGGGGAACCGTTAGCGCCCGGACGGGTGAGGAGACGAGGTAGGAAGGAAGAAAGAATCGTGTGCCGCTCTGCGAAATTTTCAGTTTTTTTATATATCTTATGATATCTTCAAAACGAGAAACTCCGCTACTAATAGGTTTATGTAATTAACTACTTAAGAGTACTTGTGGGCATGTAGGCCTACATGTAGCAGAATTGGCAAGAAAAATAAACGATCGTGGCAACGTTTACCAGCCATCAGCATGATCAGCTGAGAGTCACTTGCTCATCACCCGTCTGTGCCATCAATCATCAGTCAACTCTCATCAGATCGTGTTGCACCAGTGACCAGTCCCTACAACTTGCTAATTACGCTACTTGTACACTGTACTGCGAAAATAAGTGAAAAGACGTATTCTGTGGGTTTCCTGGATCACGTTATTATGAAACGGAAGCAGCCACAGCAATCAGGTATATTGGATTTCATGAGTTCAAGTTCTAAAAGGTGTTTATGTTTGGCAAACGCATTACAGTGCAGAGGATAATATTACTGCCAGTAATAATAACAAATGATAATGTCATGCCATGAGCTCTACTTAAGTGTAGATGCACGCAGAAACTGGAAGCCAATGATCGCTTAAGATTTTACTTGTGATACATTTCAGACTTTAGCTACCTGTGCCCTGTGTGGCAACCATCACTGAAATAAACTAATCATCACTGAACTAAGTGAAGTATTTAACAGACGATGGATTTTCATAGACATTAGAGTTGAGTGTGGTGAGTTGGGACAGTGCGGGGACACGGGGTGAGTTGGAACTGTGGGCACTGCAATACCAAATGCCCAGACATTTCCATTAATAGGTGCCCATACAATTAACTCTGCCCGAACTTTACAAATGTTGTTAATACTAGTTTTCTACAGAACCACGAATAATGCATGAAAAATTTGCAAATATGAAAATGTAGCATTTTCACACTTTTGAAAATACACATATTTTGCCAATTTTCCTCTCCCAGTCAGTTTTAGAGCTAAAGGTCTATTTTATGGTGGGTGAAATCTTCAGTTGTTATAGTTTTTTTGTGTGTGATTTATCCAGAAAATGCATTTTCACAGTAGAGCAGTGCTGAAGGATTAACAGACAATTGTCCCGACTCACCACATTTTTTTTTTTTTTTTACACAGGGTGAGCTGGGACAACAATTTCATTTGTGATTTTCGCAAGGAAAACCCTATTTTTCGTGCATATATACTACCACATTTTATAGTTTGCTGTATTTATGGTGATTTTGGGTGTCAACAAGTAATTTCTCATTTTAAGGTCGCATGCATGCCCTCAAGAGAGAAAATACTTTGATGTAGATTATGGCAAAAAAGCATATATTGGTACAGTGTTAAAAGTAGGGAAAAAGAGTTGTGCAGTGAAATTTTTGGAAATGAGAGTTACTGAGAAATGCAACTGGCCAGTTTGTGATGATATATGTACTGTATACTGATGATGATTTTCGGCAGTACATTGGCAGACCTGTCTTATTAGCAGGAAATGTACCTTTTACGATGCAAGAGGTGGACAAAGCCTTTCATGCAGTGTTGCCACACTTTTAGATGGGAATTATCGTACCGGCCCCTCAAAATTATAGATTTTTCGGGGGAATTATCGTACATCATTATTATTCTAAAACAGTGTTTAAGAATCTGATGTAGTCTATTCTAAAACGGTCGCCGATGCCTTCGTTATTTAATGAAAACTTACCCATTAAAATTATCTTCACAAGAAACGTCGTTTTGTAAGGTACTGACGTATACTCAGGTGTATATTTATCACCTTATTTTGTATTAGAATTAGAGCATAAGATGAAAATCTCATAATGATAATATTACGATAGTATAATCATATCCTTTATTACAAGAATAATACTTCAAGGAAAAGAAATAGCCTTAGTACCATTCTAGAAAATCACTCTGACTAACAACAGAATACAGTCCATAGAACTTAGATAATTCATAGAAATGAGCTTACTCTTGCAGGTAATAACTCTGTAAGACCATAAAAAAGAATATTTTCAGTGATGACCATCACATTAGCCCTTAAGATCCTCATCTGTCCAATTGTGGAACAGCTGTGCATGATTAGCTATGCGTGCCTCAAAATTTACTGCCATGCTAGCTTTCAACCCAAAATTATCGTACAAACCGTACAATAATAGCAAATGGTAATCGTACATCGTACCAGAGGCAATATTATCGTAGTATACGATAATTATCGTACGTGTGGCAACTGCTTTCATGATTATAAAAAGCACATTTCTCTGAATTTTTTCAGCATAAATAGCTACAGGCAACTTAGTGGAACTCTTAACTACGGAATATGTATAGTCCATTACGTCCTTAAGTGTGAGGCGTGCGGGGGGGGGGGGACTAGGTTTATGGCCCCCCAATTATATTTCTGGCTGCGTCCGTGTATATATATATATATATATATATATATATATATATACAGTATATACAGGTATATATTGCCAGACTCGTTAATCCCATACGGGGTGACCACAAACAAATCGCTTCCACGTTGCCCTGTCCCCGCCATTTCATTGCCCAGCTTCCAACTCACACCCCCCTCTCTCATATACCTCTCCACTCCATCTCATCCTTGGCGTCCCCCACCCTCTCTCCCCCTCCACCTCACTTACATACACTCTCCTCGTCAGCCTCTCGCTCTCCATCCTCTCCACATGGCCAAACCACCACAGTGTGTTTCTCCTAACGCTTCCTATCACATCCACACCACAATGCTCCTTCACATCCTAATTTGTCAGCCTGTCTCTCCATGTGACCCCACAGGCTCCTCTTAGATAACTCATTTCCACTGCTCTCACTCTTGACTTGTGTCCCTCCAACAAGATCCGAGCTTCACTTCCATACGTTAGAGATGGTATCACAATACTGTCATATAGTAACTTTTTCACTTCCATGCCCACTTCCCTGTTTCTTATCACTGCTTTCAAAGAACCAGCAACCTTTCTTCCTTCTTGTACCTTTTCAAGCACTTCACCCTCCAAACTTCCATCCTTACTCATCACACTACGCAACAGGGGCATCATTTCAGTTTTCCTTGTGGGGGGAGGGGCATGGGCTATTTAGGATGCTTCCCTACTCCCACCTCCCCACATGGGTGGGGTGGAAAGCGAGCATTTTGAAGCCACATGAAAGCTGTATTTAGGGAATTAAAGCAGTAAACAAATATATATATACTGTATATAATAATTTATTAAACCAATTACTTCCTGAAAGACCCACTAATGGATATTTTAGCACTGGCAGCATTTCTGTGTGAAGTTGAATAAATAATTTAAAGTGCATGGTAAAGTACATATCACTGCATTATAAGATAATGACCTTGATTAATAGAACAAACAGTAATCAAAATATTTATATTGGTAAAAGCTTAAACTGACTTCATTCTGACAGTCTAACGAAAAGATAGTGAATATAAAACTGAGAATGAAAATATGTAAATTGTAACTGTATTAAAAATGGAAAGCTTGTAGCTTACTATACCTGTCGCGTTGGCCAGTTTCTCTTGTGCCCCGCCCCCTTGGCCACGCCCACTCAGCCGTCGGCCCAAGTAGGAGTTTTGAGCCAGTCTTTGCCGTGCCAATGTTGGGTAAACATGTCAGGCGCTCTCGCTAATCGAAGCAACAAAACTTTTACTTAACCCCTTAACTGCAATGATACCTTTTCCATTTAACTTGGAAATGTTTTGCAGTAAAGGATGTTGGAAAAAAATACCATGGAACGTCATCGGCCTGAATGGTTTGTAAAGTAACGAAAGTTCCCTCTATGAAAATAAAAAGGTACACATTCTACAAAGAACTTAGTGTTTTGACATTTTTCCTTAAATATGGTATCCACACACACACACACAAAACCCTTTTCCCTCTAAAAGATTTCACTGACTTCACGTGTAGAGAATGAGATTGCTCATTTGGAAGCGAAGCCAGTGACATTTCGTTTTCCTACTTCTATATTCAAAACTCTGATATTAAGGAAATAAACAGGGAAAATTACAATATGGTTATGATATTGTGGTAACTTACCAGCCATGACAAATAGGTGACTTAATATGTTTATCAGTAATAGCGGCACAGCTGTAATGTGTTATTGCCAAGCTCCGAACTTTCTTGGCGGCAAAACTCAGCTGCAGTCGCGGGAGGAGGTGGGCTGGTTCTTTTCAAACTGATTTTGATTCAGTTAGCAAATTTTAGCGCTTCCCTTGTCATAAAGAAATGAATTCAAAGTATAAGTAAATAATACGATACTATTTCGTGGTAAGGCTCATTATTCTGTCAGTAAGAAGAATAATTATCTCAGCCAATCAGTAACGAATAGAGCTGGAAGAGGGCGGGGCATCAGTAGGGGGCGGGGCACAAGAGAAACTGGCCAACATGACCGGTATAGACCCCAAAATACCATGGACCAAATTAAGTAATGTGAAAAAGTAAGCTCTACACTAAGAGGTGGGAGAAATAAAATGATTGTTTTTAAATTTGAAAGAGGCTCATGTAAGAAGAGTATATTAATTTAAGAATTCATTAGAGGAAGTTGAAAATTAAACTACGTATATTTACTGCATTGAAAAATGAATAAACTACTGCAACAGTGGATATCGCTGTGATCTTTGCTTTGCAAAGTGATCAACAAGAGTGTTATAGTTAAGGTTTTTAACAAGTTCCTTTTCTGAGGCCATAAGTAGCAAGCCACTTAAGCGATCATTTCTCAGTGAGGTTCCTAGATATGTCTTGTCTAAGCTAAGTACTGATAAAAGTCGTTCATTGCCTGCAGTAGTTACTGGAAGGATGAGAAGAATTTTGATAATTTTCACTATTTCTGAATACGCACAATCTAATGGTTTGAGTTCATATAATTAAAACAGATTCTTTGGCTTGTCACTCCTACTTAGAAAATGTCTTTTTCCAACAGATATTTGGGAAACTAGAAGAATTTCATCTACGTATATATCTTTGTAAGACTGTACTATAATAGAAAGCTTCTAATATTCTAGAATGTTTCTGGAACTGCAATCAAGTGCATTCTTTGCTTGTATCAGGGGCATGTTTTGTGTGAAGCGAATATCAAGCTCTGAGAGAAATCTATCAAAATAGGTTCTTTTGATTTGAGTCTTTGGGGCATACAAGTATTCGTCTCATTTCTCCCTAGAGCTGAATAATTTAAGAAGCTCTTTAGTCCTGATGATACCTTTTGAATTCTCTTAGGCTTAGGTCTGCTCAACTGATTTGAATTAGCCAAGTTGGCATCTGACTCATATGCTGAAGCAAAATCTTTAGCTTCGTCAAAAATATCAGAGAAAGCCTCGTCCGTTCTCATGACCTGCAGTTCCTTAATGGTTGACTGTATGAGAGAGCAAGCTTCAGATAGTAAGGCTTCTTTTGCTTGAAGCTGATCTGACAAACTACTGGTTACTCTAAGGACTTGTTCAGTAATATGTAGATTCATTACGAACCTGAAAAACTAACTTTTTGTACAGTCCATTTGCTTCTGCTGCAGCTTCTGAATCAGAACCCTCTGAAACTGTATGAAGCACTGATAGCATACTTCCATAGCAAAGCTTAACCTTTGATACTGACCTATAATAGTAAGACCATCTAGTTACAGTAGGTCTTTCTAGTGTCAAAACCTGAAGATCTGCTTTCTGTGCCTCTGTGAAAAGTTGGTTCCCTGTGTTACTGTTTAATAAATGTTTAAAGTGTGTTAATAAATGAAAAAAATGAAGAGAGGCCACTGGTATTCTTTATGCAGTCGCCCAGTACTAAATTCAGCCTGTGTGCATGGCAATGTATGTATACTGCTTGGGGAATTTTATCCCGTAGTCTTGCCTGAATCCCGCTAGAGCATCCACTCATTACTCTACCACCATCATAACACTGAGCCAAACACTTATACCAAATTAAACCAGTTTGTTGTATCTCCCTATATATAAAATCAACTAAACTTGCAGCATCAACCTTTTCCATGTGGTAGGTTCCAATGACACGTTCCTTCACACTACCTTTACTAAACTATCGCACAAGAATAGCCATCTGTTCCTTTTTTGACAAATCTTTCCTTTCATCAACCATAACTGAAAAGTACTTGGCGTCTTGTGCTTCAGCACAAATTGTATCCTTGATATGCCTTCCAACAACTGACATCTACTCATTCTGGTCGATCTACCGGTAACTTTTGTTTTAGAGAGGGATTTGATTCGGCAATTAGGTGAAGAATTTCTACAAAATTCCTGAATTTAATGTATCAACACCCTCATTATGTCCACGAAACGACAGGCCTTGCCTGCCCAGTAATGCAGTGACTTTTAAAAGTAACTTTATATGTTCCCTGTTGTCCTCAATTTTTATGTTTCCTAACTGAAGATAGAGAAGATGCTACAGACTGAGTGGACCCTGACTGAATATCCTTGACATTACGACCAAGCAATCATACTATTATGTGTCTTTCACTTGCCTGATGTTGCTTGAGAAAGATACTGGTATCTTTCTATTTCCTTGTTCCATCAGTATACGGTCTCCTACCAAATCCTTCCTCCTTACGAACAGATGCTCCAGCAAAGTGCCTACATGGAGAGCAGTAACAAGATATCTTGTAAGACAGAGTATTCTAACCAAGAAAACATATCACAATAGAGACTTCTAAATTTCCTGTTATTCTGATTGCTTAGGTAGCTTGGCAATAATGGTTGACTGGGTTTTTGATGTGGATGGACTGTCTTTTGAATCTTTTTTTTACCTTGGTTCAGTGCAACAGTATGTGCTAATGTGACTTCTGCTTCACCAACAGAAATATAATCCGAGTCTTGACTAGGGGATGATGTAGTGGCTAAGTCAGTATTGTTAGTTGCTTTACTGGTTGAATATATATATATATATATATATATATATATATATATATATATATATATATATATATATATATATATATATATATATATATATATATATATATATATATATATATATATATATATATATATATATATATATATATATATATATATATATATATATATATATATATATAGGATGATGATGCCTGTAGAGCTTCAAGTTCTTCAACCAGTAAAGCAACGCCGACTTTGGGAACCACTGATCTAAATGAACCCTTAAGACTCCTACCTACGGGTACGTACTTCCTAAGATGCATAAAAGCTATTAATGATAGCCAGAATACAATAAAAAAGGCAGCTCGATACTGAAGTTAACTGAACAGCGGACTAGGAACACATTTACATTGACATGCTTTAACATACCTAGTAAATTATTGTCATTATTACACACACACACACACACACACACACACACACACACACACGCAAGATATATTTCACTCAAAACGTATTGAGGCTAAACACAAATTATTTTTAATTTCACGGTGTTAACTTTTTATATATTTTTTCATTAACTGTAGTTGATTTGGGGGCCCCCTCAGAAAGTTTGGGAGAGGCGAGCGCCCCTCATTGCCCCCCCCCCCAAATGACGCCCCTGCTACCTGTCACGATTTCGCGCGATTCTGTATCTGAACAAACTCGTCACATTGAACTTTGTTGGGAAACTGCGAATTCTAGTGGAATTCCCAATAAGTATCACTCACTCAACTGCCACGCATTCACTGGATTGGGACGGTTTTCAGAACAATTTTCACTGTTACATAAGTGATCGTCTTTGCGCGCAACATTGGTGCCTTGCTGAGTGATTTATTGTGGGCGTGTTTCGCTCATTATTTCCGTTGGCCGTTAGCAAGCGCGGCCGGCCCTTGCCTCTCTCTCACAATTTGAAGTCAGTCAGGCTTGGATCGTCGTGAGAGAAGGTTCATTCTACAGCAAGTTCCTGAAATCTCCACCTAGTGTGAATCGGCGAAGAGCTCAGCGAATTGCAGCGTCTGTCCTATGTATTGACGCCCAGTCATTCCACTTAGCCTCTCCACTGACCAGTATTTCTTTTCGTTTTTCCTAGGCTTAAGAGTTTAGCTTTTGAGTGAGCGTGTGGTGTGTTCTTATTTTGAATTCATTTGAGACTCATGTAACGTAAATTTATTTCATTGTAATTAATAAATTTTACAGTTCTTTTCTTGAGCTTATTGTAATGCAAACTCGTGTTTTATTTCTCCACATTAAGCTTATTTTACTTACCGCTCCTAGTTCGCATAAACGCTTTGTATTAATCATAACTGGTACTTAGGCCAGTCCTCTTGTACTAAGGTTAAGTCCGTTGTGCCAGCCTAGAGTTAATGCACCGGCAAGAACCTGTTTATCATTAATAGCATTAGTTATTGATTGTCAGGGGTGGAGTCACTTTCTCCAGAGGCTAACAGTACTAACAAACAGCGCATGTGAGTAATTAGTCTCTGCTGTGTACTGTTGAGAAAGTTTATAAATTCTCGTCCTTAGAGAATCGGCGAAGTAAGCTGGCATAAAGTAAAACTTTCTGCTTGATTTCACAAGTCAATTCATTGTCTCTATTTTCAAGCAAAACACATAACCTTTTATTTAATTTCTAAATTCCTAAAAACCCCGTGACATCTGGTGACCTCATTCCGGGATATTAACTCCTAGCTCTAAAGTTATTCGCGAGATAATACTCACTCACTCATACTTGGGTATTTATCATTAAAGTCTATAGGCACTATTTTACTGGTGATTATTGATTCATTTCTATTAATTTTACGTCATAGTTTTTACAGTCAGTTTTTTTTTTTCCTTTCGTTACTAGTTTAATTAGATAAAACTGATCACCACTAACCCGTGCCTATATTCTTTACTCTTGATTATTAGCATTTCTTTGCAAATAGCAGTCAGTACGTAGTCCTTAGTTCACTCAAACTGAGTTAGCATCATGACTGCCAACTTCTATGTGCAGGAAGCTAGAGATATGGGGCTTAGCGACCCCAAGAAAATCCAAAACTACGTCCTCTCACGGTTTAGTTACGAGCAACAACGTGAGAAAGATGCTCGTGAAGAACGCGAAAAAGAACGTGAACACGAGCGAAAACAATGTGAGGAACGTGAGAGAACGTGAATACGAGCGACAACAACGGCGAATACGAGCAAAAACAAAGCGAACTCTAGCTAGAACAAGAGCGAGAACAACGTGAATACGAACGAGAACAGCGAGAGAGAGAGCAAGAACATGAACGTGCCGAGCGTGAGGCACGTGAAAAACATGAACTTGAGATGATGAGGCTCAAGCGAGACTCCTTGGCTTCAGACACATCTGGTGCAGCTAACCCAAGCTCCACGAGCGCTCTCCCTGCACACGTTTTGGCGACCCCACACATCAAGCTTCCTCCATACAAGGAAGGCGAGCGAATCGAGCCATTCATAGCTCGTTTTGAAGACATGGCTCAGCTTTCCCAGCTGGATGAGGCAGCTAAGCAGCTTCAGTTTCTTAGCCTGTTTGAGGGCCCTGCCCTCGATAATCACAGAATTCGTGGAGACAATCTCACGTATGAGATGATGAAGGCCGCACTTATCAAAGCGTACGGTCTCACAGTTGACGACGCCAAGAGTCAGTTTATGAGGGCGCATTTACAAGAAAAAGAGACTGCCATTCAGTTTCTTGATCGGTTTACTGCTTACTTAGATGAGTGGATGGAGAAAGATGAAACTCCTTCCACGCGTGAGGGGATAATTGACCTTATGCTGTGCACGCAGCTAGAAAAGTTGTGGCCTGCTGAACTTATGGCTCAGCTTAAAATCTGCCAGGTAAGGGATGCCAGCCAAATGGTGAACAAGGCTGATGCATTCTTCACTGCATACAGGTATCAAACTCGTAAGCAGCACACCTGGAACAGGAAAGCTTACAAATCTGGGAAACCATCTCAGACTGAACCCCAGCAACAAGGCCGTTCCCAGAATAATGGCCAAGGTCCAAAACCACAGAAGAAGAACCAAGGGCAAAATACCCAGAAACCTGAGTGGAAGCAGTACGACAAGCAGAACCCTAACCAGCAGCAGTACCAGTATTTCAAGCAGCACCAGGGCAAGGACAAACCACGTAACCTTCAGTCAGGACAATCGACTCTAGTATATCGGAGGCAGGATGCAAATGCAGCTTTCATTCCACAACAAGCACACAGTGGTGCCAACCCCACCAGTACAGGTACTTCACAGTTCACTGGTCCCCCAGCGACAGTGAACCCTCCATCTCAGGTGGTCAATGCTCCAGCTCCTCAGATGGTCAGCACATTCTCAGGCATCAAGTTCTCAGGGCGCCACATTTGCTGCATCGTTCGTTCCACAGTCTAACCAATGACTGGCTGCTAGCTCCTTAGACCCTTCCACCAGTAACATTGCCTTTCTTGTTCAGCCAGAGTTTGTGGGAGGTATTTCTGTAAATGTCCTGAGAGATAATGGATTCTCAGGTTGCTCTGTCAAGCAAAGTTTAGTTCGGCCCGACGAGTACACGGGTAGGCAGATCCATTTTAGACTTATTGATGGATCAGTGAGATTGTTCCCTGAGGCACGTATCCAGGTGGCATCTCCTTTCTAGACTGGCTTGACAGCTGCTGTTGTCATGCCAGAGCCCTTGTTTGACCTCATTATCAGCAACATACCAGGCGTCAAAAACAGTTGCGCCGTAGATGTTGCTACTCAGACTTCGGCTGTTGCAGTAACACGAGCCTTGGCCAAGGCTCCAAATCGTGTCACCCCGTTGACCGTCGCAATGCTGCAAGATCTGATTTGTAGTCAAGATGTTGTCCAAGAACAACAGTCTGACCCGACACTTGCCTTAGTGCATAAGGAGCTGGAGGGTAAGGTGATTAAGTATTCACAGGGAGGTCAAGCCAGGTCCTTCGCAAGTGAGGACGGCTATATCATGAGTCACAAACACCCCAGGGCAAGGTGCGACTGCAGTTCGTCATTCCCACGAAGTATCACTGGGCAGTGTTCGAAGTAGGTCATTGTTCAGTGATGGGAGGTCACATGGGCTAAAAGAAAACCTCTGACCGCATCCATGCTGACTTTTTCTGGCCAGGAATGGGACAAGAAATATAAAGGCTTGTGTGTTCCTGTGATGTGTGTCAGCATACCACTGACTGAGGACGTGTCCGTCCTGCGCCATTGAAACCAATGCCTATAATCTCTGAACCGTTCGAGAGAGTAGCAGTTGACATTGTTGAGCCAATCTCTCCTAGGGCAAATGATGGATCAAGGTATATCCTCACCATTGTTGACTTCAGCACACGATGGCCTGAAGCCGTGGCCCTTAAGAATATAGAGGCCGTCACTGTTGCTGAGGCATTGATTGAAGTGTTCTGTCGCATAGGTATCCCCAAAGAGGTCTTAAGCGACCGGGGTTCGCAGTTCACCTCTGCAATGATGAATGAAGCATTCAGGTTGTTGTCCATCCAAAGCCTACGAACTACGCCTTATCATCCCATGTGTAACGGGTTTTGTGAGAGGTTCAATGGGACTCTCAAGAAGATGTTAAAGCGCATGGCCGCCGAACTGCCAAAGGAACGGCCGTGGTTCATTCCTCCTCTTCTATTTGCTTATTGAGAAGCCCCACAGCATTCCTTGAAGTTCTCACACTTTGAACTGGTGTATGGAAGGTCGGTCCGTGGACCACTTCAAGTCCTTCGCGAGTTATGAGACGATGAAGAAACCAGTCCTGAAGTCAAGACCACCTACACCTACGTCCTTGATCTAGCTGATCGCCTCCAGTCGACGTGCAAGTTAGCTAAGGAAGAATTGATCAAGGCGCGCAAAGTTCAGAAAGCCTATTATGATAAGAAGGCAAAACTCTGGAAGTTTAGTCCAGGCGATAAGTGCTTGGTGTTACTTCCCACTGCCCAGAACAAGTTGTTGGCACAGTGGAAGGGTCCATTTGATGTAGTAGAGCCCATTTCAGACCTCAACTACATAATTCAGATGGGGAATCTTCGCAAAAGGTTCCACATAAACAAGTTGGAGGCTTATAATGAGTCAAACCCCGAGGGGACTGGCCTACGAGTAGCTGATGATAGTGACCAGCCACTGGAAGAAACCGGGGCAGCTGCGGTGATCCCAGCTGATGACCATGATGACGAGCCCTTAACAGTTCAGTCCCGTCAGGAGGAGACTGTCGGAGATGTTTTACTTAACACTGACTTAGCATTAGGTGACCAGAATGCCATAAGGTCACTGCTCCATCAGTATGCTGATGCCTTCCCTAACCAACCTAGACTTGCAAAGGTTGATTGTCACACAGTTGAGTTGACCAGCAATACTCCCGTAAAGGTTAAGCCATATCCGATTCCCATGCGACTACTGGACGCAGTAGACAACGAAATTGCTGACATGGAGACTGCAGGTATTATTGAAAAGTCCTTATCTCCTTACTGTAGTCCAATGGTAGTAGGCTGCAAGAAGGATGGTGGAGTCAGGATTTGTGGCGGCTATAGGAGGCTAAATGCAATCACCAAAGTGGATTCTGAGCCGATGGGTGACCACATAGCCATCTTCTCCAAGCTGGCAGGGTCACGATATTTCACAGAGCTCGATTTGGCGAAGGGATTCTTTCAGATTGCCCTTCACCCCGAGAGCCGTCAGTTCACTCCCTTTGCTACTCCTAGGAGGTTGTATCAGTATAAAGTTCTTACATTTGGACTTACCAATTCCCCAGCAGTATTCAATCGTGTCATGAGACAAGTGCTCCATAGTATCGTAGGAGTAGAGATGTTCTTTGACGATGTCCTCGTTCATTCTGCCACATTGAAGGAGCATCTCAGACTCTTGGAAATTGTCTTCAGTAGACTCCAGAGTTTCAACATGACTGTGAAGCCTAGCAAATGTAATATCGCTCACAGTGAGGTGGAGTTCCTCGGACACATTGTTGGCAACAATCGCTGCAGGTGTCAGGGTGACAAGATTAGGAAAGTTAGAGAAGCCCCGAGACCCGTGACCAAGAAACAGGTTAGGGCATTCCTTGGCCTAGTGGGGTATTATAGGAGTTTCATCCCCTCCTTTGTTCTCATTGCCCAACTGTTGTACGAGGTGCTACAAAAACATGCTCCAAACACCAATGAATGGGGAGAAGCCCAAGAGAGATCTTTTGCCGCCCCTAAGAATATGTTGTGTAAGGAGCCTATCTTGCAGTTGCCTGATTCCAACAAACCTTTCATACTGCACACTGATGCTTCACAAGATGGAGTAGGTGCCGTATTAATGCAAGAATCAGAAGGTGGAATCTTTCCAGTGGCATACCACAGTTGTAAGCTAAAACCCACCGAGAGGAATTACAGTACCGTTGAGAAGGAACTCTTGGCCGTGGTTGATGGTGTTAAGAAATATTACTATTATTTATATGGAGCACCAGTCACTCTGGAAACTGATCATATGCCACTCACTAGTCTCAGCACAACTAAGAAGGCTAATGCAAGATTAACATGCTGGACACTGTATCTGCAGCAGTTTAACACTGTTGTAAGATATATCAAGGGAAGTGACAACGTAGGCGCAGACCTGATGTCTCGCCTGCTAACTGCTGACTAACACGGGCAACTGTTGTACGCTGGGTTCCGCAAGATAGACGTCCTCAGAGATATGAGTAATCCAAGGACCAGCCTGGTTGCCAGTTAAAAGTGTACCAGTAATACTTGACGTCTCGTCCGTTGGTCCCACAGGACACGTTACGTCCAGGACCTGTATATGCATGTATACCATAGGTTAAGGGGAAGTTTGAGACCCCCGTAAGGACAATCCGAGGCTGTGTATGAATTACCTTGTGGAACGTCTCGAACTGTGGGCCTTCTCGATAGGATTCCCGGAGAATGCACATTATCCACATGAGTGTTCACACCCATGGTGGGTGTTAAAATGTGACCTGCTCGAGACTGCGTAGGGATTCTCAGCTTCCTGTCATTAATTGTAAGTGTAGAGTTAGGTTAGCCAGTAAACTGCCCATTCTCAGAGATTTGAGCAATCCAGGAACTGGCACGTTTCCTGGTTAATAATTTTAGGTTAACCAATAAACTGCCCGTTCTGAGAGATTTGAGCAATTCAAGAACTGGCACGTTTCCTGGTTAATAATGCTAGGTTAACCAGTAAACTACAAGGTTCTGAGAGATTTGTAAATCCAAAGACTACGTTTCCTGGTTAAT
This sequence comes from Coenobita brevimanus, assembly GCF_032717465.1. Taxonomy (NCBI): domain Eukaryota; kingdom Metazoa; phylum Arthropoda; class Malacostraca; order Decapoda; family Coenobitidae; genus Coenobita; species Coenobita brevimanus. The sequence goes on from NC_136972.1 coordinate 22,377,803, forward strand.
AATAACATAAGTACTGATTGCTAGGCAGAGAGAGAGAGAAATGACACTTTTGATGCTCCACCTTGATTCCTTTCGCAGATGCAGCTGGCGGGTGCAGCATTGTCGTGCAGATCAGCTGATCGTCCCTGCCGCATGCTGCCGCCTCTTCTTTTCTGTCTCGTCATCTCTTTACTATTAACTTGTATTATATCATTTTACACGTAGGCACAGTTACACCACAACTGTCACACCTACACCGTGTATTACATACATCACGCTACATAACAATTAGTTGTTAATGTAAATGTAGCGAACTTTTCGCTCAGTTTGACCTGAGCACAGGATTTTTCACCGTCGCCACTGAGTTTTTTCCTCAGGCTTGCTTCTATTAACGTAAATACGAGTTTTTTTTTTTTCGCTCACTAGCGACTGACCTTCTCCTGTAGCAGGATAGCACACACACCACAGTGTGAATCTTGTGTGACTGAGTTAGGATTTATATGTATGCATATATCGTAAAAATTTTCTTAAGAACATTTTTTATTTTGATGGGGCGTAATGTCACGAATTCGCGCGATTTCTGTATCTAAACAAACTCGTGACATTGAACTTTGTTGGGAAACCGCGAATTCTAGTGGAATTCTCAATAAGTATCACTCACTCAACTGCCACGCATTCACTCGATTGGGACGGTTTTCAGAACAATTTTCACTGTTTCACAAGTGATCGTCCTTGTGCGTGACATTGGTGCCTTTGCTGAGTGATTTATTGTGGGCGTGTTTCGCTCATTATTTCCGTTGGCCGTTAGCAAGCATGGCCAGCCCTCGCCTCTCTCTCACAATTTGAAGTCAGTCAGACTTGGATCGTCGTGAGAGAAAGTTCGTTCTACAGCAAGTTCCTGAAATCTCCACCTAGTGTGAATCAGCGAAGAGCTCAGCGAATTGCAGCATCCATCCTATGTATTGACACCCAGTCATTCCGCTTAGCCTCTCCACTGACCAGTATTTCTTTTCGTTTTTCCTAGGCTTAAGAGTTTAGCTTTTGAGTGAGCGAGTGAGTGTGTTCTCGTTATTTTGAATTCATTTGAGACTCATGTAACGTAAATTTATTTCATTGTAATTAATAAATTTTACAGTTCTTTTCTTGAGCTTAATGTAATATAACTCGTCTTTTATTTCTTCACATTAAGCTTATTTTACTTGCCGCTCCTAGTTCTCATAAACGTTTTGTATTATAACTGGCACTTAGGCCAGTCCTCTTGTACTACACTTAAGTCCATTGTGCCAGCCTGGAGTTAATGCACCGGCAAGAACCTGTTTATCATTAATAGCATTAGTTATTGATTGTCAGGGGTGAAGTCACTTTCTCCAGAGGCTAACAGTACTAACAAATAGCGCATGTGAGTAGTCTCTGCTGTGTACTGTTGAGAAAGTTTATAAATTCTCGTCCTTAGAGAATCGGCGAAGTAAGCCGGCATAAAGTAAAACTTTCTGCTTGATTTCACAAGTCAGTTCATTGTCTCTATTTTCAAGCAAAACACATAACCTTTTCTTTAATTTTTAAATTCCTAAAAACCCCGTGACACTACCCAAGTACTTAAACGTACTCACATTTTCCATTTCCTCCTCAACCAACCTCACTGTATATTCACTGACTTCACTTCTCACGAAGACCATAACTTTACTCTTCCCTACATTCACCTTTAGATTCCGTTTCTTACACATTCTCCCAAACTCATCCACCAAGCCTTGCAGCTCCCCTTCGTCTTCACTTAACAACACAGTATCATCTGCAAACAACAGAAAAGGGAGTTCCCAAACACTGCCCTCTCTCATTAGGGCCACTCCAACATCCACTGCCCTACCTTGTATCTCGTTTATAACCCCATCCATATACAGATTGAACAGCCATGGAGACATGACACATCCCTGTTTCAATCCAACCTTCAAATAGAAGAATTCACTCAATTCACTATCCATCCGCACTCCAGCCTTAGCACCCTCATGCAAACTCTTCATAGCATTCAACAACTTCCCATCTACTCCATATATTCTTAATACTTTCCACAATCCTTGTCTATCCACCCTCTCATATGCTTTCTCCAAATCCATGAAGGCCACATACAACTTTTTCCCTTCTAAAGAAACGTTTCCACTAAAGATCTGAGAATGAATATCAAATCTACACAACCTCTTCCCTTCCTTAAACCCTCCCTGTTCTTCTCCAACTAATTCGTCTGTTATTTCCCTAACTCTGTCAATAAGTATCCTACCATATACTTTTCCTATTACACTAAAAAGACAAATGTCTCTATGATTACCACAAGCTTCTTTTTCCCCTTTCCCTTTGTACATGGGAATAATTATACCTGACTACCAGTCCTTCGGGACTCTGCCTTCCTCCCAGGCCGATCTGCACATCTTCCACATCCACTCTACTACTATCTCTCCCCCATGCTTCAGCATTTCGCCACACACTCCATCAAGTCCTGGGGCTTTCCCCATTTTGACTTTCTTCATTGCTTCCACAGCTTCCATCCTACTGATTTCTTCTTGTCTTCTCACGTCCCTCCTTCTCCCAGCCATTCCCCAGCCACTCATACTCGTATTACTTTCATTCTCTATGTTCAACAATTCCTTAAAATGTTCTCTCCATCTTATCACTTCTTCTCCCTTCTCAACTAATAATCTACCATTTTTATCTTTCACTCTCATACTAACTTCATTGCCACCTTGTCTAACTCTCTTTACCTCCTTCTAGAAGATTTTCTTAGTCCCTCCACTTTACACTCAAATTTCTTCCAAATTCCTCATCCACTCTCTTCTTACTCTCTCTTACTAATCGTTTCACCTCTCTCTTCCTTGCTACTTATAACTCTTTCTTCCATCTCTCAAGTTCTTCCACGTCCCTATTTCTCATCCAATCATTATATGCTTTAATCTTTTTGTGCCACAGCCTGTCTCACCTCTTCATTCCACCATGCTGTTCCCTGAATAACCATATATATATATATATATATATATATATATATATATATATATATATATATATATATATATATATATATATGGTTTTTCATCTTTACAGATGATGCAGCCAGGAAAAAATTCAAGGATCTCCGTGACCAGTTCAGGATTAAACTAAGGAAAATATCCGTAGGAAAATCAGAAGACACAGGGTTACCATTTGAAGAGTCTCTCAGCACATGGCCATGGTTTAACCCTTTAACCGCAGGCATTGTTTTGGCCTGACTGTCCTCTCCCGCGGGGGTTTCAGCCAAATGTAAACAAACCTTTAAACCTTAATAACTCTGCACAGAATAAAGCTAGAGAAAAAAAATAAGGTACCATTAGAAAGTACTAACCTTCAGCTTTCCATTGATGTAGGTTTCATGACTTTGTTGACTTTCACAGGACGGGCAGTGCCGTTAGAAGTGAGGGGTGTAAAATCACTATTTTACGCCCCACACACCAGTACCAAATGCTAACCACTCTCTGATAATAGTAATATAAACATATATGAACACTGCACATACGATAAACACCCACTCTGTGTTCCCGGAGGTAGGTAAAAGGCATTTCACTGCGGCTGCACCCGCACTTCACTGCGGCTGCGCCTGCACTTCACTGCGGCTCGCCCCACTTCACTGCGGCTTTACCCACTCACTGACGTTTGGTTAGCGGCGATCTTTTCATTATTTCAAACTTCTAATATTATTTTACATATAATCTGGGCAATATACATTATATTTACACTGCACTTATTACTATATTGCGTCACTGTCGCATCACAGAATTACGCAAGTGCCGCAGAATTACACAAGTGCCGCAGATTCTCTTTTTACAATATCACTTATTATACTGGCCAATATTTACATTTTTTTCTAGGCAAAATATCCCTTATTACTACATTATCCATTATACAATTATTGGTAAAGCACGTCACTGTCGCATCACTGTATATCACTGTCACTTTCAGTATTTACTCAGAGAGTGGTACTCGGCAAAGCACGGAGTCACACAGAGAGCGACTTGGCATTCCTGGCACTGGTGTGTGCTCATTTTTCTCGTCCGAGGCCTCCGTGTGGTGTTATGACATACTCTGCAGCGGCCCTGTGACAACCTGCCGCCTGCGGTAAGAGGCAATTTCACAAGCTGGTGCCGGCTCATGTAATTGCGGCACTCAAGACGGTCAGGTTGTGTGTCAGAGTGTCGCCTCGGGATCAATGCCGTCACCTGACCAAATCGTGCAAGCAGCTGCTGCACGACAGTCTTGGAGAACTGTCTCAGGGATGGTTGCCTTATGCCCCCGACTTGTGTCTTGTAGAGGATGAAGGCATTGAGCATGCACATATCGAGCAGGTGCAGGCAAGCCTTCCTGTACCACCAGGTGTTTCTCCTGAGACAGTCTATTTCGCCAATCATCATATCAGACTTATCAACAAGTCTCATGTTCACATTGTAATCAATGACGGCATCAGGCTTCATGATTGGCTCTCCCGTCCCGTAGCTGACCTTCCCAGTTCTCTGCAATTCCCCCTTGTGGATGGTGCTGATCATATTCACGACCTTCTTGACATGCCACCTGATCGCCAGAAGCTTGTCTGACTTCTTCAGGTGCATATCTCCCTTGGATGAGGATGATGCTTCTGGGAAACTTGGCCACTCTTTCCTATAGCTCCGTACAGTGTCAACAGTGCCAATGCCGTGTTCAGCCAGGTATTTGGAGAGTTTCGGTGCTGTGTAATTATTGTCTGTGTACAGCACATGATTCCCACCAAAATACCTCTCCATCAGCACTTTTACAACGGAGCCGGAGAAGCCAAGGGGATCTTTCCTGTTCACGTCCATTGTGCTTGCAGAGTAGATGACGAAATCAAGGATATACCCCGTCTCACAGTCACACAGCACAAAGAACTTTATCCCAAAGCAGTGGCGTTTGCCAGGGATGTACTGCATGAATTTGAGACGTCCTCTGAACAATACCAGGGATTCGTCTATGACGACTTTCTGCATAGGACAGAAAAATCGCATAAATCGATCCCTAATCCTGTTGAGAAAATCCCTCACTTTCCACAAAGGGTCAGTTTGGGACGGGTTTCCATTGTCAGCGAAGTGCAGGTATCCTAGCAGCTGTCGGAACCGATCCCGTGACATATACTTCCCGAATGTTGGGATAGAAGTAATGTCATCCGCGAGCCAGTACTCCTCCAACTCATGTCTCTTAATATGGGGCATCAAGAACATCAGTGCAAAGAACACATACAGCTCTCTGATCCTGACAGGCAACCACGACACTTGCTTTGGTGAGCCAATAGGTCCCAGCCCTTCTGCTGCACACTGAACTGCATACCTATTGGTCTCATCGCTGACATGCTGCACGATTTCGTCATCCATGAAGGCCAGGAAGTAGTCTACAAAATCATCTCCTGCGTTGCATGGAAAGGCAGGCTGTATTCCAGCATTTGTCATATCAAACGGCGGATTGTGTGGCTGAAAATCTGCACCATCAGACCAAACAAATGCATCAACTTTCCCTGTGCGTGGTTCAGTGGAAGTGGCAGGTCGCATTGCACTCGTTTCCCCGTGAGAAGGAGCTGAGGTGGAGGCAATGGGTGAGGCAGGAGGTGAGGCAGGAGGCGAGCGGGAGGGGGGTGAGTGCGGGGGCGGTGAGTGGGAGGGTGGCAAGGGTGAGGGAGCTGAGTGGGGGGCAGGCGGGGGGGTTACTGACCTGGTGCGTGGTGAAATTTGACCTTTTCTTCCCCGCTTATCACCTTGCTTATCACCTTGCTTATCGCCCAGCTTTGCCCTCCAACTGCCACACATCCCCTTTGTTCTAGGCCGGCCTGCCCTGCTTACCCTGCCTGCACGGCCTGCCTTCCCTCGCTGTGCAGGCTCTGGGAATTCATATTCCTCAGATGATGTAGACTGAGGTGAGGGCACGGCAGAAGATGAAGATGATGTGAGGGCAATAGGGCTAGGGGAATGGGAAAGTGGTGGGAAATGCTTGCTAGGGCCTGGTGTAGGAGACGTAAGTCTGCGCTTCACTCCCTTCCCACGTGCAACACCAATTTTCCCCATAGGCGCCTTCCCTTTCCCAGAGTAAGTTGGGAGTGGTGGGGGGGAAACTACACACTCACTTTCATCACTGTCACTGTCAATGGTAAAGGGTTCACCACCAATCACTGCAAAATCGTCACTACTTGCTGTAGGTGTATCACTCTCACTGCCACAATCCAGAGTTGTACTTACAGTTTTGTCCAGCTCTGTTCTAATTTCTGGAGTGCTCAACCCCTTCTGCCTTGCCGTCGGCAGTTCCTTCACCGGTGTAGAGGTCGAAGGCACACTAGCACTAATCATTTGCGAGGAGGAAGCGAGCGACGATGAGTCGGGACGGAGCGCCATTATCACGCACAGAGCTGGACAGATAATGACTGATGCGTGTCAGGGCAGGGGTGGGGGGGGCCCCCTCAGGGTGGAAGTAGGGAAGTGTGGGATGGCTGGCGTGAAAGAACTCGACAGCTACTCTTGCGTGAGACAATTTGCGCACAGGAAAAACACGCGGTGTTCAAAATATTCACGAACATTCCAGAATGACACCCGCGGTTTGGTCCAGTTTCGTCGATGTCATTCTGGAATGACACCCGCGGTTAAAGGGTTAAGATGATGTTCTTTCTGAAAGACCAGATTCAGGGGCAAGCTACTACTGGCAACTTAACCCTTTCGCGTGCATTTAAGTTAATAAGTTTTCTGTGCCATGATGCATCGGCTTTTCTCACCTCCCCCCCCACCCACCGCATGCTAAAAAAAATAAGTGTATTCTCGGCTCATTTTCACCACCCAAACATATTTATTTTGCCATTAAACCCGCATATTCCTATTCATCGATGTTTGTTCTACACACACACACTATATGTACATTAGGGCCATGTGAATGAACATTCAGGAACATACATCTCACTTCCCAACATCATAAGTCTAATGTTTACTAATTAATCTCTACATGTTATATCTTCATAGGAAAAAGAATTTTATTAGCTTTTGAATGCCGGAGGTCCCAGTTTGATGCGAGGTATGGTGTTCTTGTAATAAGCGAAAAAGTAAACCCACTTCTGACAAACAACAGATTTTTTATTTGGGGAGCTCTAATGAAAAACTGTTCTTGCCACATTATGTTTTTATTTTATCATCCTGTGCAGAATTTCATTGGCTTTCATTTGAGACCACAACAGTGATCCTTGGCCTCACAGTTTTGAGAAAAACACAAATAACTATGGTGTACCCATGCTGTGTTGTGACTGTAGGGCGATTTCCTGCCTTCCTCTAAGCTACTGCACGTATTTCATCAATTCTTTGTACACTAGATATGCACACTATATTCACATGATTCACTGTCACAATTTTTATAGTTGAATACTCACATTTGGTGCAGGGTAGAGGCAGTGTAGTTGATTAGAAACAGTAGCACAATCTTCGTTGGGCCAACGGCTGAGACGCCCATGGATGCTTCATGAACACCAAATTTCCTATTGCAAACACCAAATCTAATCACAACAGTGCCCAAACACCATACACAAGCACTACTGGCATAGTGAAATATGTTGCATAGCTGGGAAGGGGGTTAGAGTGGAAATTTAAAAGGCCAAACCGCGCAGTACCTCCCCCACTCAAAGCTCATTTGGTACTGAATAACCTGTCCGCTCTCTTGCCGGTATCAAGACCCACAGTTGCCAACTCATTACTTTTGGCGAGGAGTAGAGAAGCTATGACACCTCCAAAAATGACACTGATCGGCAGAAAACTATTTTTCTGATGAAAATTTTTATGCTTTAATGACGACAAAAACGTCAATGTGTATGGGCACAGCCACACTGTAAGGATGACAAACGCTTCAATGCATTTGAAGGGGTTAAGTGGCTTTTTGACAAAGATCATCCATATTAGTGAAAACATGGAGTGTACACAAATAGATGAACAGACTGCTTCTCAAGCCTTCAAATAGCAAACTCTGCCTGAAAATGACAGCCAGATTTTGAAGGTACAAACTGTCAAATCAAAACGGGCAAAAAATAAATACATAAATAAAAAGGAAAGAATCAAGTCTACAAGATGATTTTCTTGATTCAGAAAAGCAAAAACTTGAATTACTTTAAAAAACAGACTGATGAGGAAACTGACTTGACAGGCTGCTTGTGCTTAGTCTTCTACCATGTATAAAAGCCCTTGATCCACAGAGAGCACTAAAATCTCGGATAAAAGTACAGCAACTACTTCATGAAGATCAATTTTCTCATGAATTTTAGTTTAAGAATGTTTGACATTTTCCAGTAGTGGACATTTTTCTTTTTGTGGAGTATTTTAACTAATATTTTTAAGTAGTTTTTTTTGTGGAGAACTTTTAATAGGTATAAAAAGGAAGTCACTATGTGTTGTATGGCCTTCAAATGAAAAATGACACACTGTATAGAAAGAAAAATAGGAATTTTATTTAATTATTATTTTTAAGATATTTGATCATTTTCTTTTTATATTTCTGCAGCATTTCCCAACCTGGGAGAAATTTCCTCCAGGTGGGAAATTTCAGGATTCCAGGGGGGAAATTTATTGAGGGAAATACAAATTACTAGCTATTAGCCGACAGAAAAAAAAAAATCTTACAGAACGTGACACTGATCAGTAAGATGCAATTTCAGCCATCCTACTACATGACTAAATCACAACTAAAGAAAGGAATTTTTCATTTATTGTTTAGGTTCTTTGTATTAATAAGCAAATAAATTTTGTGTTTTGACTGTTTTTTTCCTTGTCTATATGAAGGGGGAAATCCAAACAGGTGACCTGGTTGAAGGGGGAAAAGACAGAAAAAAGGTTGGGAACCACTGGGCTTCAGACAGAGAGAGAGAGAGTTTCATTAACTTGACTGTCACTGCCAGCCTTTCTTCTGGAGAGATTGGGTCCCTGAAGTTGGTAGATTGTGCTTCCAGGCGATGTTCAGTGAGTGATAACAGCCTGTAGAAAGTCTCAGGCTTCATCCGGAAATACTCCAAAAACTTTCCAGGATCGTTGCATATCTGCGGCGTGAGATGGTGATACCTGCCAAATTGCTGTCTCTTTTCATTTATCTGGTGTACCTACACTTTCTTTTCTCTAACAAAATCGGTATTTCAGCATACTATTTTCTAGCAGTGCAGACTTTCGTAAGTATGCCATGTCTTCAGACTTTCTCGCCACAGATGAATCATGCAAAGAATCGGTGAGTCCTTTAACCCTTGGCCTGATGAGTGCGTTGCTATGGCAACTCCCACTCATCGCGACAACTGACTTACAGCACCTCGCTCACAATGCAGCCACACAACCGCTCCATCTCGCCCTTGCCCATCCTCGCTAGCCCCATCTCGCTCCCAGTGTGGCCGTACCTTAGTAAAAGCAATGCAAGCAGCTCCCGCCCAGCCATTAGCAAGGACAGAACCGTCAGTGTAGACGTGAATAGGATGGGAAGAGTAGGTGCAGGCTATGGAATTAAGGGTTTCAGTGATGGAGAGCTGTGAAGGGATTGGTAAACGGTCAGAAGCAGTGGCAGAAGGTGTGTAGTGTACAGCAGGATTCGTGTGTGTCCAGGTAGGGGGCAAAGGGTCAGTAGGGGTGGGAGTGACAAGATCAGCACGGATACTGGCGGGATCACGCCCAGAAAGCTGGAGAGGACAGTTGAGTGCTGAATGAATTCGTTTTAGCCAGGATGCCAGGCCTGGCACATGAGTATGCCGGATCTGATCTAGGTGAGTGGAATCTGAGAGAATGTCAACTGGTTGGGAGGAAACGCATGAAGCAGGAGACGGAAATGTGGTCAGACACTTTGTGGCAAAGCTGACTACAAGCATATGAATGCGATCAGTGATGGGACAAAGATTGATTTCATGGAGCATGTTGACTACTCTGGCAGACGTGGGGCAGTGAAGAATGAAATGCATCACCTGATTTTGTACGATTGCAAGTGGTCGAAGCTGTGCTGGGGGAACAAGGGAGAAAGGGATAGCATGATAATCAAGAAGGAAGTGAATATGTAACAGGTAAAATGATCGAGCGACGGGGATGCTAACCCCATATGAGTCACAAATGAACATGCCAAGAGTTTAAGTCTGCGGTGAAGGTGGGTGCAGATAGTGGAGACATCCTGGGAGGGGTTAAAGAGGAAAGAAAGGGGAACTCCGAGATATGTATAATCCTGCACTACCTCAAGATGAGAGCCGAGGAGGGTCATGGTTGTGCACGCAAGCCTATGAGTGAGGGATCGTGTAAACAGTTTGGTTTTGGCAGTGTTGATAATCAATCCACAAGCAGATGCAGCCTGGCCGAACTTAACTAGGAGACTGAAGAGTGACAGGAGAAGGGAAGTGGATGCAGATATCATCAGCATAGGTCAGGATCAGAGAGGAGTCAGGGATAGAACCTAAAAGACGGAGAAGTCTATTCATGAGAAGATCGAAGAGAGAGGGGCTGAGTACCCCACCCTGAGGTGTGCCAAGATTGAAGGGTCGGTAATCACTAACTGCCCCACAAAACAGAACCCGAGAGCGACGATGAGGCAGGTAGCTCTCCAGCCAGAAGAACAGGTGGCCAGAGACACCCAGGTGGGCAAATTCGTCAAGGATGATGTCATGGTATGTGATGTCGAATGCAGCTTCGAGGTCAACGAAGGCTGTACAGGAGGAGGATGTGAAGTGAGTAATTCTGCAAGGCAGTGTTGTGTGCTTCGGCCTGGGAGGAAGCCAAAATGATGGGGAGAGAGCTGGTCTTGAAGAACATTGCAAAGCCTTGCTAAAAGAATTCTCTCGAGGACTTTGCAGATGCAAGAAGTTAGGGAAATGGGACGGAAATAACAGGAATTAGGCTTAGGGATGGGGATGATGGTGCTACAGGTCCAGTCTGCAGGGAGACTACCTTCGGAAAGACTCAGATTGAACAGTGAGAGTTGGGGATTGCCAGGGACTTGAACGATGAGTCTGAATGTGGAGTAGGTGATCCCGTCATCACCTGTAATAGTTGCCATGCCTTGCAGTAACACAAGGTGCAGCTCATCACCGGTGATGGGGTGATCATCGAGAGGAGAGGGAGTGGAGTGAGGCTCTGCAATATGCGCTAGCTTGTTTCCGCTAGCAGCCAAGAGGCAAGCCTTGATGGGGGGTAATCAGGGATGTCAGCTGAGATTGCGTGGACCATTTGTCAACTAGGTTGTTGGCATATTCCACAGGATTGTTGTGGAGAGAAGGGAAGGGGGACTCAAGTGACTGAACAACTCTATTAACAAGCCGTCAAGCCTTAGATTGAGGAGTGTGTGCATTAATATGCTAGAGAAAATCATGTTAATACTCCTGGCGAACACTGTGTTTGAGGTCAAGGGAGGACTTGGCTGTGGTGAGATAGGAGTGGAAGTTGTCAGCAGTGCGGTCAGCGCAGTACACAGACACTGCTCGCTGCACTTCTCGCTGTCATGTAGACAGCAGTCTGGTGAGCAAAAGTTTTCGTATGATTGACTTGCAGCACATAATGATCAAAAAAGGTCTGTACTACAGTAACTAGGGAGATGTAAAGTTCAGCTGATGTGGTGAAAGAATGACCGGCAAACCAGGTGGTTAGCATGTCCTTGGAAGTGGGTTGGAGCAGAATAGGTATATTAATCTTTTTCCTGACATGGCAGTGCTGGGATTGCAGTATGAGAATGGAATATGTGGCAAGGATGGCATTGTGTTCGGTGATAAGAGTAGGGGCAATGTCAACACTGACAGCATGTTGTACCACGTTGCTACAAAGGACGAGATTGAGATAGCCTCCCCCAACATGAGTGGGATGAGGAGTGGGGAATGGATGCAGATGATGGTTATTGGCAAAGTCATGGAGATGATGACCAGCAGGAGAAGCAAGGGAACTGCCAAATGACAGATGAGAGGCATTAAAATCATCCAAGTAAAAGATAGGTGAGGAGGAGCGGGTAGGTGAAGTGGTGGGATCACCCCCAGTTGGACTGAGATAGACGTTACATATAAACAAAGAGGCATCATTGACAGTGAAGCGAAATAAGTGAAAGGGGGAGGAGTGAGAAGAGGCAGGTGATTTGGTAATGAGGGTGTAAGGAATAGAGTGATGAATGTGTGTAACCAGGCCTTGGCCAGAATGGATATGATAGCAGTGGTATCCCCGAAGCCTGGGTGGGAGTCTGGGGCAACTAGAGTGAGGGAAAGCCTCCTGAAGGCAGATAACAGTATTGTGATGAGATGAAGCATAATGAGAGGGGTCAACCAAGCGGCGGTGGATGCTCCATATGTTCAGAGATAACATTTCATATTGTCTGTGTTTGGGAGCCATTAGGACAAGGGGGGATATGGAGAACTGTCATGAGAGAACTGGGGAATAGATGGTTGGGAAAGGAGAGTGGGTGGGGAGGTACAAGAGAGAGAGGTCCCATATGTGCAGTTGCCAGGACAGAGGGAGGGAGGGGGAGGGGAGAGGGTGGCAGAAAGGTAAGGATGTATGGGGGAAAGGAGTGGATGAGAGAGTACAGATAGAGGAGGCTTGTGTGAGAGGGTGAGGCTGGGACACAGGTGGAGAAACAAGGCTGGGTGGTGGTGAGACGGGAGGGAGGGAAGGAACAGGAACAACAGCAGCGGTGGTAGTTACATGGGAGTTGGTTCGTGGGAGCTATGAGGTAGGCAGAGAAGAATATTAAGGTGAAAGAGTACATACAAAAGGAGGCTGTGTAGTTCTTCGTACTGTTGTTGTAAGAGTTGCAGTTGATGGTCTGATGGGTGGGGCAGGGGGTGAGGGGGGGAGGGGGGAGCAGCTTGTTGTTTGGCATGGGGAGGGGCAGGGGCTGAGGGCGAGGGAGGAGGGGGGCATGATGTAGAATTAGCAGCAGGAGAGTGTATCAGCAGAAACATGGATGGCGGTGGGAGCAGGAGCAGGGGCAGGGCGGGCTGAGTGACGACTTGGGCAATCCAGGTGCCAAGCAGCAACGCCCACACGCCCACACTGGGGGCACTGGAACTGGTGAATGTAGGAGATGAGGGTGGGCAGCCATAGGGTCAGTGGTGGCTGGTGGCGTGGGTGGTATGGGCAGTTCCGGGAACTCTGATGACTGCGAGTCAGGTGCACGGGGACTGCGAGAGCAAACGGTGGTGGTGTGCCTGACAGGGCAAGTTGTGGTTGAATGGGGGCCACTGCACAGACCACACCGTTCTGCAGACCGGCAGTAGCATGAGGTGTGGCCGGACTCATAAAAGCAATAAGACAAGGGCTGTGATGGTGTGCCATCAGCAAACGTACAGGGGAAGAAGGAGTAGCTCATGGTGGTATTACTGGAGGGGGTAGTCCTCTCCCTCCCGTACAACAATGGCACGGTTGATGGGTTCTCCCAAAAGGTTGTACAGGCGACATGCCCGTTTGACACCAGGTATTTTTTGTAAGACTGTAACAGAACAATCAGCTGCCAGGTATTTGACTAAAAACTCTGGCAGATTTTTTGTTCTAATTAGAGCATCATGATGTATAAATCTGACTACCAAAAGCCCCTCAGTTGTTAGGGTTTTGATGAGATCGGGATAATTTCTGTGGATGTGTTAGGAGGTGCAGGAGACGTAAGGTGAACAGCTTCAGGGTGTCGAGTGATGAGGTGATGGGTGGATGCACGCTGGCGCCAGACACTGAGGACAGCAGGTGTGCATTTGGAGGGGAATGCCAGGCGCACATATTGGTTTCATTGTATGACAGGAGGGAGATGGGGCCAGGGAGGGGGGTATGAGGCCACAGGAGGAGTGTTGGTAGTGATGGTAGAGGCAGGGTCATCAGGGCTGGAGGGGTGTGAATTTATGGTGGAGGGTTGTTCTGGGTGGTCAGCACTTAGCGCTGGGATGTTAGGGTCGGTGACTGCCAGTTCTGCACTCTCCCTTGTTGGGAAGCATGAGGCACTAGCATCATCAATATCACCAAGAGCACTATTGAGCTTGATGCATTTAATTGTTCCAGTAGTAGGTTCGTTGGATGCAGCAGGATCACCAACAGCCAGGGTTGAAGTGCGGGGGGTTTCAGTGTCTGGTGGGGAGTGTGTGTGACAGCATACAACAGTCGGGGGGGGGGGGCGCACTGGGTGTAGTAGCAGTTTCTGTTCCACTACTGGGGGGGCTGGCACCCCATTTTGGTTTGGCTTTGCACTTCCCCTTACCTATAACCCTGACCTTGCTGGGTATTAATGTTATTAACACCGCACAACGAGTTGGAAGGATAGCCCAGAATGCCACACAAATGCCCGGGGCAAGGGGCACATACATCTGTGCGCCAAGGCAGGGTTAGGACTGTACCTGAGCTTATCAGTGCACTATACAGGTGTTCTTCCGAACACTTGTTACTGTCTTCTCTGGGTGCGTGCTGCTGCTGTCACGTTTTCTATGGTAGGGATAACTATTGCAAACCACTCATAATATGTAGATATTTGTTCATTTGGTACGAATTTTTATTTTGTACAAGAATATATTGGTTTTCACACAATAATATAGACAATCTAAGCGTAGTTTCACTCACTGAACGCATCAACATACCATACCTTCTTTGGCGATGGTACCTCCTCATCACTGCTGCTTGTTTCTTCTTCCGGCACCACATAATCTTTGCCCTCCACATCGTCATCAATCGGGGAATCACTCTCACCTGTGAAGACATCAAGGGCTGCTTGAATTTCGTCATCATGGCGTGACATGTCTTGACTGGCCAGGTCACTGCTAACAGGTGAGTTGCCGAGACTGTGGCATGCGGAGGTCGCACGGGGTCAGGCAGTGTCACCGCCTGGTGGCTGGTAGAGGAAGGCCTCCCACATATACCTACCAAAAATCATCCACGAAACTTGAAAAATGTGCAAATGACGGACCCCGCAATTGCAGAAGGTACTGATACGTCATCAGGTCTCAGCATGAATAAAACTTGTGACATACCCATTCGTCGTCACGACGTCGTGGGTTAAAAATAAGCAGCCTCATGTGAAAGACTTTTTTTTTTTTAGCCTTAAGATGTTTATAATGTGGGGGCCAGTACAAGATTAATTATTGGTCATCCTGGGATGTGTACTGACATAGAAACTCCAAGTCAGATGTGACAATAAATCTTTTAATTTCATGTCACAGGTTAGATTATGGAGTGAAAGTTATAATAATCACTTCAACGAAATGTTTTGAACTGTGTGGGAATAGCTGGAAGTCACTGGTAGATACGACATCGTTTTGTGAATCCACTCATCACGTTTTAATGTGAATGATAGATGCTACCTAATGAACGTGTTCAACATCAGATTAAATACTAAGTTTAAAGGATTTTCCACTTGCTTTATGTGTGATTATTTGATATACAAAGCAATATTATGAAGGGCATTGCCACACACGCCATAACTATATGAGTGACATGTAGAGCTGTGCGGTACGTAGGAGGACTACTGGGCCTTGAAAGCAGGCTGTGAAGCCTATGCCCAGAGTCGGTCACATTAAAAAAAAAAAAAAAAAAAAAAAAATCATAAGGAAGTGAAACTGAGCTCGATTTGGGGTTCAATCAGGCATAGTATTTCCAACCCCATCTCGAATCACCTGAAATTGTAA
This sequence comes from Coenobita brevimanus, assembly GCF_032717465.1. Classification (NCBI taxonomy): domain Eukaryota; kingdom Metazoa; phylum Arthropoda; class Malacostraca; order Decapoda; family Coenobitidae; genus Coenobita; species Coenobita brevimanus. The sequence continues at coordinate 22,393,410 of NC_136972.1, forward strand.
ATGTTACAGTGTTACCAGACAAAATGTGAAAGGGTTGGCTAGTGAGGGACCACTTCTTTTATGAGTGACTGTACATCATCTGCCTTTATTCTTATCTTTCTCTTGCTGAGATATGAAGAGATCACTGGGAAAAAAATTACAGGCCACAGCAAGGGAATTTGGATAACATGGAATGGTGCCACACTCTGTCAAAACCTTTGGAAATATTGAGGGCTACTCCCTGGGTTTCTCCATGTCTGTCAAGTAACTGGTGGACTGAGTAACAAGACTGTATATGTCAACAGTGGATCTTTCGTGGGACGAATCATACTTTTTGTCACTAATTAAGTTGTTGGATTCGGCATGTTTAACAATATGCATATTACCAACGATCTCAAATACTTTAGCAAAAGAGGATGTGAGAGCTATGGGTCTGTAACTGGAGGAACCAGAGGAACTTCCTTTCCTTGGAATTGGGTGAAAGTTGGCTTTTTTTCCATGAATTTGGGAATGAAAAGGTACGTCTGCAAAGTCTGAATAATTTGACCGGGTCAGGAGCAAGTTCTGGGGAACTTTTTCAAAACTATGGGAGGAAATCAGTCTGAAACTGGAGCTTTGTTGGTTGGTAAATTGTCTAGGATAAATTTTACATTTATAGTTGCATCTTTAATGGAGCAATATCGGGAGAGTCAGCTTCTAGTACAGGAACGTCCTGTCTGATTTCCTCTCTACAGTTTTTTGCAAACGTACTGGCAAGAATGTTAGCTTTTCCACAAGGGTCATTTACAGTGTTTCTGTCTGAAGATTTTAGTGGGAAAATGGGTGGGGACTTGATAAAGTTACTGTTGAGAGAACTGAGAATTGACCAAACTATTCTATTGATATTAGATGATTTAGTAGTTTATATTCTTGGTTGTGAAGAAAATTTGATTAGGCGAGATTTATTACCGTTTTTGTGTGGTTTCTAGAAATTTTAATATGATGGGGGGATTCTATAGTTCTTGATTTTAAGTAAAAGTTAGATCCTAAAGACCTTGGGGCCATTGCTCTGAGTCCCATCTTTTAGCAAATTGTTGACTGGGTATAAACATTTCTGTACCTACTTGTAGTAAGTCATTAATGTAGTACTGGGTAGAACTGATTTCCGTAGAGACCAAAGACTCATGGCATACCATCTAGATAATTTTTAAATTATCCCACTCTGCCTTATCAGAGTGCCATCTGGTCACCCTGACTGGTTCAGGACGGGGATGTTTGGGGCAACTGACCCTTGAAACTTTGATGAGATAGTGTTCAGAGGTGTTCAGAGGATCCAAGTGGTGACAGTACCTCTGTCCTGTATTGATCTGGGTTATTTGTCAAGAATAGGTCCAAGAGATTGGCAGAATGGTCAGGTTGTCTGTCATTCTGGTTGTTTTACCAGTTGCCTGAGATTAAATGGTTCTGCAAATAGTTCATGTTCTAGAGCAGTATTGTCAGTCCTGGCAGAACACAATAACCATTCTACATTATGAACGTTGAAACCACCGAAGGCGGTAATTTCGGTAGTAATGGAGAGGGTAAGGTTGGCCAACTGTGTGGATATGGGGTCAAATACGCTACGTTCAGGTGAAACACTGAAGGAGCGATACACTATGCAAATGTATACAAGATAATTTTTGTAAAATGAGTAATCAAAGTTAGTAGAGGTGAAGTTGATAATAGTGTCACTTGCATATTCAGATTTTATAGTGCAACAAATGTCACACATATTATGAAAGTTTTGTGAGGAGATGGTAACCAGGAAAACTGTATGGGAATAAGCCAGTAGAGTTGGGTTTCTGTGAGATATAAGGCTAGAGGGGATATGAATTCAAGGAAGAAGTGAACAGGATTCAAACTGTTACTAAGACCATGGATGATGGTAAAATATAAGGCCGAACCCTCATTTCACTGACGAGCATGATAATTTTGTGGTTGCAATAACTGCTGCTGGCATAGTCATTTGATGATGACCAGAAGAGCCCTGTGCCACCAGCTGAACCCTGCCGTTGGTGGCAATCCAAGGTACCACACGTTTGCTCATATTATTGCAACGGACACTGTTAGCGGGGGATGGAAGAGGTGTGAATATACATAAATATGCGTGTGGTGTGATGCGGACTGTTGGAGATAGAATTTATGAGTATTAATGAAAACAGTGAAAATGTTCAGCAAAGGGAGATGATCAGGAACAGGTCTTGAAGATTAGTGAAATGGATGCTCTAGCTCACGCTATCACCAGCTTGTCATCTACCTCATAAGTACTGCCCTATTTGAATGAAAAACTAAGAGGAAGGATGGGACTGGAATGTACTGTATTAGTGTTTTGACGAGAAGGTATAGACTGAGATGGTTTGGACATGTGTAAAGGATGGAGGATGGCAACTGGGTATGGAGGGTAAGAGGTGTGTACTCTTGAGGGTAGGGTTGCATGATGCAGACAGAAAAAGGTCTGGGACGAGGTAACAGAGAGTGACCTCAAGGATAAGAGACTGAACTACTTAGGAATGGCCCAACAGAGCCGTAAAACACTCGTATATCTGTGTGTGTGCGTGTGTGTGTGTGCGTGTGTGTGTGTGTTTGTGTGTGTGTGTGTGTGTGTGTGTGTGTGTGTGTGTGTGTGTGTGTGTGTGTGTGTGTGTGTGTGTGTGTGTGTGTTCAACATAAAGTACAGACACTAGTAGATATTCACAATTTCAGTTACTCTTAACCTGCCCCGTCCCGGAGACGTGAATTCACGTCCTCACATGATGTGCACTCATATCCTGGAGACGTAAATTAACGCGGCAACATTGCAAGGTCCCTAATTTGCACAATTTTCAATTTTCGCGAGTGATTTTTGGCACATATACACGGGACACCTTCCTCTACAAGATGCCAGGCAGGGACAATGCCTTACCCAGCATGACCTCCTCCCCCCCTGCATACCCTTTTCTCAGCAATGCACCTGTTAACAGTGACCTGGCCAGTAAAGCCATGTCATGCCACGGTACGAAATTCAGGGCCAGAGTGATTCCTCAATCGATGACCATGTGGAGGACAAACATTAGAGGAAGAAACACTCAGAAATGATGATCAGGTAATGTGGCAAAAAAAGGTCAGGAATGGTGATGAGTTAGTGAGTGAAACAATGCTTATAATGCCTATATTACTGTTTGAAAACCAATATACTCTCGTACTACATATAAATTCGTACCAAATAAATAAATAAATACCGTTTATGAGTGGTGTGGAATAGTTATCCTCCCATAGAACTCGTTTTCTTTGCAGCCAGCCTGATAGAAAACCCTGTAAGGTAAGGAGGTACTCCTACCTGGATCGAGTATTTTAGACCTCAGGTGAGCGATTTCTCTATGAATTTTCGATGTTTCTCACCAAAAGCAGATGTTTGAGCCAAAAAAAAAAGGTCCAAAAATGTCGGGACTGGGGCGTACCACTGCCCAGAAAACGTCGGGATGGGGGGGGTTAATCAGCATTACATTCACAGGAACAAAAATTCACTAGTAACCAGCGTTTTTCAAACACTGTTTACTGTTCCCAAATTTTACACATATAACTGAAAACTGTCTCATCTTGTCAAAAACAACTGTCCCAGCTTCATACTTATGTTACACACAAATGGTTGCTCTTCAAGACAGATACCAGTGGTAGGTGGTGTCAACCATCATCCACTCACTTGATGTTGTGCTGCCTACTTCTTCCTTCGCCATCTCATTCTGTCTCTTTGTCTGCCCTCCTCTCTTCCTACTTCTCCCTTTCTTCCAGTCATTTATACTATAATTCTCTTCACTTATGGTTGCTCTATATTGAGTGACAAGCTTAATGGTTTCCTGTAATCCAGGAGACCATTTACAACGCTGGTTGGTAACCATATAACATGGTAAACTGGAGCCTGCTGATGTGCCCTTGTTAATTGGGTGGACAGACACAAATGTGGCGACCATCCAGGAACCAAACCTCCACACTATCCCCGGCACCTTGCTGTGGTGAAACATTGCCAGCTGCAAGGGAACACCAGTTCATTGCATGGGACAATCCTGCAGAGGCAGTTGCTTACCTGAGATTGATGGGCCTGCTCAGCTGGACAGACTCGGGTTGATCAACAAATCAAGACAGGTACCAGAAATCCTGAAAAATATAATTAAAAAAAAAAATAATAAATAATTTACACACACATTATTCACAATTAAGATGACAATGAACCAATCTGCCCTGGTGGTCCGCATGGTTCATTTCACCCTGGTTGACACTAAAATGAAAAACCCTGTGGTGTTAATGAGGAGTGTATATGTGCTGGCACCGTGCATCCTGGATGAAGCGGGTGTGCCATCCACCCAGGAGCCAAACCTCCTCATACTTCCGTGCACCTCAAGGTGGAAAGAACCCTGATTAGGCGATGTCTACCACAAGGGTCTGCCGGATTCCTTCACGATGCATGTACTGTACTGCAAAACACTCTAGCTGCCTCTAGTCAATTTTACTCCAATTTAGAGATATTCTTTGAAATGGAAGAGCTAATTAATCGTATAGCATAACTCAACTTTTTCCACACAAGAGTTGAATAATGCTATGGAAAAAAATAATCTGATGGCAGTAAGAACAGAAAACACATAATTGGAATGTCAAGGGTAGAGTAGCATTATGCCTTCTCCACACGTCCTACATGGTAGGTGGGGACACTCATCATCCACTCATCTGATGTAGTGCTGCCTACTTCTTCTTAACCTTTATCACTCTTTTTCTGTGTCTGCTCTTCTCCCTTCCTATTTTCTCCATTTCCCATCCTTCCTGTCACCTTTTATTACTTTTCTTTCCAATTAAGGTTGCTCTACTGTACACTGAGTGAAAACCCTAATAGCTTCTCATAACCCAGGAATTATGCTGGGTGATAACCAACTAACTAAATAACGGGGTAATGTGGAACCTTCTATGGTGTTCCTGTTAACTAGGTGGAGACACAAATATGGCATCCAACCAGGAACCACACCTCCACACTCCTCCCCGCACCTCACTGGTGAGGCGCTCTCTGTTGCAAGTGAACATCAGTTAAAGTATGGGACACCTCTGTATGTGTGACTGCTTGCCTGCCATTGATAGGTCTGCTTGGCCAGGCAGTCCAGTGTTACTCAACAAAAACAACTGTATTTCACCTGTAGGACGGCCCCAGCAAAGCAGTTGTTTGTCTGTGGTCGACAGGTCTGCTTGGCCAGAGGCCATGGGTCAAACAACAACAACAGTGGTTTAAAGACTGGAATGGCCTGACATACTGGCAGTTGCCACGGGTGTCAGAACTGGTAGTGAAATTGCATGTTTTTTGTGTTGTTGAGAGTATTAATCCATAAACTGTTACTGTATGTATAACATGGCTCTGACCGTGGCTAGCATGCACTTTTTGGCGTAGGTGGCTTAATAAAGCTACACTGTACAGATATATACTGGAAAAATGTTACCCCTGCTTCAGCAAGCACTTTTCCATCTCATACCATTATAAGTAGTCTCAGATACAAAATATCTATATTTTCGGTTTATTGAAAATTTGTCAACTTCAAGATACTAATCCCTATGAGATGTGATTAAAAAATCAAAAAGTAAAACTTTAAAAAAACATTTTATTTTTCCTTCTTTTATGCATGAGATGTGTGATGAATTTTACGTAACTCTTGGTGTACGGGTTAAAGTTATTTTATTAAGGTACATTCATTTCAAGTGTCCCCAACATGTTGATGCTTACATGCATTCCATGGTGCAGACACAAGCACTCAGAAATGCTGATATCTTTACATGGGTATGTTCACGATCTAGTCCGTGAAACACTACTCAAACTTATGGACCTTCTTAACCCCTACCCACCAGCTGACGTGTATAGCCGTCATGATTTTGGGCACAGAGCAACACCGGTTGACATGTATAGCCACAAGCATCTTCCTGCCACCCTTTGAACTTTTACTTATCCTTACTCATCGACGGGACCACCTGGAGACGTGGGGATGCTTTCATCTGAAATAGGAAGAGTTGATGAGTCTTATGTATCTTTAATTTTTTCTCTAGCTTTAGTGTTTGGCAGATATTAGGGTTTGAAATAAGGGTATCCATTACAGACATCCCCCGTAGGGAAGAGCGTGTGACATCAGAAAACCCCCAGCGTGTAGGGGTTACAGCCCAATTAGCCATCTTATTCTTTTGTACTATGTATCTCTGTTCGTAGGAATGACAAGATGCCAGCATGGTATGTGTTTATCATTACCACACGTGTGATGTATGATGACAAGCGAGCAAAATGACTGGAACATTAAGAGCTTTCAGGGAGGAGGGAAAGTTATTTTGTTTCAAGATGTTAATAAGGAAGTAGGTTGTGGTACAATCTGATCAGGGCATTACTCCCAAAGAGGATGGGAATGTTGATGATGGGGAGGGCTGGAGCTCCTGTTTCACTAGACATCATGATATCCTGACCATCCCCTTTTGCTGACCTTTCCAGTGTGGCACTAACAAGGTGAGTAGGCCATCATATTTTCCCAGACACTGTTATCTGTCTCATGCACTAACTATATGTGCTTTACATACCACACAACATAACCCACTACATCATCGGGGTTGATGCCAGTAAAGGCATGTGCTCAGAAAATTTTGCCCCTGCTACTCAGTGGCTGACCTTAGGGGAGGCGTGGCACGGGCTCTACCAGTGTAGTTTCTGGGACTGGGATGGGATGGGGCACTGATCTGTGACAGAGGGTACAGGGCACTGCAATTCCCAGGCTGCCACTTCCACCCAACAGAGAGGGACCTAAACCTAGCAGTAGTGCCCCAGGAGGCTGCCCTATCACTGGGTGTATAACAGTGGGGCACTTATAGTGCCAAGGCCTACAACCAGGTTGTCCCTGTATCTGTCCTGGCAGGGTACCCTGAGGCCAGTGCCACAATCACTGACCATGCTGGTGAGCTGAGTCCCAGGCCCCATGCCTGGACTTGGGACTGTGCAGGTGGGCAGGGCCTGTGGTCTGCCTCCTCCATTGTTCACCAACTTATGACAAAAAATGAGAAACCTGAGGAAATCAAATTGCCCCAAGAGTTTCAGAGTGGCATCTTGGAATATAGGTAGTTTGAAGGGTACTGCAGGGTAACAGAGACTGTGAGTAGGAGGTGGGTGGACGTTGGATCCATACAGAAAGTCAGGTTCAGGGAACGATCAGCTAAAATGACTGCCAGGAGAGACTGCAGATATTATTTTGGATATGGTGGTGTGGGTGTGCTGATTGAGGAGAAATGGGTGCAATGTATCATGAATGTACTGAGTGAATGAAAGGATTACAGCAGTGAAAATATTGTCTGGTAAACTCATGATTTCAGTTAGGCTATATCACCATATGCTTCACAGTCCGGTTTGGATGACATAAAGAAAGACAGATTTTGGGATGACTTGATGCATGTGGTTAGTGGTATGGGGGTTGATGAGATTGTAGTTTCGGGAGAGGACTTTAATGATCATGTGCGTGAAGTGGCTCAAGGATATGAAAGGGTATATGGGGGATGTGCATATGAACTGAACAATGCAGAATGGGAAAGGATGCTAGAATTTGGGGAGGCAATGAACATTGTGTGCAACTCGCATTATAGGAAAAAGAAAGCATGTTTACACATGAGTCTCGGGGGAAATGGTTGCCAGATTGACCACTTCCTGATCAAGAGTACTGATAGGAGGCTGGTGAGAGCTGTTAAAGTTTTAGGGAGCAAAGAGTGTGCAGCAATACAAATTACCGTTAACCGCTCCATGGCCGTGGGTCCGGACCGACGTGGGGGCCATTTTCTGAAGTTTTGATAACTGATTTTTTTTTTTTTTTTTTTTTTTTTTTTTGCCATATTGAAGAGAAGGTTCAGACGCAGCTAACAGTGAAAATCCCAGCTATCTAGACCCATTCTATGGCTTGCAATGGAGCATGAAAGTTGCAGAAGTATTGGCAACCGATATCCACCGCTGAGAGATGCTGTCACATTTGAACATTGCACGTGTTGTTATCATTTTTTTTTTATCCCCCAAAACAATGTGGATGATGCTGAAATGTTGCGCATATATTAGATATGATATCGAATGATTTCAGTACATAATATGTTAGGATTGGCTAAAAAAAAAAAAATGTATATTATTATGAATATTTTTCCCCCTTTTTATATAAGTATGTTTACAGTAGTTATTTTTTACGTTATCGTTGTGCCCATGCTTGGAAAAGGGAGTGAAAGGGTTGAATTTTCAGTCCTAAATGAGAAAATTGCCCATCTCCCGAGGCTAGGCTCTCCCACAGGGGATGAAAGTGGAGGGTTGGAACCGATTAGGAATAGGGGAGTTGAGTTACAACTTGTCACACCCACACCACGTGCATGGCTTAAAACAGAATCGTAATGCAGTTTCAAAACTATGCATAAGTCTAATTATTACGAACAGAGAGACAAAGCAAAAATAAATACGTTTACAGACGGGGAAAAACGTATTTTTTTCCATAATAAAATGTTCACCATTCTCTATCATTTTACCTTGTTATTTTCGCAATATATGTTGCTGTCTGTCGGTCATGAGTTTGGGAAAGTATGATATTTTCTCCCTGGTTAAGGAAAAACGGTACAGTTGGATGTTTCCAAACACTTTACATGGTCAGAATTATGAGACGACCTGCTATTTGCACCTCGCACGAGCTGATTAGCAGGAAGGGAAGGAAGTTCTTTCCACCCATGAAAGCATCACGTGAACACAGAAAACTTTCCTGTTATGCTTGTAAAAGGCAAAGCATATGTAAAATGATTCAAACCAGTGCAACAAACCTGAGCAAACGGGTCAAGATACCAAACAAAAATTAATTTTTCTTTTATTTTCATGTCTTTTTTGTTTATGCCTCTGTTTATTTATAATCGTAAACAGGGTGGTTGTGTGTCTTTTGCAAGGGAGGAGAAAGATGATATTCTCTGCCTGGGTCGAGATAATGGGTGTAGTTGTGCTTGTTTAGGCATGGCCAGGATCAAAAAAATAAATAATCCACTCATCACAGCAGCAGGCTCTGAACTGCTTAATGAGGTGTATGGGAGTGTAGTGTAGGTCAGTCTGAAGATGTTCAGAACGTTCGTTCACTTCCCAAAAATTTTCACCGTTTTTCATTGGCCGCGCTCAAACGACGCCTTTGGCCATTTATTGGCTAAACGTCATTCGACGCCAGCGGCCACGGTGGGGTTAAGTGACATGGTGCTTAAGGAGCAGCTGGTGAACAAGAGGACCTGCACCAAGGAGGAAAATATGAAAATTCAAAACCAAGCAGTAAGGGATGCCTTCTATAGCATAATGAGTAGATTGGTGGCCAAACTGAGAGCTGTTGACAGAAGTGTTAATCAACAATATACTGTAGAGCTCTCAAGACCAATCTCCTGACAGTTACTGTTGCAGTGTGTGGATGGGGAAGGGGCCTTCCAAGATATAAGGCAACATGGTGGTGGGAATAGGTGTACATGCTGCATTTAAGGAGTGAATAAGACTTTTCTGGGAATGTAAAAGGGGTGGTAACAAAGAAGAATACTTGGCAGCCAAGTGTAAGGCCAGAAAGGAGGTACAGTCATAAGAAAAAGTATCGTTACCCCCAGGACTGCTCGATGCTAAACGAACGTTAGCTGGGCTATGTGGGCGAGTCCTTGTTGTTCGCCCCTCCCCTATCTAGTGTTGCCATATCACAATCCCATTACAAGAATTGGAATAATGAGCAAGAATGAGCCGCCTGGCGGAGAAATATATAGGACTTGTTTGCGTTACCCTGAGCGCCCCACCGGAGATTACTAATGGAACTTGTCAGGTTTATTATTTTCCTACTATTCAACACTTATTATTTATCGAATACAACAGATAAATTATTTTGAATGGTATTAAATCTATAGGCATCGACTGTGGTGTGTGTGTGTGTGTGTGTGTGTGTGTGTGTGTGTGTGTGTGTGTGTGTGTGTGTGTGTTTAATGATAGTCTAGCAGGGGTGCACGAGTTCATTTAATTGCTTTAGATGGGTAGTTAAATGCTTCAGATCATTCAGATGGATGCTTCAGACGTCTAGAGGCTGTTTTCGAAGCAGGGGTGGGTATACAAAATATTAAAGCAATGAGACTAAACATGTATTATTATTTTCCTTCTACTCAACATTTATTATATGTAGAAAGCAATACACATCATTATTATACTGAAATTTACTAAGTTGGCTTGTATCGGCTGAAGTACTATCATACGTCTGACATGGGTGCACATACTCATTGCTCGTCTGCATGTGTGTTGCCGCCTTCAGACCATTCGGTTATATTTTTATTTAATGACTTCGGTGCCAGATAAGAAAAAACGTATTGTCTCTATGCACAGAGGCCAAACGATCTAATTAGCTTTTTTTTTTACCTCTAGCACAAAATCTAATAACTGTGTCTCACATAACCGACATTGACGGGTTTGAGGTACAAACTTTCCTGTCCCGTCATTCCACAACACTTCGTCGTTGTGTCATAGTGCATAGCTCTGAAGAGTAGCGATAGTTTTTCTTATGACTGTATACAGGGCAAAATCCGAGTCTGAGACTTTTACTAGATGACCTAGGTAGCACAGAAAGGAAGAATATGGCATTTAAGGTGGCAAATCAGATGAACAAGGAAAACAGGGATATAACAGATGAGCAGTGCATGAAGAATGATGAAGGAAAGGTATTGGTGGACAGTGAAGATATTAAAGACCCCTGGAGAGAGCATTATAATCGGTAGCTGAATGAGGCACAGCTGGAACAAGGAAGGTTTGGTGTCAGCAGATCCAGTGACTGGCATTTGGCCTTTGATGCCGCTATTGTGTGCAAGGCCATAGGCAGGATGCAGATGGGGAGTGCAGCAGGTGTGTCTGGGTTGACTGCTGAAATGCTAAAGTCCTTAGAGACATAGGGGTGTGTTCAGTTACTGTCTTTATCTACCGTAACTATCTTTAGCCAGATGCCTCAATCCAGTAACGGGTAGTCACAAACAAATCGTCCACATGTCGCCCTGTCCTTTGCCATTTTGCTGCCCTCCCCCCAGCTCACACATCCCTCTCTAATATACCTCTCTATTCCATCCCTCCATCTCATCCTCGTTCTCCCCACCCTTCACCCCCTCCACCTCACTCACCTACACTCTCCTCGTTAGTCTCTCGCCTCCGCCCACTCTACTAGCCAAACCGTAACTATCTTTAGCTAGATGCCTCAGTCCAGTAACGGGTAGTCACAAACAAATCGTCCACATGTCGCCCTGTCCTTTGCCATTTTGCTGCCCTCCCCCCAGCTCACATATCCCTCTCTAATTTACCTCTCTATTCCATCCCTCCATCTCATCCTCGTTCTCCCCACCCTTCACCCCCTCCACCTCACTCACCTACACTCTCCTCGTTAGTCTCTCGCCTCCGCCCACTCTACTAGCCAAACCACCTCAATGCATTTCTCCTAATGCTTTCTATGACATCCACATCCACATCACAATGCCCCTTCACTTCCTCATTTGCCAGTTTGTCTATCCATGTAACTCCACATGCTCCATTCAAATAACTCACTTCCACTGCACTCACTCTTGACTTGTGTCCTTCCAACAATGTCCAAGCTTCTCTTCCATACGTTAGAGCTGGTATCACAATACTGTCATGCAGGATCTTTTTTTACTTCCATGCTCACTTCCCTATTCCTTAAGACTGCTCTCAAAGAACCAGCAATCTTTCTTCCCTGATGTACTCTACAATGGATTTAATCCTTTAAGCCTCCATACTTACTCATCACACTACCCAAGTACTTAAATGCACTCACATTTTCCATTTCGTCGTCATCCAACCTCACTGTGCATTCAGTGACAACCTCTCTCGAAGACCATAACTTTACTCTTCCCTACATTCACCCTTAGACTCTAACACACACCCAAACTCATTCACTAAGCCTTGCATTTCCCTTTCGTCCTCACTTAACAAAACAGTATAATCTGCAAACAACAGAACAAGAAGTTTCCAAATGCTGCCCTCTCTCATTAGGACCACTCCAACATCCAATGCCCTGCCTTGTATCTCTTTAATAATTCCACCCATTTACAGACTGAACAACCATGGAAACATGACACATCCTTGTTTCAATCCAAGCTACAGACAGAAAAATTCACTCAGTTCATCATCCACCGTCAATGCAGCCTTAGCGCCCTCATACATACTTCTCACGGTATTCAACAGCTTCCCACTTAATCCATATAATCCTAATATTTTCCACATTCCTTTTCTGTCCACTCTGCCATATGTTTTCTCCAAATCCATGAAGGCCACATACATCTTCTTTCCATTTTCTAGAAACTTTTTCACTAAAGATCATAGGTCGAATATCTGATCTACATAAACTCTTCCTAATTTAATCCCCGGGCCAGGCAACTATGGCCATATAGCCCCGCTAGGTTACAGGAGCGCGCTACCACTCGCGGCACAGCAGCCCCGGGCGAGGCTCGAACTCACGATCCCCCGATCACAAGCTCGACACTCTACCTGTGAGCCACCGTGCCCTCAACTCGTCCTAAAACCTCCCTACTCATCTCCAGCTAATTCCTCTCTTATTCCCCTAACTCTGCCAAGTCAATAAGCATCTTACCTTTTACTGTTTCTATTACACTAAGATAAATGCCCCTATGATTATAAATGTCCTATGATTACCACACACTTCTTTTTCCCTTTTTCCTTTGTACATGGAAATAATTATACCTGAAGTCCAATCCTCCAGGACTCTACCTTCCTCCCAGGCCAATCAGCACATCTTAAATATCCACTCCACTACAATCTCTCCCCCACGCTTCAGCATTTCGCCACACACTCCAACATTTCCTGAGGCTTTCCCCATTTTGACGTTCTTCATTGCTTCCATTATTTTCATCCTACTGATCTCTTCCGCCCTTCTCATCTCCCTCCTACTTCCAGCCATTCCCCAGCCTTGTTTATTCACACTACTTTCATTCCTTATGTTTAACAATTCCTTGAATAGTTCTCCCCATCTGCTCACTTTTTCTCCCTTCTCCACTAGCAATGTACAGTTTTTGTCTTTCACTCCCGTACTAACTTCCTTATCACCCTGTATAATTCTCTTTACCTCCTTCCCGAACATCTTACCTTCCCCCCACTTTACACTCAAATTCCTTCCATATTACTTATCCACTTGCATCGTACCCTAACTAATCTTTTCACCTCTCTCTTTCCTCTACATATAACTCTCATATTCCATCTCTCAACTTCCTCCATGCTTTGTTTCCTGTCCACTTACTATATGGTTTCTCTTTTTGTGCCACAGCTTCTCTCACTTCTTCATTCCAGCATGCTGTTCATTGAACCCCCTTTCGTCTTCTCTTCACCCCACAAACCACCTTACGTGCTGCACAGATTTCTTCTGTGAATATCTTGCACACACCTTCCACCTTCCTCATCTGCTCCAAATCATATTTACCCAATCACTCCTCCACTTCACTCATATTTTTTTTTTATCCTCTTGATACCTTTCTACCCTTTTTGTACAGACGATTTCCTCCTACTTTTTTCTCCTATTTATCCATCGCATTTGTTCCTTGACTTTCACCATCACCATGTCCACTTCCCTAAACTCTGTCTACTCTCGCATCCAGTGCATACCTTCACATTCTCTCATCCACACATACATACTCAATCACTGCTTTCCGTTCATTCGGTTCACCACCCACCCTTCTCATCACTTGCCATGTATACCTGTGGATCATTTTGTACCTAAAAGGGTACTGGCTATCACCAACCCCCTCCCCACACAAATGTCCACTAGACCACTGCCATTCTCATCCACTTCTGCAGGTACACTCCACGCATCAGGTAATCCATCCACCTTCACATTCCCTACTTTTTCACTCATATCTCCAATCCAAACACTCTCTCCTCTGAAACCTCTCCATGCATGCTTCCACATTTGCCTAGAACTCTTCTCGCACTGCTCACGCGGTCTTCCTGTGGTGCATATACACACACACAATCGACCACACTTGTACTCCTACTTTCAGTCTTACACACACAATCCTTCAACAAACTGATTTACACTCTCATTCTCCTTCCATCTTTTGCATAAAACAATACATACGTCCTCTTTTGCCCTATCATTCTCACCTTCTCCCGCATATATACTCAATCCATATTCCCACTCTCTCACACTCTCACCTAGTCATTTAGTCTCGGTCAATCCACGTATGTCCACTTTTGCATCCTCAAGCACCTGGGCAATATCTCTCACTCTCTCTCACATCATCATTCACACCCCTCAGATTTCATGTTGAAATCCACGTCATGCCCTTTGTGTGGTACCTGGCTGTCAACTGTTGGTTAGTCCTGTTCTGGGGCATTTTGTAGTAGTAGTAGTTGTTCCCTAGGCAGTCTGGCCGAACAGCCCCCAGTCCTTAAGGAAGGCCAGGAGCCGAGACCGGGCTTTCCTACAGAGCTCTCAAGGACTGTATGTTGTGTTGTTGGCGCAGGTGATTGTGTGCAAAGCAGTCTTCAATAATGTGCTTAACAGTATGGGGTGCTGTGTTGCATCCTGGACAGGCATCAGTGATTGATTCATCCAGCCTCTTCTGATAACTCAAAAGGGCTGGATGATGACCACATCTTAGCCTAGCCAGGTGGACACTGTCCTCGCAAGGGAGGTAGGATTCAGAAGGGTGGATATCAGGAGGCCCTGCATACAGCTGTGTGTTGTCTTTGAGTGACTGAATGGAGCTGTGAGTGATCTGGGTATGGATATGCTTCTGGAAGCTGGTCTGAGGTGGGCGAGGGAGGAGAAATGACAGTATTTGTGTATGATAGTGTGTGCTGAGTGTTCTTTTGATGTTCCTTGGTGTGTGTGGATGTGCTGCCATGTAGTGTAGTGGATGGTGTGGGTTTGTGGAGGCTGCGGCAAGAATTTGTGTGCCTCTCATGTCTAGATGATCCTTGACTTTGAGGACTTTGGTTTCTTGGTGTAGGTGGTCTGTAGGTGCAGTAGGTGCCTGTGATTATTTTTAGAGCCTTGTTCTGTATGGTCTGTAGGGTGTTGTAGTGTGTTTAAGTGAGGTTAGAGGCCCAAGCGTGGCTTGCATGTTCATCAATGAACATATATATTGTTTGTATACCTTGGCGGTGATTTCTTTGTTGCGTCCCAATGTTGTATGGGCAAGTGACCTTAGGGCGCTGAGTCTTGGTGTTAATTTATTTTTAATGTTTATGATGTGTTGTTTAAATGACACTGATGTATTGTATGTTACACCAAGGAGTGTGTGTGTGTGTGTGTGTGTGTGTGTATGTGTGTGTGTGTGTGTGTGTGTGTGTGTGTGTGTGTGTGTGTGTGTGTGTGTGTGTGTGTGTGTGTGTGTGTGGTAGGAGGTGTTGTTTATGGTGAGGTGTGTAATGTGAATATGCTCTGCTGTCCAGTTTGTGAGAGGGATCACTGTAGATTCGACTGGGGCTATACTGAGCCTGTTTGTGGTGAACCAATCGTGCAGTGTGTTGAGGTAAGGTTGGAGGATGTGTGCAGCTGTGTTTGCGTTTTGGTGTGCACATGTGTTATGTCGTCTACATAGGGGTGTGTGGGGTGTAGATATGTCATGCATGTATTGGTTAAAGAGTGTAAGGGACAGAGCAAATCCTTGAAGGATGCCGTTTGTGAACTTTCTGATGTTTGATGACTGACCGGCAAAAGTTACATGTGCACGTCTGCCTGCTAAGTAGTTTCCCAGGCATCTTTTTGTGTTATTATGCATGTTTGAGTTGAATATTTTGTTTGTGAAGTTATGGTGGGGGATGGCATCAAAAGCTTTGCTAATGTCTAGTGTGATTAGGAGTGTTCTGTGTGGTGGCCTAGCTGAATTAATGTCATCAAAAACTCTCTGTGTAAGGTCTACAAAAAGAGTGTTTGTGGAGTGCAATGGCCTAAAACCATTTGTGATGGGGCTAGGGGGACGTGAGGTATTACTAATTACTGTAATACTAGTCGTTCAGTGACTCCGAAGAAGGTGCAGATGAGTGTGATGGGGCGGTGTGAGGAAGACAGTGTGGCATCTTTGTTGGGTTTGGGGATAGTGATGATAGTACCATGCCTCCAGATGCTGGGTATTATGTTGTTTGAGTAACTGTAGTTTGACATGTTGGTGAGTGCTTGTATACTTTGTGGTGCAAGATGTTTGAGGTGTATGTTGCTTATGTTGTTTGGGCCACAGGCCAATGAGTGCTTAAGGTTGTTAATAATGCTTCGTCTGGTTGTATGTGAAGGGGGCAAATTCTGGGTCTGTGGGGAACTGTCTCTTGCATCAGATGACATGTCTGTCGTCACGATGGGATTTAGATGACTGACGCGTGAAGAGTGAATGATGAGAGCGTCTGCTTCTTTTTGTTTGTTTGAGGGTATGGTGTCTGTTGTTGTGATGGCAGCGTGTGATTATGTAGGGTTGCTGTTGGAGAGTGTGATGCTGTTTAGTGTTTTGAAGAGTTTGCTGGCGTTTGTATTGTGGTCAAGCTTTGGAGATTGTTATTCCAATTTAGTGTTTGCTGCTCTGATATTTTATTGTTTATCTGAGTGTTGAGTTCTTGTATTTGTTGTACGGTGTCTTGTGTATGAGGTGTTGGGAATTGTTGCACTGTGTCACGCTGACTGATGAGGCCTTGAATTTCTGGTGTGAAGTTGGGATTGTGTCTCCTTCTGATGCCTTTAGGGATGTGTCTTTTGTCTGTGTTTTGAATAATTTTATTGAAAGTGTGTGCAGCAGTGTTCATGTTTGTGATGGGTGTACTGTTTAATGTTTCAAAGTGTTGTTCTTAGTCCCCTCAAGGGGTTTGAGAACCTGAGGCATTTTGCTTATCTTTTTAGTTAGTTGTTTTCTGGGGTGGGGCACTAACCCTTTGCCACCCCACTTGTTGACATGTGGAGAACACATTACTGATTTAATAAATACAATAATATATGAGTGTGTTGTACCAGATGACTGGCTGAAAAGTGGGATTATAAATGTGTACAAGGGGAGAGTCGTGCCTGGAAAAAGGAAATTATAGAGGCATGAAACTTTTGGACCCGATAATGAAGGTAACGGACAGAGTCCTAGAAGGTATGATTAGGGAAATAATGAATACTGATGAGATAAAGTTTGAGTTTGTGCCGGCCAAAGGGATCGCTGATGCCATATTCATTGTCAGGCAGATTCAGAAAAAATATTTAGGAAAGAAAAGAGAGCTAGACTTTTTGTTGACTTAGAGAAGATCTTTGGCTGAGTCCCTGGGGAGGTGATATGGGTAATGATAAAGCTTGAAATCAAGGAGTGGTTGGTTAGAGTGGCTATGGCTATGTATGTGGGTACCCACACCCAGATGAAAGTGAATGGAGAATTGAGCAACGAGTTTTCCGTGAATGTTGGCATGCATCTGGGGTCAGTATTGAGCCCCTTACTGTTTGTCATGGAGCTTGATGCTCTCTCACGTGTCTTCAGAAATGGACTCACGTACCAGATGTATTTTTTGTCCCCTTTTGCTGACCTTTTTAGTGTGACACTAACATGGACAGTAGACCAGCATACTCTCTTAAACACTTTTTCTAACTACCTCATACACTACATGTGTGCTTTACATGTCACACAACATACCCCTCTACATCACAGGAGTTGATGCCAGCAAGGGCATGTGGCCAGGAAACTTTGCCCCCGCTACCTAGTGATGGACCTTTTGAGGGGAGGCATGACAAGGGCTCTGCCAGCATAGATCGTGGGACCAGGGTGAGACGGCTTGAACCTGTGCTAGAGGGCACAAGGCATTGCAGTTCCCAGGCTACCGCTTCCTCCCAATAGAGAGGGGCCCGAACCAGGGAGTAGCACCCCAGGAGTCTGCCCTATCAATGGGTGTATAATGGCTGGGCAGTTACAGTGCCAAGGCATGCTTGGAGGGTGCCCCTGTAGCTGTCCTGGCAAGATGCCCCAAGGTTACTACCACAACCACTGGTCGAGGATGATGGGCTAGTGGTCCCAGATCCATTCACTGGACCTGGGACTATGCAGTAGGTGATACCCATGGCATGTCTTTCCCTTTTATTGATTATGACCATGTTAAAGAATCGAAATTCAAAGCAAGTCTGAAGACACTAAATCACCCAGGGGGATCAGAGTGGCATCAAGGAATGTGGGAAGTTTGAGGGGTAGAGCGAGGGAAGTGGTTGAGACAATGAGTGGGATGTGGGAGGATGTGGGATGTGTGCAAGATGTACGGTATAGGGGTGGATCAGCAAAAAAGATTACTGGTAGGAATTGTTATTACAAGTTGTTTGGGCAGGGTAGGACAGACAGATATGGTGGTGTGTGTGTTGGTCAGAGAGAAATGGGTGGAATATGTCATGAATGTTATAAGGGTAAATGATAAGATAATAGGAGTGAAAGTTTTGTTTGGTGGGAAAATGGTTGCATTTAAATTGGCATACGCTCCACAGGCAGGCTTGGATGAGATAGAGAAGGATAGATTTCGGGATAACTTAGAACATGTAGTAAGTGGTATAGGGGATAATGAGACTGTAGTTTTGGGAGGGGACTTAAATGGTCACGAAGGTGAAGCAGCTCAAGGATATGAAAGAGTACATGGGGGATCTGTAAATGATACAAGAAATGAGGAAGGAGAAAAGACTCTCGGGTTTGAGGACGCAATGAATATCATTGTGTGCAACACACATTTTAGGAAAAGAAAGTGTAGGTTGATAACATGTGAGTCAAGGGGAAACAGCAGTCTGACTATTTCCTGGTCAGGAGGGCTGATAGGAAGTTAATGAGGGATGTTAAAGTTATAGGGAGTGAGGAGTGTGTGCAGCAACACAAGTTATTGATGTGACATCTGCTTAAGGAGCGAGTGATGAAAAAGAGGACCTATGCACCTAGGAAGTAAAAATGGAAGCTGAAAAACCATGCAGTAAGGGATGCCATCTACTGGGAGATGAGGAGAGTGGTGGCTGAACAGGGAGACATTGACAGAAGTGTTAATGAACAGTACAGACCCCTCAAGAGCAACCTCTTGAGGGTGGTAACAGAGAGGAATACTTGGCTGCCATACAAAGGTTAAAAAAGAGGTTTACAGGGCGAAGTCTGGGTCACAGGGACTTTTACATTTTTTTTTTTTTTTTTTTTACGTGTCCGACTCTGGGCAAAGGCTCAGGGCCTATTTCTTGGGGGCAGTCACCTATCCCAAGGCCCAGTAGTCCTCCTACACCTCCACATGTCACCACTTCGGCGCTAACACCCACCGTCCATACTGAATACATGCTAGGGCTGTCTCATACAGGACTGGTGTACTGGTATTAGCGGGGGTACTTTTACGACATGTCGGCGGGTCATCTGGTAGATCAGGAAAGTCTGCTTTTTAGGAAATTCAAATCCTTGAACTGTTCCCTGCCCCAGCCGGGATTCGATCCTGGGTCCATTAGGACTGCAGGCCGCCTCTCTACCGATTCAGCCATAACCCAAATCGTTTGGAAAGGAAGAATATGATATTTAAGGTGGCAAATCAGATGAAGAGGAAGAATAGGGATATTGAACGAGCAATGCTTGAAGAATGATGAATGGGTAGTGATGAACGGAGGAGATATTAAAGACCCATGAAGACAGCACTGAAGACGGTTGTTGAGTGAGGAGACTGACTGGGACAGGGAAAGTTTGGAGCCTGCAGATCCAGTGTTTGGCTTTTGGCCTTTGAGTGGCACTGCAACTGTGAGAAGGAGAATAGGCAGGATGCAGGTGAGGCAGGCAGCAGGTGAGTATGGATTGACTGCTGAAATGTTGAATGCCTTAGGATATGCAGAAGTGAGGTTAGTCACTATCTATCTATTTATCTATCTATAGCCCGACGCCCTAATCCCGCAAAGGGTGGCCGCAAACAAAACGCCTCCAAGTCGCTCTGTCACCCACCATTTGACTACCAAGTCGCTCTGTCACCCACCATTTGACTACCCTCCCCCCAACTCACACTCCCCTCCCTCATATACCTCTCGACTCCATCCCTCCACCTCATCCTCGGTCTACCTCTCCCTCTCCCTCCCTCCACCTCACCTACATACACCCTCTTAGTCAGTCTTTCATTCTCCATTCTCTTCACATGTCCAAACCACCTCAGTGTATTTCTCCTAATCTTCTCAACCACATCCACATCCACCCCACAGCGTTCCTTCACTTCTTCATTCGTCAACCTGTCCCTCCACGTCACTCCACATGCTCCTCTCAAGTAACTCATTTCCACTGCTCTCACTCTTGACTTGTTCCCCTCTTGCAAGGTCCATGCCTCGCTTCCATACGTCAGGGTAGGGATCACAATACTATCATGCAGTGACTTCTTAACTTCCATACTCACCTCCCTATTTCTCATCACTGCTTTCAGTGTGCCAACAACCTTCCTTCTCTGCTGTACCCTTTCACGCACTTCATCCCCCAAAGTTCCATCCTTACTCATCACACTACCCAAGTACTTGAATATTGCACTCATATTCTCCATATCCTCACCATCCAACCTCACTGCACACTCTGCGACTTCATTCCTCTCAAACACCATAACTTTACTTTTGTTTACATTAACTTTCAGATTCCTCCTCCTACACACTGTCCCAAATTCATTCACCAAACCTTGCAACTCCCATTCATCTTTACTCAATAGTACTGTATCATCAGCAAACAGCAACACTGGAACCTTCCAAATCTCACTCTCATTCATTAGAGCCACCCCCACATCCACTGCCCTACCCTGCACCTCCTTTAAAACCCCATCCATTTATATATTAAACAGCCATGGAGACATCACACAACCCTGTTTCAATCCCAAATTGAGATCAAAGAACTCACTCAGCTCACCTTCCACTCGCACCGTAGCCCTAGCTCCCTCGTACATACTCTTCACAGTCACTGACCTGATAAATACGACTATATATTATGAGTGTGTTGTCCCAGATGACTGGCTGAAAAGTGTTACTGTAAATGTGTACAAGGGGAAGGGTGATGCCCCAGAAGGAAATTATTGAGGTATAAAGCTTTTAGACAACATAATGAAGGTAATGGAGAGAGATCTGGTAGGTATGATTAGAGAAAGTGAATATTGATGAGATGCAGTTTGGGTTTATGCAAGGCAAAGGGACCACTGATGCCATATTCATTGTTCGACAGCTTCAGAAAAATATATACGAAAGAAAAGGGAACTGTACTTTGTTTTTGTTGATTTGGAGAAGGGCTTTGACGGAGTCCCTACAGAGGTGGTGAAATCGGCAATGAGAAAGCTTGGGATCAAGGAGTGGCTGGCTAGGGTGGTTATGGCCATGTGGGTGCTTGCACCCAGGTAAGAATGAATGGAGATTTGAGTGATTGGTTTCCCAAGAATGTTGGTGTGCACAAGGGGTCAGTTTTGAGTCGTTTGTTGTTTATCATGGTACTTGGTGCCCTCTCATGTGGCTTCAGAAATGGACCCCCTTGGGAGGTGTTGTATGCTGATGATTTGGTGCTGATTGCAGAAAATGAAGGGAGCTGGAGGAAAAATTTAGGAAGTGGAGAGACAGTATGGGGCACAAGGGATTAAGACTAAATGTACGAATAGATAAAACAAAAGTGATGGTATCTAAGGCTGGTGGCTGTACAGTCAAGGAAAAGGGAGAGTGGCCATGTTCAGTTTGTCACAAGGGCATGGAAAGTAATTCCATCTTGTGCAGTGTCTGTGATATGTGGGTACATAAGAAATGTAGTTTTATTAGTGGTAGACTGCGAGATAAAATTATATTTCATGTGTGCGGTATGTCAAGGATAGCAGGTGGAGATTGTCAGGCATAAAAGGACTGAACTTGCTGTTGAGTCTCTTGAGTGTGTGGATGTTTTGTTATCTGGGAGACGTTACATGCTGGAGGTGGGGCTGGAGCTAGCTCTGTGGCTAGAGTGAGGAGTGGTTGGAAGAAGTTCAGTGAGTTGTTGCATCTCTTGGCACTGAGAGGGCTCGCCCTCATTGCTAAGAGATCTTTCTATGCAGCATGTGTTAGGAGTGTAATGCTGTATGGTAGTGAGACCGAGGCGGTAAAAGAAGAGGATATTAGCAGGGTCAAACGTATAGAAATGACAATGATTAGGTGAATGTGCACTGCGTCACTAAGTGCGGGGCCTGGGGATGGCTAGGTTTACAATGAAAGAGTTCGGGGGTAAGATGGGACTGGAGTTTTATTGGTGCTGTGATAAGGAGAGGTAGATTTAGATACTTTGGGCATCTGGAGAGGATGGGGGATGATAACTTGGTGCAGAAAGTGAGAAGTGTTAATGTTAAAGGTAGGGTTGCAAGTGGTAGACAAAAAAAAAAAAAAAAAAAAAAAAAAAAAAAAAGACCTTGGACGAGGTCATTGAGTGTGACCTCAGGGGTAAGGGACTGAATAGGGAAGCTGCGAAAGATCGACCAGCATGGAGAACCGCCATTAGGTGACCAAGGCCAATGCATGCAAGCATGTTGGACCCTTCAAAAATGAAACAAAATGAAATGAAATGAAATGACGTGTCCAACTCTGGGCATAGGCTTTACAGTCCACCACCAGGGGTAAATAGTCCACCTACATCCATAGCCTACACCGCCATATATCACCACTTCAGCACTAACACCTACCATCCATACTGCATAAATGCCAGGGCTGTCTCATATAGGACTGGTGTATTGGCATTAGAGGGAGTATTTTTACACGTCGTCGGGTTGCCTGGTAGGTCAGTGAAGTCTGATTTAATGAAATTCAAATTCTTAAACTGTTCCGTGCCCCAGTGAGGATTCGATCCTGGGTCCATTAGGACTGCAGGTCAACTCTCTAATGAATTGGTCACTGCTGATGATTTAGTGCTGACTTCAAAGAATGAACGGATAGAAGAGGAAAGATTTAAGAAAAGGAGAGATCAAATTGAGTACAAGAGTTTGAGAGTAAGTAATCTCTCAATTATCCAGTGTAATTCAGCCAGCCCCCATGCCTAATAATGTGAAACACCGGATGTTGCGCTGGTATCCCAAACTGGCTATCCGTTCGGTGTTGAGCCAGATAATGCATCACAACCCTAAGCTATTCATCTCGACCCTCTATCCTAAAAACTTTCTAGCAGTATTATGCATGAGTAAAAAATCTAAAAGCAAGCATAAAATACAATACAATATTAATAATGTACATATAGTACAGTAATACAATACATAATATAACCATCATACTCACCTAGTGTTGACATTGATGGAAGGTAGAGTAGTACACTATGCAGTGAAGTGAGCTTTTTTTTTTTCTTATGCAAGGAAGAAGGAACCAAAGGCCAGGAGCCTGCAAACCATTTCTTCCAAGAAAAAAAAAAAAAAAAGAGTACAACAAAGAGCCAAATTCAAGATCCGTTCATTTTGAGATGCCTGGACACACTGTGTTTGAAAGACTAGACATCATAGGAAGTAGGAAATACAGACAGAAGGAGACAGTTCCAGAGATGACCTGTTGCATAAATGAAGGGTTGGGAATAACGGCTAACTCTTGCATTAGAAAACTGGACAGAAAAGGGATGAGAGTTTGGTGCAAAGTGCCCGTTGTAGAGATGGTGAGATGCAAGCAGACAGTTTATAAGAGCAATGACATTGAAGTAGCAACAGAAAAGAGATAAAGGTGCAACAGTGCGGCAAAGAGACAGAGGTTGAAGGGAGCAAGTAAGAGGGGGAGAGTTAACGAGATGAAAAGTCTTTGCCTTCACCTTGCAGAGAAGAGCTGTATGTGGGGAGCCTCCCCACACATGAGAGTTGTACTCTACACAGGAGTGGATAAAACCAGTGTAAAAAGTCAACAACTGTGCAAGGGTAAAGAAGGTACAGAGTTGGCTTAGCACACCTAATCTCTTGGATGCAGATTTTACAAGAGATGTAATATGATCTTTCCAAGATAAATCCCGAGAGAATGAAACCCTAAGTATGTTTAACCCATTATATCCGGCATATATTTCCATCAACCATTCTCCCAGCTAGGCATTCATGAGAAAATCATTTTTATTTAAACCTTCATCTCAGCTAATACTTAACCAAAAAAAAAAAACTATCATAATACTCACCAATTCTTTGACTTCAAGCTGATTGCCTCAGATTGTCCATGATGTGCATGCAGTCAGAAAGAGTGAGTGGGGAAAGGGGGCAATTTTGGTTGTTTTAATGCCTGTGTCCGTATGTGTGGCAGAGGTGTGGTGACACGACTAAGGCTTATATTAGCCCTCCGCGATAATAACATTTCCAGAAGACCGTAATCCACCACAAACACCATTTCCGTGTAGGTTTTTCAAAAGTGTGGCGCGAGTACTGCTCAAGTCCGGTAACCATAGCAATGACCTTGAGGCCGGCTGCCTCAACTACAGGCCCGTGCACCTGCTCGCCTCACCACTGCTCCACTATTCCTCCACCAGCGCATTACACACACACACACACACACAAAGGAAAGGAAGTCAACAAGAAAGACACAACAATAGATGGGCTGACAATAGAGGTGGGCTCATTTAGGAGAAAAATTAGTGAAATGGCAAGTACAGTAGTCAACCACGAGAGTACTATAGAAGAGTTCAGAAATGATACAATTAGGCAAGTAAGCAATCTGATAGATCAGAGCAGTGATACTGAGGAGAAGATAACATAGGTAAATGAAGCAATGCAAAGCTACAAAAATGATGTGGAAACCACTTATGCTGAAATGGTGAAAGTAAAGAATGACTTAGAAACAAGGGTGGAAGAAAAAAGCATTAAAAAGGAGGTGAAAAGTATAATCCAAAACAATCCTAAATTGGTCAGAGATTCAGCAGACATCTACAAATCTAAAGTAATCACTGGTATAGAAGAGGAAGAAATAAGAAACAAGATTTCGAGAGGCAAAAAGGAGATGGCAAATGTAATGAGCATATTGAAGGAAGTATCACAGGAAAAATGTAATAAAGACATGAAGGAACACAAAACGTTAGGGAAATATGAGAGAAGTAGATCAAGGCCTCTAGAGGTACGCCAACATGTCATAAAAGTACCCCCGCTAATACCAATACACCAGTCCTGTATGAGACAGCCCTAGCATGTATTCAATATGGACGGTGGGTGTTAGCGCCGAAGTGGTGACATGTGGAGGTGTAGGAGGACTACTGGGCCTTGGGATAGGCTACTGACCCCGAGATATAGGCCCTGAAGCCTTTGCCCCAGAGTTGGACACATAAAAAAAAAAAAAAAGTCCAGAGTGTTAACACTGTGGAGGAGATATTAAAATATGCAAAGAAACTCATCGAAAAAGAGAAATTCAGAAATGTATGGAAAAAAGATTCCTAACTCAAGAAGAACTGGAATTACTAAAGAGAATGGGAGGAAGCAAAAACAAAGAACGAGGGAAGAACATACGAGAAGAATACATTTTTTTACAAAGTAATTGGATTGCAGGTTCGAAAGTGGTACATAAACAGGAGGGAATAAAAAGGAGGAAAGTAGTAGAACCAAGTCATGGCAAGTATGTAAATAAGATGATTAAGTTGATGTACTCAAATGTGGATGGAATGGTATCTAAATTATTAGAGATGAATGATTATATCAGAGAAAATGAACCACATATAATATGCCTAACTGAAACAAAATAAACACCAAGGATATCACATGACATCCTAAACTTAGAGAAATACAATGTATGGAGAAGAGACAGGAACTGAAAAAAAGGAGGAATTATAATATTAAAATGAAATATCTAAAAGTCAAAGAAATAGAACTAGATATACCGTAACAAGTAGAACTGATTGCAGTAGAAATCAATACATCTGAAGGGAAAGTAACTGCAGCCAATTTGTACATGCCACCCAGATCAAACACATGGGAAAGAGGCGAATATGAGGATCTGGCAGACAGTAGAGTTCAGAGTTTAAGAGCGTTACTACACAGAATGGAAGAGAAATCGGAAAAATTATTATACTAACTGGAGATTTTAATAGAAATATAAATTGAAATACTCTAGATATAATAAGCCAAGAAAACTGTTGGGACAAAAACCTCCTGGATCTCGTGCAGGAGTTTTTCCTAACGCAACATGTACGGGAAAGCACCAGAAAAAGAGTACTCGATGTACACTCAGTGCTAGATCTTATATTTACTAGGCAAGAAAACGATGTTGACAAATTAATGTATCACCCTCCATTTGGCAAAGGCGACCATACAGTACTAAATTGCAACTTCAGGATTGCATATGACATAGTTAACAGCAAGGAAAGTTACAAAAAAGCCTAAATTATAAAAAGAGAAACTATCATGACCTAAGGAAGTACTTCTTAGAAATAGATTGGGAAAATGAGCTTAGAGGACAAGATTTAAATACTATATATAGTTAATTCTGTGAACTTTAGGAAATAGGAGTCCAGAAGTACATCCCACAGCACAAAGAAGCAGAAAAGAAAATAAAGAAATGGTTTAATACAGAATGTAAAAAATCAAATGAAAAAAGAGACTTGTTGTGGAACAGATACAGAAGACACAATAGTGAAAGGGCATATAACAACTAAAAACAGGCAAGAAACGATTATACAAGAATAAGGAGGGAAGCCCAAAAACAGTTTGAGGATGATATCATAAATAAAAGCAGTGATCAACCGAATCTATTTTACATCTACATGCAAAGCAAAACCAAAGTAAAAGATAAAATACAATCCATTACGGATAAGGGGATCACCTATACACAAGAGACGGATATTTGTGAAGGACTAAATAAGAATTTCCAATCAGTTGATATAGAAGAAAATAATGTTGGGAGGGATGATATGGAACATGCATGCCCACACATATTACCAGATATACAAATATCAGAAAAAGAAATACAGGAGGAGTTCAGTAAATTAGACAAAGGAAAAGCAAATGGTCCTGATGAAATTTCATGTTGGGTGCTACATGAATGTGCAAAGGAGTTAAGGAAACCATTATCTTAATTTTCAAGAAATCCTTGAGACAGGGCAAACTACCTGATATTTGGAAGAAGGCATTGTTCCCTTCTTCAAGAAAGGGAATAGACAAAATCCACTCAACTACCGACCAGTATCACTAACCAGTGTTGTAAGCAAGGTATTAGAAAAGCTGATAAGCAAAGTTTAGGTAAATCATCTAAAAGAACACAGTATGATAACAGAAAGACAGCTTGGTTTCAGAAAAGGAAAATCATATGTTACTAATCTGTTGAGCTACTATGACAGAGTAACAGAAACATTACAGAAAAGAGAAGGATGGGTGGACAGTACCTATTTAAATTTCAAGAAAGCATTTGACAGAGTACCGCACCAAAGACTTTTATGGAAACTGTACCATCAAGGAGGAATCCGAGGCAAACTGTATTGTTGGATGCAAGAAAAGCTGATAAGAAAAGTTTGGGTAAATCATCAAGAAGAACACATGATAACAGAAAGACAGTTTGGTTTCAGAAAAGGAAAATCCTGTGTTACTAATCTGTTGAACTACTATGATAGAGTAACAGAAACATTACAGAAAAGAGAAGGATGGGTGGACAGTACCTATTTAGATTTCAAGAAAGTATTTGAGGGCACCACACCAAAGACTTTCATGGAAACTGTACCATCAAGGAGGAATCCGAGGCAAACTGTATTGTTGGATGCACGATTTTCTCAAAAAAAAAAAAAAAATGAGAACAGTACTAAGGGGAAATTACTTATCACGGAGGGAAGTGACTAGCGGAGTTCCACAGAGCCCAGTGCTGGCACCAATAATGTTTTTAGTGCATATACATGACACAGATAGCAACATTGGAAATGAAAGCTATCTAAATATGTTTGCTGATGATGCAAAAATACAAAGGACAATTACTAATATAGACTCTTGTAAAGAGCTACAAGAAGTATTAAATAAACTTCATGAATGGAGCAATACATGGCAAAGGGAATTCAATGTGGACAAGTGTCATGTAGTCAAGTTTGGTAAAGTGGAAAAAGACCTGATTGGGATTAAGGAAATAAAACCCTACATACATCAGAAAGAGAGAAGGACCTCTGTGTGATTATTAATAACAGACTATCTCCAGCTGACCACATCAGTGAGAAGGTACGTAACATGTATACACTGCTTGCAAACATGAGAATAGCATTCACATAAATAAATGAAGACATGCTAAGGAAGATAGTAACATCATTCGTCAGACCAATCCTGGAGTATGCATCAGTACTCTGGAGTCCTTATCTAAAAAAACACATAGATAAGATTGAGAGTTCAAAGGGCCGCTACAAGATGGGTCCCAAGCTCAAGGGATCTAAGCTACGAAGAAAGACTGGAGAAAACTAAATCTGCCTACACTACAGGAGAGAAGGAAAAGAGGAGACATGATTATCATATATAAATGCATATCAAGGAAGGAGAAAATAGACATAAATGATTACATAACCTATGGGGATGCATCAGCAAGAGGACACTGCAAAAAACTGCATAGAGAGGCGATAAAGACGTAAGGAAATTTAGTTTCCCATATACGGCAACTGATCAGTGGAATGCACTACCTAATGAAATAGTGTGTGCAAAAACAATTCATAAATTTAAGGATATGTACCATAAAAATAGTTTAAGACACAGGACAGTACGAGCTTGACTCATTCCTGTAAAGATACAATTAAGTAAGAACAATTAGGTAAGAACACACATACGGAGATGTATGTTTGGCTTGCATTGTTGCTTGATTCAAGCACCGCTGTGCCTCTAGAAGTCTGGGTATTACAACAACTACTGCAGATAGAACTACTACTACTACAACTACAGCCACCACTACTACAACTACTTCTACAACTACCACCACTACTACTACCACTACCACAACTGTTACTACTACTACTACTACAACTACTACCACTATTAGTATAACGATTACTACTACTACTACATAAAATCACCAAAAAAAAAAAAAAAATGTGAACGAAACAGTTATTCACGTACTGTCCATGATCGAAAATATTCACCACTACAACAATTTTTTTTCCTGTTATTTGTACTTGTTACATTACGCATTTTAGGATCGGCTTCCCGTCCCAAGAACGCCATAAGTGTAGCTGGGTTCCTTTTCTGGACTGGAGTTTAGACAGTATGAGTGGAACAAAGCATAAAAACACAGGGCAACAACCTTACACGTGTATTGACATTTTCTTTGCTATGGAACAGGAAGACTGTTTACACAATATGCTAATCAAAATTAATACATAGGCTGATGGGTAGGTTTGAAGTATCGCACAGGATACTAGGTAGACAGGAGTCTTGGTCTGGGTTGGAGGGGAGGGGCGATACACAATTTTTTCAGTCCTTGCACAAGAGGCTCGTTTCCAGTGAGATGGCAATATATAGGTTTTACTAGTTCAGAGGACTTTACTCTGACACTGACTCTGGTTCCTGATTCACGATGGTTATATCCGTGATGTCACTCATTTCTGTTTCTTGATTCGCACAGGATGGATGGACACTGACACAGAGTTGTAATAGTGACACTGAGTTTTTGCCTCTCGCCTTACACAATAGATATGCACTGTTCCAGGTGTTTTCCCCATACTTTACTGAATCCCACTATTCACTTATACCCCACAGTCCTGGACTCTCACTGTCAGTCTGTATGAGCCATGTATCACCGTCACCGTTAGGTAATGTCACTGATCGGGCAAAGGGGAAGGGGGGAGGCCTGGGGACTGACAGTCGTCAGCCTGGGGTAGGCAGAGGCCCTTCAGGAGTCCCTTCGGCCCGCGGCCATGGGACCACTCGCAGGGGTGTCGTATCTCGTCCAGTGTTTGGGCTGGGCTTGGTAAAGGGCCCCTCATTGTCGGGACTGGGGACTGGGGTCAGGCCCTTAGGATTCAGGCCAAACAGATCCTGGAACCTCTCCCTCAGACGCCTGGTGGAAGAAGGGCGTCGCCTTCATCGAGGAGGGGTGAGGTCTCACCCCAGGGTCCTGGGGGCACCCTCAGAGGCCCGTTGGCTGTGGGCTCCTTCCCTTGGCATCACCATCAGGTTTGGGGCTGCGGCATCACTCCCAGCCGGAGTCCGTCGGGTGGAGGTCCTCCTCAGGGGCCGACTGGATAGAGAAGAGCCCCAGAGATAACACCGGGCCTCTCCACCAGTCCTTGGGGCAGAAGTCCTCCTCCGGGAGGTTGCATTGGTTTGGGTGAACAGAGGGGTGGTCTGCGCTCCTGCCAGTAGGCAGGGCTGACCACAGGGCACCCTCGTGCTGGAGAGTCATAGGGGGCAAGGGACTTTTGTGTCCCTCCCTGGTGCGGCTATGGGCCGTCGCTGGGTTCCCTTGGGCAACAGCCATAGGGTCGCTATGGGCCATCCCTTCGTTGTCGGTGCGGCTTTGGGCCATCACCGGGGCCCTACTTCCTGGCGGGAATGGGTTCTGCAGGGGGCATAGGCTGCACCTGAGACGGAGCGGCTTTGGGCCGTTTCCTTATTGGCGGCCCAGCTATAGGCCATGGCCTTTTTTGTGTGTGGCTTTTGGCCGTCACTGGGGCCCGGCTATAGGCCGTGGCCCTTTGGTCAGAGCGGCTATGGGCCGTCTCTTGGTTTGCGCGGCTTTTGGCCGTCGCTGGGGTGCTGCCTGGAGCTGAAGGGTCAGCTCCACCCCGATCCTGGCGAGGGCTAGCTCTCCTGAAAGATTGTGCATTCGGACTGGGGTGGTCTTGTCGAGCGCACTCCGGGGAATAGGGGCGTGCAGCCCAGGTGAACTTATGTCCATTTTGACTGGACATGCTGCGTGTTCTGTCTACCCCTCCGTAGTCTCCTCCTGGGGTTGTGGTGGTGACCTGGGTTGCCACGGCCGGTATTTCACCACCGTTGTTGGGGGAAATGTCACGTCCTTGTGGCTGGAGGTAGTAGGTCTTGGTGGTGCTGATGACATGGGCCGGCATCAGATGTTGCAAGAGGGTTTTCCATTTCTTCGTGGGCAGATTTTCATCGAGGTGAAGAAAAGGGTGGAGGGCGCTTGGGTGTTGTGGAGGAGCAGAAGGAGGTGGCAAGGTCCACGGATGTGATGCTTGCTCTGAGGGTTGGTGCCCAGGTGGCACGTCGTATTCTCATGGTAGGAGGTGTGTATTCCTGCAGGGAATCGAGTTCAATGCTGGACACTGAGAAGGTGGTGGCGGTTTTATGCCGGGGTAAAGAGCCACTGTATTCCCTCAGGATAGGAGTGGGCGAGATTTGGGCTTGATGTAGCATGAGTGTGATAGCAGTTGTGTTGGGAGTGTGAATGGAGGGGAAGGTTTGCTCCTTGGGTGGAGGTGAGGTGGGTGGGGTGGGGGAGGGGGTGTTGGTGTATCGTGCAGGAGGGTATGAAAGGCAGCCACAGTGAGTGATGATGGTTTTCAGGGTGGGCGTGCGACCTCATGGTGCTCTGGGTGTGGGTGTTGTGGTGTCAGGATGGAAGGGCTGGGGTAGAGGTGTTTGTGGTGGGTGTCTGTGGGTGGGGTTGATGGGTGTGGATGAGGTGGTGGCAGGGGCAGGGGAGGGCGGCGTATGGGCGTGTGAGGGCGTCTTGGTTCCAGGAGGTGGTGGCTGGGTGGCAGATGATGCGGCATTGGGTGTGGGAGGTGAGGGGGGTTGGTGGCGGGGTGGGTGGGTGGGGGGTTGGTAATTTGCGGCATTGGCGGGTGGTGAGGTGATATGTGGCGTCATGGGTGGGGGAGTTGAGGGGGAGGGAGAGGGGGAGGAAGGGAGGGAGGATAAGGGCGAGATGTAGCAATTGTAGGAATCGGGAGGAGGGTCAGAGGCAGCAGCTGGGGGTGCGGCAGGGCCGGGGGAATGCGGGGCAGGGGTAGGGGAGGTGGTGTCATGGAAGGGGGGCACATGTTGGTTCCTGTAGGTGTGGGGAGTGTTGTTGTAATCCACTGTTACTTGGTAGGGGTTAGGGACGTCGGTGATGGTGTACGGGCCCTTGAAAGGGGGGGAGAGTTTATGTGGAATGGGGAATTTTGCAGTCATCACAGAATCGCCCGGCTTGTAGGGGTTGGGGGCGGCATCAGGTTGGAGGTCGAGGCCGTTTTGCAGGTGGTGGAGTCACCTCTTGAGGTGGTGGAGAGGGTCGGACAACGGGGGCGTGGAGGGCGGCTGTAGGTGTAGGAGTAGGGGTAGGAGCAGGGGCACCTCTCCGAACACACGTTCGTGGGGCGATATACTGTCCTCGCGGGGGCAGGAGTTCATCCCCCACTGAACAATTTTAACATGTGCTGGCCAGTCCTCGTTTTTATTTTCTTTGATCCAGGTGCAGACTTGGTTCATGAGGGTTCGGTGGCTGCATTCACAGATGGCGTTTCCCTGTGGCCAGTAGGAGGAGGAGTGGGAGATGTTATTCTTGCCATATACTGCCAGTGAATTCTGGGGCATTGTTGGAGTGTAGGGCTTGGGGAATTCCGAAGTAGGGGAAGAAATGACGGACCAGGGCATCGGCCACAGTGACAGTGTGGTGTTCTTTGGCTGGACAAGCAATGATAAATTTGGAATATGTGTCTACGAAGGTAATAATATACCGGTAGCCTGACTTGGGTGGTAGGGGCCCCACAACGTCTACGGAAAACACTTGCCAGGGTTTGTGGGGGGTGATGCGGATGATATCCTTGCCTAGTGCACAGGCTCTGCAGGACTGGGTGATTTTCTTGGCAAGGTTAGAGGGGCCGGGGGTCCAGTATGTGTTGTTGAATACCTGGAGTTTTTTCATACCCGGGTGGATCCTGTTATCAGAGTGGTGTCTCATGATGTCCAGGGCAGTGTCAGGGGCGAGGATGATGTGTCCCGAAGGGGGGAATAGATGGTCACCCTGACAGAGGAGTTTGCTGAACAGGTGGGGAGGGATCCAGTGGGGTCAGTCTTTGTTGTGCCACCATTGAAAGAGCTCCATTTCTTGTTGTATGGCATGGACGGGGAGCCAGGAGAGCCCATCAGCGTTGGTTTGGAGTTAGCCGGGGCAGTAAGATATTTCGTAATTAAATTCTTCCAGGGTTTCTCCCCATCTGATCACCTGGGCACTGTGGGTGTCTGATTGCCAAAGCTATTGCAGTGACTGGTAGTCCGTGATGATCATCACGTTCATCCCTGGTAGGTAAGCCTGGAAGTGTTCAAGGGCCCAGATGATGCCTAGGCACCCCCACTTGGTTGCAGCATAGTTGGCACGACCTGGTTAAGGGTGCGGCTGGCGCAGGCGATAATATGTTCTTGTCCCTCCTGGACTTAGGCGAGGACGGCATCAATCGCTACAAGGGAAACATCAGAGTACAGTTGGAAGGGTAGAGAGTAGTCAGGGAAGACGACAATCAGGGCAGTGATGAGTTTGTTCTTGAGCTCTTGAAAAGTGGCCCATCCCTCTTCGGTCCAGGTAAAGGGTTCTCCCTTCCGGGTCAGGTCGTGGAGAGGCTTGGCGATGTTAGCGAACCCCTTTACAAATTGTCGGTAGTATGAGGTAAGGCCCAGAAATGCCTGGACCTATGGACGTCTTGTGGTAGGGGAATATCTGCGATGGCACGCAGTGCTGGGTCGAGGGCTATTCCGTCTCCAGAGATGACGTGCCCCAGGAAAGAGACAATTCAGGTAGCCAGGATGCACTTGGAAGGCCGGAGCTTGAGGCCGGCTTGACAAATCCGTTGGAAGACTTTCCTGAGGCACTGGAGGTGATTGACTCATGTTTTACTAAAAATGATGACACCATCCAGGTATGCCAGACAGATTTCTCAGGTGAGGCCATTAAGGACAGTCTCCATCAGCCAAGAGAAGGTGGCAGGGGCTTTGCAAAGGTTGAATGGCAGGACATTGAATTCATAATGTTTCCCATTACTGATGGAAAATGCAGTTTTACGTCTG
The DNA here is from genome assembly GCF_032717465.1 of Coenobita brevimanus. NCBI lineage: Eukaryota > Metazoa > Arthropoda > Malacostraca > Decapoda > Coenobitidae > Coenobita > Coenobita brevimanus. The sequence goes on from NC_136972.1 coordinate 22,427,278, forward strand.
TCCTCTGGGTGTATGGGGACCTGCCAATACCCCGACTGGAGGTCTGAGGCAGAGAACCAAGAGGCACCGTATAGGGAGTCAAGGGACTCGTTGATCCTGGGGAGAGGGGTGGCATCCTTGATAGTTACGTCATTGAGGCAGCGGTAATCCATGCAGAAACTCATGGTGCCATCCTTTTTCTTGATGAGGACGACGGGGGTGGACCATGGGCTGGTGGAAGGTGAAACAACGCTGGCATCGAGCATTTCCTGGACCTGCTGGTCTTCCTCTGCTCATTGTTTCGGGTTCTTCCGCCGGGATAGTTGGTGAATCGGTGGTCCTGTAGTGTGTATTTCATGCGTCAGGTTGGTGGTGTGGCTGATATCTAAGAGGCCTGATCCAAAGAGGTCCTGAAAGTCCAAAAGGAGATGGCGAAGGGTGTCCAACTGGTGAGGGGAGGGGTGGTTGGGGATGGGGGGCAGGAGAAGAAGGGGAGATAATTGGGCATGGCTCTGCTTCTCGCATTTCTCCCACCATGAGCCCCTTTGGTAGTGTGAGGGGGGACATGGTGATGTTTGCACTTAGGACTACTGCAACATGTGGGGGGAGGAAGGTGGGGGACAGGAGACAGGCTGAGAGTGTTCCGGGCAGCAAGTCGGGGGAGAATAGGATGGATATTCCTGTAGGCCTGTTCAATGGCAGCCATGCTTCATGTTGAGGGGGAATCATTACGGTGGAGGTGGTGGTGGCAGGGAAGGTTGGGGAGGTGAGGTGGGACGTGGGGAAAGGGGTGGGGGTGGGGGGGAGGGGGGAGGCTAGGGGAGGGGGTTGTGGGACTGGGTGTGCAAGTGCACACTGCCTTCGGGGGGTTGGGGGTTTTTGGAACTGGAGCTGCCGCTTGTGGCAGTCGATGGTAGCCTATAGTTTCTGCAGGTCTTGTCCCAGGTATTCATCATAATTACAACAGGTGGAGTCAAACACTATGAACTTGTGTTGTGTGGATACTTGCTGGTGGGTGTCGGTGTGCAGGGCCTGGGTTTCCCCACAGTTGGGTAGGGAGCCATCCCCTGCGTCTATGAGATGAGTCGACATAGGGAAAAGCAGGCCAAAAGCTGACTTATGATGGGAGTAGATGCGGCTTTACAGACATGACCTGGCCACTCTTGTATTGACCAGAAGCCTCGCTTTTACCCCGTTCGGCCTCATCTTATCATAGACTGGGGGGGCGGTATCTGAGAGAGGTGGCCCCCGCCACTGTGGGAAGGTGCGGGGTCAGTCCTAAAAATCCAGCTGTTGTTGAAGTTCCTATTCCTCTGTTTCCATTTCCCCGGGACTGGTGTCTCCGGTGGGTGCAGGTTCGTCCTCTGGGCCCTTGCTTTCTAGAGAAGATACTTTGCATTGGTCTGGGGTGGTTAGCGTACACCTGGCAGTTTTGAGTTGTTCACGGATGTTGTGGAGTGGACATCGGTGGCTGCACGAGGAGAACTCCCAGGGGCTGATTGAAATGAGGTTCTGGTTCTCCTTGTGGCTGGAGCGCTTGTTCGTGGGTTGGGCCCTGGGTAGGCTGGGTGTCGGCGTAGGGCTCGTTTGGGGTAGAGGAGGTTGTGGCTTGTTGTGAGGTGTGGGCTTATTCGTGGGGAATTTGCCAACCACGTTGATTTGCTGGGGAGCAGAGCGGGAGGTTAAGAGTTGTCGTATCAGCTGGATGTCCCTGTCAAGGTACCCCGTTGGATTATGTATGGTGAAGTGCTCCTTGACCATACTGGGGAGGACTCTGAGGAGGGTGTTAAATGTGTGTTGTTCCTGGGTTTCATCATGTCTCCAGGTAAGCGGTGGTGACAAGTAGCCTGGCCTGGATCAGAGTATCGGCCAGGTTGCCATCATATGTTAAACTATCCAATTGGGATAGTGCTACTACCCTTCTTAGTGAGGATGTGATGGCATGTATGACCAATTTTATGAAGTTTGCCCATGTTAACTTGGGGACGACTTTTGGTGCAATATTGGCCGTGGCTTTGCCCAGTAGTGGTAGCGTGACAGCTATTTTCTGCCTGTCATCTTCGAACCCAACACCCAGCAATGGCTTAACTGTTCATAGATATGTGTGGATGTCATACTGTTCTGGGTCGAATTTGGGCAATTGCATGTGCGGTTTCATTGCCATTTTGCCGACTTCCCTGTTTGCTCCTCTCTGTGTATGCCTGAATCTAGAACCACTAATGTCCACCAGTGTTATGCTTGGCGTTTTAGGGTCGGCTTGCCGTCCCAAGAACGCCTAAAGTGTTGCTGAATTCCCTTTCTAGACCAGAGCTTAAGACACAGTATGAGAGGAACAGGGCATAAAAACACAGGGCAACAACCTTACATGTGCATTGACAAATTCTTAGCTATGGAACAGGAAGACAGTTTACACAATACGCTAATCAAAATTAATACATAGGCTGGTAAGTGGTTTGGAGTATTGCACAGGATACTAGGTAGACAGGAGTCTTAGTCTAGGTTGGGGGGGGGGATACACAACTTTTACAGTCCCTGCACAAGAGGCTCGTTTCCAGTGGGAAGGCAAAATATAGGTTTTAATAGTTCAGAGAAATTTACTCTGACACTGACTCTGGTTCCTGTTTCATGATGGTTATATGCGTGATGTCACTCATTTCTGTTTCTTGATTCGCACGGGGTGGATGGACACTGACAGAGTTGTAATAGTGACACTGAGTTTTTGCCTCTCACCTTACACAGAATAGATATGCACTGTTTCAAGTGTTTTCCCATTCTTTACTGAATCCCACTATTCACTTATACCGCACAGTCCTGGCCTCTCACTGTCGGTCTGTAAGAGCCTAGCATACCGTCGCTGTTACGTAATGTCACTGATCGGGCAAAGGGGAAGGGGGCAGGCCTGGGGACTGACAGTCGTCGGCCTGGGGTAGGCGAGTCCGTTCAGGAGTCCCTTCGGCCCGCGGCCACGGGACTACTCGCAGGGGTGTCATCTCTCGTTGAGGGTTTGGGCTGGGCATGGTAAAGGGCCCCTCACTGTCGGGGCTGGGGACTGGGGTCTGTCCCTTAGGACTTGGGTCAAACAGATCCTAGAAGTGCTCCCTCAGGCACCTGGTGAAGGAAGAGCGTCGTCTTCATCAAGGAGGGGTGAGATCTCGCCCAGGGGTCCTGCGGGTGCCCTCAAAGCCCCGTTGGCTGTGGTCTCCTTCCTGTGGCATCACCGTCAGGTTCGGGCTGTGACATCACTCCTGGCTGGTCCTCATCAGGGGCCGACTGGATGAAAAGAAGAGCCCCAGAGATAACACCGGGCCTCTCCACCAGTCCTCGGGGCAGAAGTCCTCCTATGGGAGGTTGCCTTGGTCTGGGTGAACAGAGGGGTGGCTTGTGCTCCCACAGGTAGGCAGGGCCGACCACAGGTTGCCCTCGAGCTGCAGAGTCACAGGGGGCGAGGGAATTTGGTGTCCCTCCTCAGCGTGGCTATGGGCTGTCCTTTCATTGTTGGTGCAGCTTTGGGCCGTCACCGGGGCCCAATTTCCTGATGGGAACGCAGACGAAGTGCGGCTATGGGACATCGCTTGCCTGTCGGCTGAAGTCCTGTATATAGGGCTACATGCAGATGAGGAGCAGCTATGGGCCGTCGCCTGCGTCATGCCCTCTGAGGCAACTGCAGAAGGAGAGGGGGCGTACCTGTCTCTCCCCTCATGTGGCTTTGGGCCGTCACGAGTTCTGCAGGGGGCGTAGGCAGCACCTGAGATGGAGCAGCTATGGGCTGTCTCCTTTTTGGCAGCCCAGCTATAGGCCATGGCCTTTTTTGTGTGCAGCTTTTGGCCATCACTGGGGCATGGCTATAGGCCGTGGCCCTTTGGTCAGAGCGGCTATGGGCTGTCTCTTGGTTTGCGTGGCTTTTGGCCGTCGCTGGGGTGCTGCATGGAACTGAAGGGTCAGCTCCATCCCGTTCCTGGCGAAGGCTAGCTCGCCCGAAAGGTAGTGCACTCGGACCGGGGTGGTCTCGCCGAGCGAACTCCAGGGTATACGGGCGCACGGCTCGGGTGAACTTATGTCCATATGGACATGCCACATGCTCTGTCTACCCCTCCGCAGTCTCCTCCTGGGGGTGTGGTGGCGACCTGGGTTGCCACAGCAGGTATTTCAGTACTTTTTCATCATAACAAATACATTCATAAATATACACAGAGCAGTAAAAACATTTTTTCTAAAGAAAAACCCACATATATACTAAACTAACACTAACTTATACATATGACCCAGACTTGTACAACTCTGTCTTTGAATGAAACTCAAAGAAGCAGGTGGTGCACAGTGCCACCTGACATTCAGCATTCCACTACCTCATCATATAGTGTTGCTGTTGTTGACACAATGAATTGGCGCAAATAAAGCAATGCCAGAAGGCTTCTTTGCCTGTAGGTGTTGGACGCATCACCTCCAGGTAATGCCTACTGAGGTAGTTCCTGCACTGAAACCTGTCAGGCAGTTGCTGTAAAGTGCCTCCATTTCCTAGCGGGTACTACTTGGCCACATCTCTGCAGAAGGCCATGAATGACATCCTTCTCAAACTGTCTGGGGGATGTGCTTATAAAATATGAAGGCATTCAGTACACAGATGTCAAGTACATGTAAGAATACTTTCTTGTACCCCTTACAGCACTGCCTCAGACAGTCAATGGTGTCAATCAGCATATCAGATTTACTGACGAGTCGCATGTTGACGTTATAGTCGATAACTGCATCAGGCTTCAAGACCAGCTGCCTCATTCTTTTATCGACCTTGCCCGTGTTTACCAACTTACCTTCATGGACCGTGGAGAGGACATTTACCTTTCACTTATTGTGCCAGTAAATAGCAAGAAGTTTACACGATTTCAAGATCCTGCACTTCCCCTTCACGGTGCCCTTGGAAAAGGATGGCTAATGTTTCCTCTTTGCACGGACAGTGCCACACGATCCAATTTTGTGTTCTTGCAGGTACTTTTCAAGACTTGGCGCCGTGTAGTAATTATCAGTAAACGGGATATGGTTTCCACCGAAGTACCTGTCCATGAGCCGCTTCACGACTGAGCCAGAGAAGCCATGGGAGTCGTCCTTCAATAACTTTGCATCACATGCTGTATACACAATAAAATCTATCACAAAGCCAGTCTTGCAATCACACAAAAGATTTTATTCCAAACCGATGTCTCTTTGATGATACGTACTGTATGAAAGCAACCTGTCTCCTGATCAGAACAAGCAACTCATCGATAACAACTTTCTGGAATGGTCTGAATTATGATCTAAATTTTTTCCTCATAATTTCCAAAATCGAGTGAATTTTCCATAGTCTATCGTTCGGATTTGGGCCCATGTTGGAAGAGAAATCCAGTTACCTGAGGATGTCAAGGCACCTGTCCCGTTGCACACACCGAACAGAGGTGTTGATGCAATATCGTCCACGAACCAGTAGTCACGAATATTGTTTTTTTATGTTTGGCATCAACACTGTCAATGCAAACCAAACATACATCTCACATTTGTCATTGTCCACTCCTTCAATTTCACACTTTCACGAATGTGTGAGGTTTCACCCCCAACTGCAGCAGTATTCCCTGAACAGACTGAGTTCCTTTACTTTGAAATGCATTACTGTCGTGGTAAAAAATCTATGAAAAAAATCAACAGAAGTGGATGTTGCAATGCACGGGAACTTTGGCTGCACACCTGCATTTGACTTATCAAACACAGGTACATCGGGCTGAAACCATGTCCCTTCATCCCAGGTAAATGTTTCCAATATACTAACCCTGGTCCCCGCCTTGTCTGCTGTGCAAGTGGCCTGCCCTGTGCCCTGCCCTGGCCCCTTGCAGGGCACTGTGGTGGAGAATCTAGCGAATAATCACCTGATGTGGCAGGTGATGGTGATGGTGATCCTGGTGATGATGCTGGTGATGGTGATTCTGGTGGTGACAGCAATGGTGAAATCAAGAGACGGGCATGTGTCTGGCAGCCATAAAATGATCATGGCTGTGCACTTGCACCTGCATACCCAGATGTACCTGGCTGTGGTGATGAGGCAGGATCGTGTTGCAAGGCAGATGGCAAGGCAGGCCAGCGTGGTGAGGCAGGACGGCATGGCAAGGAACGTGGTGAGGCAGGCTGGTGTGGCGAGGCACATGGTGAGGCAGGCTGGTGTGGCGAGGCACGTGATGAGGCAGGCTGGTGTGGCGAGGCACATGGTGAGGCAGGCTGGTGTGGCGAGGCACGTGGTGAGGCATGCCAGTGTGATGAGGCACATGACGAGGCAGGGCAGCATGGCGAGGCATGTGGTGTGGCAGGTTGAGAAGCAGGATGATTGACAGGTCGCCTGGTGGGTAGAATGGTTAATGGAGAGGCTAGTGTAGCGGCAGGTTGACTGGAAAATTCCATGGTAGGACTGGAGCCATGCGCTGGTGCAAGGCTTAATTGCCCTGAGGTGCTTCCTCCTCCCTCCCTCCTCCGTTTCTCCACTCCCTGCCTCCTCTTCCAACTTCTTCACCGTGCAAATATCCCTCTCTCCAGGATCGTCAATACCCTCTGTACCATTTCCATCACTGAAAATGGCAGATGAACGTAAAGATGGAAACGATCGCTGCACAGTGGAAAACTCACGGTCACCCTCCTCATCTGATGCATAAGTTTCGACACTCCTCATGGCGAAGTCGCTTTCTTTAAAGGAAGAATCACTTTCCCACTCACAATTGGCAATAATGGCAAGTCTGACTCCCTAATGCATCTTCACTAAGGCCTTTCCTTTCATACTTCACTGATGTTGAAGTTGGCAGCTGCGGGCGCTCAGCCGAGGGTCCGGACACAGGGAAATTTTTTGGGTAGGTCTATCCATGATGGAGGTACGGAGGCAACTGGAGCGTGACTGGGATGCATGATGGAGCATTGCCAGTGGCTGCGTGTGGTGGAAATAACCAGCTATATATTCAAACAATGGCGCGAATTACTAGATCATATATACATATCACCCAGACATCCCCGGGTCGACATGTATACTTGGCACCCAGACGCGATGGGTTAAGGATGATGTAGGATTGAGCTGGATATTATTAAACATCAGTGGGCACTCCTGTGGAAGATTTTGCTGGGATGATAGGTGTAAAGACGGAGTCTTTGATGCATTAAAAACAACATTATTTTTACCCCCAGTCAGAGATACGAGCCAAGTCAGACTTTAGGTATGCCATAGCCTCATCCCTTGTTTTGTTGAAGTAACTGAAGTAACTACTGAGGCAGACGTTGCCTAGCTCCGAATGGAAAAGTGAAGGGTAGAAGCATCAGCATATGAGTGGATAGGGTTAAATGTACAGCTTAGGTTACTGATGAATAAAAGGAAGTACGTTAGTGATAGGACAGAGACCTGAGGAACACCGCTGTTGATAGATCCAGGAGAAAAATGGTGGCTGTCTACAGCAGCAGCTATTGAATGACCAGAAAGGAAGCTAAAGATAAAGGCACAGATAGAAGGATAGAAACCGTAAGAGGGCAGTTTGGAAATTAAAGACTTATGCCAGACTCGATCAAAAGCCAAAGACCTGAAAGAAGGATGACCAGGAGTCTGACAGATAGGTGAGAAGATCGCCACCTGAGCGTCCGTGATGGAACCCATACTAACAATCAGAAGGAAGGTTGTGACAGGAAAGGTCCTTTAAAATTCTTCTGTTAAGGGTAGACTAGAAAACTTTTGAGACACAGGAAGCAATTGGGCGATAGAGGGTCGGGAATGGTCACCCTTCTTTGGGACTGGCTGAATAAAGCAAACTTCCAGCACAATGGAAAGGTACAAAATGAAAGACAAAGGCGAAAGAGTTTACCTACGCAAAATGTAAGCACAGAAGCACAGTTCTTGAGGACAACAAGAGGGACCCCATCAGGCCCATAAGCCTTATTAGTAATGAGGTCAGTGATGGCAAAAAATACATCAGCTGAAGAAACTTTAATGTCAACCATGAGGAAGTCAGAGGGGGAAAGTGATGGAGCAACAGTCCCGGAATCGTCTAAGGTGGAATTGGAGGAGAAAGTCTGAGTGAAGAAATCTGCTTTATCACTAGAAGAAATAGCTACAGAGCCATCAGAGTAGAAAAGAGGAGGGAAGGGTGATGAGGTAAAGTTGTTAGAAAGGTTTTTGGCAAGGTGCCAGAAGAAACATGAAGAATTCGAGTTAGAAAGTTTAGAGCATTAAGGACGGATGAAATTATTTTTTGCAGAGCGAAGAACAGACTTAGCACGATTCCAGGCAGAAACATAAAATAAGATAAGATTCGGGGATGGGTTGTCTCCGGTACATTTTATAGGCCCTCTTCTTGTTGTGGACAGCATCACTACAAGCGTGATTAACCCCTCCGTGGCCACCAGCGTCGAATGACGTTTAGCCGATAAATGGCTGCAGGCGTCGTTTGATTGCGGCCTTTAACTCGTACAATCCCACCATTGGCATGGTGCCGACAGTACAAAACGTCGCAATTAATCCCAGCGACGTGATGGTGCCGACAGCAAAATTTGAGCGCTGTAGCACTTCTCAAACTGCTTTAATCTAGCTTATATTTTGCTAAGTAGTTTAATGTATTGGTAACACTGTGCCCAAGCAGTTGTAGTACTGAGTTTGGTTCTGCATGGGTGGGTAACATCAGCGTGCCACTGTCCGTCAGAGCGTCAGGATGTCGCGAAAATCACGCCATTTTTCCGCCTCATTGGGCTGGAGGAGGCTGTTGAAATTGTCACATGGACCCTTCTGTCCATTCATTTAGTGATTCTTCAGAAGAGAAAGACCTGGATAACTATTCTGGGGAGGAATATGAGCCAGTGGAGGACACTGAAAAACGGGAATCCCCCTTTCTCCTCCTCCGTTCTCTCTCATCCCACCCAGGTGGGTGGGAAAACATTGGAAAACATTGCTCACGGCTTGGGAAACTGGGCTAAAAACACGACGGATGGCCATCCTGGTCTTATTTCTCCTATAAGGAGTACTATTTATTTGCTTTTCCTTGATTTATATGTCCTTTTGGATTGTTTTATGCAATACAAATTTTTTCCGTTTTTGGTCCGGGATTGGGTGGGTATAAACTTCCCAAAATGCCTGGGATGGTACGGGTTAAAAAAGCTGTGAACATTTTTGAGAGGTGAATGAACGTTCCGATCGTCTTCAAACTGACCTACACGACACTCCTATACACCCCATCAAGCAGTTCACAGCCTGCTGCTGTGGTGAGTGGATTTTCAATATTTTTGCTCCTGGCCATGCTAAAACAAGCACAACTACACCCATTATCTCGACCCAGGCAGAAAATATCATCTTTGTCCTCTCTTGCAAAACACACATAACCACCTGTTTATGATTATGAATTAATACAGGCAGAAACAAAAAAAGACATAAGTGAAAAATACATTTTTGTCTTGGTATCTTTACCTATTTACCCAGGTTTGTTGTAATGGTTTGGATCATTCGATCCACTGCGACTTTTAGAAAACTGTGAAAACTTTCGGGAAGTGAACGAACATCAAGGCATGAGACTGACCTTGACTTCACTCTCTCACGTCAATTCACCACCAGCTGCCATGATGAGTGGATGTACTGTACAATTTTTTCGCTTGTGGCCATGCCTTCAAACACATAATTACACCCATTATCTCAACCCAGACAGAAAATATATTTTTCCTCCCTTGCAAAACACACACAACCACCCTGTTTACGAGACAGCAACATATATTGCGAAAATAGCAAGATAAAATGATAGAGAAGAGTGAACGTGTTATTACGGAAAAAATACGTTTTCCCCATCTGTAAACGTATTTATTTCTGCTTTGTATTTGTAACAATTAGACTTATTCGTAGTTCTGAAACTGCATTACGATTCTATTTTTTGCCATACACATGGTGTGGGGGCTGGAAGTTGTGACTCAACTTCCATATTGCTAATCGGATCTGACCCTCCACTTTCATCTCCCATGGGAAAGCCTAGTGTTGGAGGACACGCAGTTTTCTCGTTTAAGACAGAAAATTTAACCCATTCACTCCCTTTCCAAGCACGGACACAACAATAGCATATAAAATAACTCAAAACTACCATAAATATATTTGATACCAAAAAGGTGAAAAATATTCATAATAATTTTTTCCCCAGCTATTCCTAACATATTATGTACTGAAATCATTCATATCATCATATATCATACTGTATATGCGCAACATTTCAGCACCATTTGCATTGTTTTGGGGGGTAAAAAGAAAAATAACAACACCTGCGAAGCTGCACTGCGGCAGTGCCTCTTGGTGGCGATATCAGTTGCCGATATTTCTGCAACTTTCGCGATCCATTACAAGCCACAGAATGGGTCTAGGAGGCTGGGATTTGCACTGTTAGGTGCAAATGAACTTCCTCTTCAATATGGTAAGGAAAAGAATCAATTTTCGAAACTTCAAAAAATGGCCCCCAAGTTGGCCTAGGGTGCACGTAAAATTCCGGACCCATGGCCATGGAGGGATTAAACCAAGACTTTCTTGCATTAGTCAAAGGAAATGAGAAGGGAATGTATGCTTCCATGCCTGAAAGAATAACCTCTGTAATGCGCAAGCCACACTCAGATGGGTCCGGGCCATGGTAGCAATAATCATTCCAGGGAAAATCAAAGTACTGCCTGAGGTCCTCCCAGTCAGCAGCTCCAAACTGACACAACTGACGTTTCTTTGGAGGGTCTACAGGCCGTACTGGAGCAAATGGACAGGTTAAGGTAATAAGCTTGTGGTCAGGGAAGCCCAACAGAGAGGAAAGATTAACAGCGTAAGCAGAAGACTTAGCCGTAAGGGATAAGGGTAGGGTGCTGTACAAGGTGCTCTAGGTCATTAAGGATAGAAAAGATGTAGGCTTGTTCACCAGGCGGATCAGTGAAAGGAGAGATCGAAAGTTGGTAGTGAACATTCAAATCTTCTAGAATGGAGCTTTCAGAGAAAGGAGAAATGGATAGGATGTGTTCCATCATAGAAGTGGGATAATCAAAGAATTTTTCACTGTCAGCTTAATCCCATGTGGTCTAGTGGTGAGTGACTCCCTTAAAGATTACTCCATCTCTACCACATCCATACAGTTACATCCATGGGAGAGAATAAGATAATGACGGCAGGCTTGGCCCGTCAGGTGGGCCGCTTCCACATGTGATTAGCTGGCATGTGGTAGGGTCTTCCCACGTGCCAATTGTGTCCCATGTCTGAGCCAAATGATACACACCACCACTGAAAAATGCACACTATCACCAACTGGTTCTCATTTCTAACCTGACTTTGCTGAATTTTGCCAGATACTGTTTCAACTGAACCGAGCAAAAGGTGCCAGACATTGCATTGGGCAGGATACTGTGACAATGGACAAGTGAGAGATTACTGTAAATGCAAATAAAACAAAGGTGATGATATCTAGGGATGGTAACAGTACTGTCAAAGCAAAGGGAGACTGGCCATGTGCAGTTTGCCATAAGGGTAAGGGAAGTAACAACATTCTGTGCAGTATTTGTGGTAAGTGGGCACATAAAAGACATAGTGGAATTAAAGGCAGACTGCAAGATAATGCTGGTTCTGTGCAAGCTGCGTGTCAGGAAAAACATGAAGAGACTGTCAGGTGTGAAAGGACTGATCTTGTTAATGAATCTCTTGAGTGTGTGGAAAAGTTTTGTTATCTGGGGGACAAGTTATGTTCTGGAAGCAGGGCTGCAACTAGCTCTGTGGCAAGGGTAAGGAGAGGTTGGAAAAAGTTCTGGGAGCTGTTGCCTCTCCTGACATGGAGAAGGCTCTCCCTAAGTGCTAAGGGATCTTTGCATGTGACATGGTGTTTTGAGTGTAATGCTATATGGTTATTGGGAAGGATTATGTGTCACATAACTGGATTTCTCAGACGTTGTCCATTCCCTGATAGCCCTGGTATTTTTTTTGGCACTGGATAACATGTGTTTTGGATGTTTCAGTTTAGAAAATGTACTATCTACTGTACATACTGGAATTCCTTTTGCAAATGATCTTCACTGCAAATCCTCAAGGCTCTGAAATAGAACCCTGTTAATAAACTTTTCTTTATTCTAACGTTATGGCTGGAATAATAGTGAATAACGTCATTCCTAAGATGTTGTCGACATACAGCAGCCATGTGACGGTGTTCAGGATGAACAGTGTGTAGGGACCAGACTCAAGCGATTCCAAGAAGAGGTTAGTTAACTCAGTAATCAGTGGTGACCCCACAGCCATTCCAAAACTTTGCTTGTAGGTGTCATGAAACTTAAAGTAGTTAAGGTTTATACACATTTTGACCCATACTTATAAGTTTCATGACACTTTCTTCTTGCACAGTTTTGGAATGGCTATGGGATCACCATCAAGTGCTGTGTTTGCTAACCTCTTCATGGAATTGCTCGAGTCTGGTCCCTACAAACGGTCCATCCCAAACACCGCCACATGGCTGCCGTATGTCGACGATATCTTGGTCATATCACCCAGACATTTGTATATGGACAATCTGTGGGATGAACTTAATGAAGTGGAAATGTCAATTCAGTATTCCCTTGAAGAAGAAGCTGACAGTTGCTTGCCCTTCCTGGATACCCTGCTCATTAGGACCAACAATAAATTGGCAATAGGAAAGCCACAAATAGGAATGACTTTATTCACTATTATTACAGCCAAAATGTTAGAATAAAGAAAAGTGTATTAACAGGGTTCTACCTCAGAGCCTTCAAGATTTGCGGTGAAGAACATTTGCAAGAGGAATTCCAGTACATAGATAGCACATTTTCTAAACTGAAGTATCTAAAACACGTTATTCAGTGCCAGAGAACATGCCAGAGCTATCAAGGAACAGGCAACAGCTGAGAAATCCAGTGATGCGACATGCATAATCCTGCCCAATAACAATACGAGCAACAACAATGCCATATGGTAGTAAGACCTGAGCAGTAAAGGAAGAAGATACTCATAGGGTCAAACTTACAGAAATGACAATGATTAGATGGATGTGTAGTACTGTACATCCATAAATGCAAGGCTTGGGGGAGGGAGGTTACGACTGAAAAGTTGAGATGAGATGAAAAGGGGTAGAGTGAGATGATCTGGCATGTTGAGTGGATGGAGGATGACAACTGGATGCAGGTGAGAAGTGCTAACATTAGGGGTAGGGATTCGAGAGGTGGAATGAAGAAGACCTGGGATGAGGTCACATAGTGTGACCTCAGGAATAAGGGACTGAATAGGAGACCACCACAGACTGAACAGCATGGAGAGCCACCTTTAGGTGACCAAGGCCAAAGCATGAATGCAAGTTGAAGCCTTTATAAAGGATACACTGATACAATTGCAGATTGCAGTGAAAAAAAAAAAGTCTTATATCTCTGTACCATGCATCAATGAGGGTGCCTAAAGTACAACATAATGTTTCCTTAAATCTCAAAGTATGTTTCACTTATGAGGATGCAACTGGAATATTAGACCAATAGCTTCTAAATTTGTAGAAATTTCTCTTTAGTTAGCTACATGCAGAATACAAACTGTTGCACTGTACTGCGCCTGCAGGAAAATACATCTGCAAATTAACAGAGTTCATCAATCGTTTACCCTAAGGGGGCACTTATGACTTATTCACAGCCATATGGCAAATAGCCTTAACATAAACATGCATGCCCTCAGATTAAAGAAATTTAACTTAGATTACTACTAACTCCTACAGCCTTTGGAGTCTCTCCTAAATTAAATAAAATTATATTGCATTACCTTGAATAAAGGGCTAATTTCATTCCACAGAAGTAATAAAATACTTTTTCACATGATCAGGATGCATCACCATTTTAGATTCAAAATAAAAATGCTCCTAGACTTCTCAGTGACTGGCAACATGTCTATCTCTATCTTGTTTATTTCTATACAGTTTACCGCACTCATCACACTTGAAGTTCTTCACCCCAGAATGAATCTGTATGTGCTGGGTAAGGTTACCTTTACTCCCAAACATTTTATCACATTCATTACATTTGAATTTCTTCATTCCTGAATGTAGTATTATGTGCTTACTGAGGTTACCTTTAGAACCAAACTGTTTCCCACATTCATCACACTTGAAGTTTTTCATTCCTGAATGTGTAAGTAGATGCTCGTCAAGATGACCTTTTCTCCCAAACAGCTTACCACATTCACTACATTTGAATGTCTTCACTCCTAAATGAGTGTCCAAGTGTCGGATGAGATTAGATTTCCTTCCAAATAATTTATTACATTCATCACACTTAAATTCCTTCAATCCTACATGAATTATTACATGTTCAGTGAGATGACTTTTCTGACTGAACAATTTGCCACATTCCTTACAACTGAACTTCTTTATTTCTGAATGAACTAATGAGTGCTGTAAGAGAGAACATTTACTTGTTAACAGTTTATCACACCTTAAACATTTTAACTTCTCAAATTCAGCCGAGATTATGAATGGATCTTGGACAATCCCATTCTCAATGAGGATTTCCTCACCCACCTCACACTCTATCTTGACATCTGGTTCCACAGTTATTTCCTCACTCCCTTTACAATCTACTGTCGCATCTGGTTCTTCCTTAATTACCTCCATTATTTCTTCATTCCCCTCACATTCCAACTTCACAGTTAGTTCTTCTTGAAGCACCTTCATTATTTCTTCATTCACTTCAAATATTTATTTCACACTTCACCATTTCCGTTGCACAGTCCTTTTCCGCTGTCTTAATGCACACCCAACATGATATACCTTCCACTCTCCTCCAGCTCACTACTGGTCTTATATGCCACAATATCATTACTCAGTAAGAACAATATCAAGTGAAAATTTGTATATCAAGCACAAATAAGTTTATTATTAGTGACAAGCAACTGACAACAATTAAATACTACAAAACCAAAATTCTCAACAAACTACATAAATGTCAACACATCACATAATATACATAAAAAGACTGAAATTACCACTATATACATCATCTGAAAACTTGACCTCAAGTTTCTACACAGACTTGAGAAATACCCACAGCCTAACTACAACAGCGAAGTTACTAATTTTCTCCTAACAAGCATCATATAATGCAAGAGCCATTTTTACCATACATCGTATGATACACATTTCTACCATACATAATATGATATATATTTCTCAGACTGAAGAAGAATAACATATTTTCATAACACAAGCCATGAGCTCATTCCTGTCTACACTTAACATTTATTAATCAGGCAGCGTCCAGATGACCACACTGTTGCCATATCTGCTTCATTGATCCGACTTCAGCTATGCATCTGGAATAAGACTTACCATTAGACCAGCATTTCTGTGAAACTGACAACACTGTACAGTACTCTATCCATACACTGTCAGATATGATAGCATGAAGTTCCGAGTCATAGCATAACTATTACCTCAAAGCTGGAATAAGCAGAGTCCATATCACCTCATCTGGTGCACAGACTGTTGACTGCTCTGTACATCACGCATCCACTCTCTAGCTGCTCTCACCATTCACCTGCAATACAACAGTTCATTTAAACTCTGCCCAATGGGCAAATACATGAACCCATGGATTGCAAACCAAAGCTCTGGCTGGGATGCATCAAGTTGTGAGCCACAGCTCAGGCTGTGCTAACCTTCCAGTGGCCGTGCAACACTGCTAACTACCCCACCCCTTCGCTAACTTATGCATGGCGCTACGCAAAGACGGAGAGAGAGAGAGTTTTTTTTTTTTTTTTTCACCAGATGATGCCCTGGATGTTTATCTTCAAGTTTATAATAAACAAAACTAAAAAATATATACAGGTACTAGTATTTTCATTTTTTCACTACACCCCTACACAAACTTATGAATTGCACTACGCAAAGACGGAGAGAGAGAGAGAGAAAGAGAGAGAGAGAGAGAGAGAGATTTTATTCACTAGATGATTCCCTAGATGCTTAAGTTTATATTAAAAAAAAAATTATCTTCATTTTTTTTGCGCACCGCGGGGTGGGATAAAGGTAATTGCGCAATCCATGGGTTAACCCCTTTGCGCACCATGATTTTTTTTTGTGTGTAATTTCCTTCACAAAAATAACCTCCAAAATATACAGGTATGTTCACTGATGGTAATTTAATAAAAAAAAAAAAAAAAATCCTCTACACATAGCATACTGACATGATTTGAGGCACAACAATTACTTCCTGAAGTTGCATCACACACCCTGGGAAAATAAATTTTAAATGAAGAGTCACTTAGCTGCCAATCAGACTTCCTCCAGCCAGGAAAGCATTGTGTACAGAACAGCCTGCCCAGAAAATCAGAGGAACAACAGCAGATGCCATGAAAAAGTGGCCCATCTTATGGCTCTGCCTCACCTGCCTTCATGGTCTGCCTCATCCACCTCCACACCACCTGCCTCACCTACTTGCTCTCCCTCTCACTCGATCTACCTGTTCTTGAGGGTGACAAGTGAGTTTTCTGGGATACCATCTGTCCCTAATCCTTGGGGACGACGGTAAGGCATTGAAGATCCATGATGATGACTTGGACCAGACAAGAAACAAGCTTAGGTGAGTTGGAAACTTATTTTCTGATGAATATTTGGTAGCTGACCATTACCAAAGAATGTTTCCCCAATGAACCAATGTTATAATGGCCTTGTTATCCAATTGGTTTTCAAGGAACATATGGAGGAGGCCGTAGCACGGGCCGAACAGGGTGGTACTCCCAAGGGGAATGGGAATGCTGGTGATAGGGAGAGCTGGAGCTCCTGTTTCACTAGCTATCTAACCATCCCCCTTTGTTGACCTTTTCAGTGTGACAGTAACATGGAGAGTAGACCAGCATACTCTCCCAAACATTTCCTCTAACTATCCTATGCACTACACCACATGCACTTTACATTTCACACAAAGTATCCCACTACATTACAGGGGTTGGCGCCAGCAAGGGCATGCAGCCAGAAAACTTTGCCCCTGCTACCTAGTGGCGGACTTCTAGGGGGAGGCGTGACGGGGGTTCCGCCGGCATAGATCATGGGTCTCACATGAGATGGGGCTCAGGCCTGTGCTAGAGGGTACAGGGCACTGCGATTTCCAGGCTGCCGCCTCCACCCAATAGAGAGGGGCACGAACCTGGGAGTAGCGCCCCAGGAGGCTGCCCTATCAGTGGGTGTATAATGGCGGGATAGTTACAGTGCCAAGGCGCGCTTGGAGGGTCTCCCTGCAGCTGTCCTGGCAGGGTGCCCCGAGGCCACTACCACAGCCACTGGTAAGCAGGTGGGCTAGGGGTCCCAGATCCATTGCCTGGACCTGGGACTGTGCAGTGAGTGGGGGCTGTGGTATGTCTATCCCTCTTTATTAATACTGAATATGACAAAACACAAGAAAAAGTTTCAAAGCAAGCCTGAGGACAGTAAATCACCCAGGGGGAAGAGGGTGGGTTCATGGAATGTGGGAAGTTTGAGGGGAAGAGTGGGGGAAGTCACTGAGGCATTCAGTAGGAGGTGGGCGGATGTGGCGTGTTTGCAGGAAGTCCGGTACAGAGGTGGATCAGCCAGAAAGATTGTTGGGAAGGACTGTTGCTATAAGTAGTTTTGGCAAGGGGGGACAGACGGATATGGAGGTGTTGGTGTGATGGTTGCGGAGAAATGGGTGGAATATGTTATGAATGTTATGAGAGTAAGCGAGAGGATATTGGTAGTGAAAATTCTGTTCGGTAGAAGGATAGCTGCAATTATATCGGCATATGCTCCACAGCCAGGATTGGATGAAGCAGAGAAAGATAGATTTTGGGATGATTTAATACATGTAGTGGGTGGTATGCAGGATGATGAGATAGTGGTTTTGGGAGGGGACTTAAATGGTCATGTAGGTGAAGCAGCACAAGGTTATGAAGGAGTGCATGGGGGATGTGCGTATGGTATAAGGAATGCAGAAGAGGAAAGGATACTCGAGTTTGGGGAGGCAACGGACATGATTGTGTGCAACACATATTTTAGGAAAGAGACAGTAGGTTAATTATGTATGAGTCTGGGGGAAATAGCAGTCAGATAGATTATTTTCTGGTTAGGAGGGCCTATAGGAGGTTAGTGAGGGATGTTAAAGTTATAGGAAGTGAGGAGTGTGTGCAGCAGCACAAACTACTGATCTGTGATATGGTGCTTAAAGAACGAGTGATGAAAAAGAGGACTTATGTACCTAGGAGGAAAATACGGAAGCTGAAAAACCAAGTAGTAAGGGATGCCTTCTATAGCGAGTTGAGGAGAGTGGTGGCTGAACAGGGAGCTGTAGACAGAGGCGTTAATGAACAGTACTGAGCCCTCAAGAACAATCTCTTGAGAGTTACTGATTTAACATATGGTTGGACAAGAGGACCACCAAAACATAAAGTAACTTGGTGGTGGGACGAGGGTGTAGAAGCTGCAGTTAGGGAGAAAAGGCTTCTCCGGGAATGGAAGAAGGATGGTAGCAAAGAGGAATATTTGGCTGCCAAGTGTAGGGCTAGAAGAGAGGTATACAGGGCAAAGTCTGAGTCACAGAGACTTTTACCTGATAACCTAAATCATGGGGAAAGGAAAAATATGATATTTAGGGTGGCAGGTCAGGTGAAAAGGGATAATTGGGATATTATAGGTGAGCAGTGTGTGAAGAATGATGAAGGGTAGTGGTGAACAGTGAGGATATTAAAGATGCATGGAGAGAGCATTATAACCGGTTGTTGAATGAGGAGTTTGACTGGGACAGAGAAGGTTTGGAGCCAGCAGATCCAGTGTCTGGTCCTTGGCCTTTGATTGATGCTGCTACTGTGAGTGAGGCAACATGCAGGATGAGGGTGGGGAAGGCAGTAGGTGTGTCTGGGTTGACTGCCGAAATGTTGAAGGTCTCAGGCGATATAGGAGTGAAGTTAGTCACTGACCTGATAAAAAGGATTATTTATGAGTGTGCTGTCCCAGATGATTGGCTGAAGAGTGTAATTGTAAATGTGTATAAAGGGAAGGGTGATGCCCTGGAAAGAGGAAATTATAGAGGTATAAAGCTTTTAGATCAGATAATGAAGGTAATGGAGAGAGTTTTAGAAGGTATGATTAGAGAAAGAGTGAATATTGATGATGCAGTTTGGGTTTATGCCACGTAGGGGGACCAATGATGCCATATTCATTGTTCAACAGCTTCAGGAAAAATATATTGGTAGGAGAAGGGATCTTTATTTTGTTTTTGTTGATTTGGAAAAGGCCTTTGACAGAGTCCCTAGAGAGGTGGTGAAGTGGGCAATGAGAAAGCTTGGCTTGGAGGAGTGGCTGGTTAGGGTGGTTATGGCTATGTATGTGGGTGCTCACACCCAGGTAAGAGTGAATGGAGATTTGATGGATGGGTTTTCCATGAATGTTGGTGTGCATCAAGGGTCAGTTTTGAGTCCCATGTTGTTTATCATGGTACCTGAAGCCCTTTCATGTGACTTTAGAAACAGACTTCCGTGGGAGTTATTGTATGCTGATGAGTTGGTGTTGACTGCACAGAACGAGAGGAAGGCGGAGGAACGGTTTAGGAGGTGGAGAGATGGTATGAGACACAAGGGCTTAAGGGTGAATGCAAATAAAACAAAAGTGATGATATCTAGGGTTGGTGGCTGTACTGTCAAAGATGAGGGAGAGTGGCCAAGTGCAGTTTGTCACAAGGGCATGGGAAGTAATTCCATCTTGTGCGGTGTTTGTGATAAATGGGTGCATAAGAGATGTAGTGGTATCAGAGGTAGACTGCGAGATAACGCTGATTTTATGTGTACGGCGTGTTGGGGACAGCAGGTGGAGATTGTCAGACGTGAAAGAATTGAACTTGCTGGTGAATCTCTTGAGTGTGTGGAAGAGTTTTGCTATTTGGGAGACATGTGTGCTGGAGGTGGGGCTGGAGCTAGCTCTGTGGCTAGGGTGAGAAGTGGTTGGAAGAAGTTCAGAGAGCTCTTCCCTCTCTTGACAATGTGAGGACTCTCCCTACGTGCTAAGGGGTCTTTGTCTGTAGCATGTGTTAGGAGTGTAATGCTGTATGGTAGTGAGACCTGTGCAGTGAAGGAGGAGGATGTTTGCCGGCTCAGACGTACAGCAATGACAATGATTAGGTGGATGTGTAGTGCGTCCCTGCGTCCAAGGTCTGGGGGGGCTGGGTTCAGGATGGAAGAGTTGAGAGGTAGGATGGGACTGGAGTGTATTGGTGTTGTGATGAGGAGAGGTAGATTGAGATGGTTTGGACATGTGGAGAGGATGGGGGATGATAATTGGGTGAGGAAGGTGAGAAGTGTTAATATTGGGGGTTGGGTTACGAGGGGTAGACCGAGAAAGACATGGGACGAGGTCATTAAGTGTGACCTCAGGGTTAAGGGACTGAACAGGGAGGCTGCAGTGATCGTCCAGCATGGAGAGCCACCATTAGGCAACCAAGGCCGACGCATGCAAGCATGTTGGAGCCTTTAAAAATGAAACGAAATGATATGGTGGGGTTGGCCTGTATTTAACTTTTTTTTTTTTTTGATAAGTTTGTACAGTTGTGAATTTATTATTTGTCAGATATGAAAATGGGTTGCCCAATTTTGGCCATGAAACTTGCTGCAGAAAACCCTGTCCTTTCTGGTCTGTTTGCTCTCATTAAATCATATTTTCCACATCTACAGATGGATTTTCTCAGTAAGCAAAAATGCACTTCTTTACATAATTATAAAGTCTCTAAATTACTCCAATGGACTGTAGCTACAGTTTTTTATATATACCTGTTTATGATACAAAACTATATAATATGAGAAGCAGTCTTATATCTTCTAAATGCACACCTTTACTTTCCGTGATACTACACTGTAAACATGCCATCTGTGGGTTCTGCTCCCACAACACACAAGCAAAATGCTGTAAGAACTGAAGCATCGTCATTAACTACAAAACTGGAAGTGACTGAAAAACACCAAGTCCACAGTACAAATTACAGTTATACAGCATGTCCTGTAATCCGAATCACAGGAGACCGAAGGTCTTTTGGAGTACTGTTTTTTTTGGACTATTGGTATAAAACATTAGAAATATGTACAGACGTCGGAATAAGTTCGTTTCCTTTTCCGTGGACTAAGGTGTTTGTAACACTGCTCAGTGGAGAGCTACCCCCTCCTCCTCCTTTCCTCATTGTCCCACACTCCCACCCAACCCCTCCACTTTTCTCTCTGACCCCATAACCCCACCCAGTACCCTCCATACTCTCGCTCACTAGAGGTTTCTGTACTTCAAGCACCCCTCTAATTACGTGTAGTCAGAACAACTAATAAAGAAATAGTACAGTATATACATAAACCAAGTTAGGAAAACTTTACTACACGGAGAGAGAGAGAGAGAGAGAGAGAGAGAGAGTTAAAAGACAGGGAGCGACAGGCGGAGAGGGAAAGCGAGTGGAAAAATGAGAAATGAGAGGGCAGTTATGGAGAAAATAAAAAGGGGAGAGGCAAGGAGAGAACAAAGAGAGTTAAGAAAAGAGAGAGAGAGTGAGAAAAAGAGACAGTGAGAGGTGAAATGAGATACAAGCAGTGTGAAGGGGAAAGAGAAAAGGGAGATGTAAACAGAAAGGCCAGGAGGCAGGGAAGCAGAGACAAAAGGGGTGACAGCTGAGAGAAAATGGGAATGGAGCAAACATAGAAATAGGGATAACAAAAGGAGAAAGTGGGAAAGAGAGCTACGGAACGGAACACCAAGAACGATATGAGAAAAATTAGAAAAGGAGGCAAGGTAACGGGGAGGAGGAAGAAAGTGTGTTATTATGGCAAGGATGCAAGGAAAGAACTAAGCAGGATAAGATGAAAGCACTGAGGCTGAGTAAAACGAATGACATTCAAGTAAAAAGGGTGGTAGAGAATTAGAGAAATTAGAGAAATTTGCGGAGAGAAAGTTGAGATTAAGGATGGGAAGAAAATAGGTTATTTTTTTATGGCAAGAATGGGGAGAGGGATGTTAAAAGGGAAGACAAGGGGAGGGAGAGGGAGGGAGGAAGGGAGGGAAAGACAGTGGGAAGAGCGGAATGAAAGAAGAGATTTCAGGTGACAGGGAGAGATGGAGAGAGGAGAGAGAAAAAGGTGCATGCAGTTATTAATGGGGAAAGCAGTGAAGAAAATGAGTTTGGTACAAGTAAAGAAATACTGAAAGAGTAATGGAGAAAAACTGGTAACACGTGACAAATGAAAAAAGTAAGACAAAGTTGTGACACAGGGAGGGAGTGACAGAGGAAGGAAAGGAGAGAGGAAGGAAGGTAGGGACTGAGCAGACAGCTATAAAGAAAGAGGAAGGAGGGAAAAGGAAACTGGGGGTGTGACAAAGGATCCAGAGGGAGAGACGAGGGGGGGATGGAGGGGCAGTACACAGACAGGCAGAGACAGATAGGTCGACAAATATTCAGAAAGTGTGTGTGTGTGTGTGTGTGTGTGTGTGTGTGTGTGTGTGTGTGTGTGTGTTCTTACCTACCTTACCTAATTGTATCTTTACATGAATGAGTCAAGCTCATACTGTCCTGTGTCTTAAACCATATTTATCGTACATATCCTTAAATTTGTGAATTGTTTTGGCACACACTATTTCATTCGGTAGTGCATTCCATTGATCAATTGCTCTGTTTGGGAAACTGAATTTTCTTACGTCTTTATCACCTCTCTTCTTATGCAGTTTTTTGCAGTGTCCTCTTGCTGATGCTTCTCCATATGTTAAGTAATCATTTGTGTCTATTTTCTCCTTTCCTGATATGCACTTATATAGCATTATCATGTCACCTCTTTTCCTTCTCTCCTGTAGTGTTGGTAGATTCAGTTTATTTAGTCTTTCTTCGTAGCTTAGGTCCCTTAAGCTTGGTATCCATCTTGTAGCGGCCCTTTGAACTTTTTCAATCTTGTCTATATGCTTTTTGAGATGAGGACTCAAGACTACTGATGCATATTCCAGGGTCGGTCTAATGAATGATGTTATTATCCTTCTTAGCATGTCTTCATTTATGTATGTGAATGCTGTTCTCGTATTTGCAAGCAGTGTACACATGTTCCATACCTTCTCGCTGATGTGGTCAGCCGGAGATAGTCTGTTATTGATAATCACACCTAGGTCTTTCTCTCTTTCTGATGTGTATAGGGTTTTATTTCCTAACTTATAATCCCAATCAGGTCTTTTTCCACTTTTACCAAACTTGATCACATGGCACTTGTCCACATTGAATTCCATTTGCCATGTACTACTCCATTCATGAAGTTTATTTAATTCTTCTTGTAGCTCTTTACAAGAGTCTGTGTTAGTAATTCTCCTTTGTATTTTTGCATCATCTGCAAACATATTCAGATAGCTCTCATTTCCAGTGTTACTGTTTATATCATTTATATACACTAAAAACATGATTGGTGCCAGCACTGAACCCTGTGGTACTCCACTAGTCACTTCTTTCCATGATGAGTAGTTTCCTCTTAGTACTGTCCTCATTTCTCTTTTTATGAGAAAGTCTTGCATCCAACAAAACAGTTTGCCTCGAATTCCTCCTTGATGATACAGTTTCCATAAAAGTCTTTGGTGTGGTACTGTGTCAAAAGCTTTCTTGAAATCTAAATAGTTACTGTCCACCCATCCTTCCCTTTCCTGTATTGTGTTTGTTACTCTGTCATAGTAGCTCAACAGATTAGTAACACATGATTTTCCTTTTCTGAAACCAAACTGTCTTTCTGTAATCATACTGTGTTCTTCTAGATGATTTACCCAAGCTTTTCTTATAAGTTTTTCTAATACCTTGCTTACAACACTGGTCAGTGATACTGGTCGGTAGTTGAGTGGATTTTGTCTATTTCCTTTCTTGAATAAGGGGACAATATTTGCTTTTTTCCATATATCAGGTAGTTTACCTTGACTCAAGGATTTCTTGAAAATTAAAAATAATGGTTTACATAACTCCTTTGCACATTCTCGTAATACCCAACATGAAATTTCATCAGGACCACTTGCTTTTCCTCTGTCTAATCTACTTAACTCTTCCTGTATTACTTTTTCTGCTATTTGTATATCTGGTAGTATGTGTGGACATGCGTGTTCCACATAGTCCCTCTCAAAATTTTTTTCTTCTGTAAAAACTAATTGGAAATTCTTATTTAGTGCTTCACAAATATCTTTCTCTTGTGTATAAGTGATTCCCTCATCCGTAATGGATTGTAAAATATCTTTTACTTTGGTTTTGCTTCTGATATAGCTGTAAAACAGCTTTGGTTGATCACTACTTTTATATATTATATCCTCCTCAAACTGTTTTTGGGCTTCCCTCCTTATTCTTGTATAATCGTTTCTTGGCTGTTTGTACTTATTATACGCCCTTTCACTATTGTGTCTTCTGTATCTATTCCACAACAAATCTCTTCTTTCTTTTGATTTTTTACATTCTGTATTGAACCATTTCTGTATTTTCTTATCTGCTTCTTTGTGCTGTGGGATGTACTTCTGGACTCCTATTTTATAAAATTCACAAAATTTTTTATATACGGCATTTAAATCTTGTCCTCTAAGCTCATTTTCCCAATCAACTTCTAAGAAGTATTTCTTTAGGTCTTGATAATTTCCCTTTTTATAGTTTAGGCTCTTTTTGTAACTGTCATTGCTGTTTACTATGTCATATGCTAAGCTGAAGTTATAATTTAATACTGCATGATCGCTTTTGCCGAGTGGAGGGTGATATATTAAACTGTCAATATCATTTTCTTGCCTAGTAAATATTAGATCTAGCACTGAAGGTACATCAAGTCCTCTTTTTCTGGTGGTTTCCCTCACATGTTGCATTAAGAAAAACTCTTGTACGAGATCCAGGAGCTTTTGGTCCCAACAGCTTTCTTGGCTATTTATATCTAGAGTATTCAAATTTATATTTGTATTGAAGTCCCCAGTTAGTATAATTCTTTCCGATTTCTCTTCCATTTTATGTAGTAATGATCTTATACTCTGAATTGTACTCTCTGCCAGGTCCTCATATTCGTCTCTTTCCCATGTGTTTGATCTGGGTGGCATGTACAAATTGGCTACAATTACTTTACCTTCAGATGTGTCGATCTCTACTGCAATCAGTTCTACTTGTGATGTTATATCTAGTTTTATTTCCTTGACTTTTAGATTTTTCTTAGTTAATATTATAATTCCTCTTCCTTTTTTTAAATTTCTGTCTCTTCTCCATATATTGTATTCCTCTAAGTTTAGTATGTCATTGGATATCCTTGGTGTTAATTTTGTTTCAGTTAGGCATATTATTTGTGGTTCATTTTCTCTAAGATAATCATTCATCTCTAGTAATTTAGATACCATTCCATCCACATTTGAGTACATCAACTTTATCATCTTGTTTATATATTTGTCATGACATGGTTCTACTATCTTCCTCCTTTTTCTTCCAAGCTGTTTGTGTACCACTTTCGTACCTGCAACCCTATTACTTTGTAAAAAAATTTCTTCTTGTCCTCTTCTGATCTTCCCTCATTTTTTGTTTTTGCTTCCTCCTTTTTCTCTTTCAGTAATTCCAGTTCCTCTTGTGTTAGGCATCTTTTTATCCATACATTTTTGAACTCCTCTTTTTCCATAAGATTCTTTGCATTTTTTAGTATCTCTTCCACAGTGTTAACACTCTGGAAAGTCACCTTTAGAGGTCTTGTCTTGCTTTTCTCGTATTTCCCTAACCTTTTGTGTTCCTCTATGTCTTTACTACAGATTTCCTCTGATACTTCTTTCAGTAAGCTCATTACTTTTGCCATCTCCTTTTTGTCTCTTGTGATCTTGTTTTTTACTTCTTCCTCTTCTATACCAGTGATTACTATAGATCTGTTTATATCTACTGAATCTCTGACTAACTTTGGATTGTTTTGGATTATTCTTTTCACTTCCTGTTTAACCCCGCGTTTGTGACGCTCGCCAAAAAGGACATAACGGTGGAACACCGTGTTTGCGATTCGAGTTAATTTTGAATAAACGCAGGCAAGGATGTTCCAGCTGGTATTGTCTATCAGTACCGCCACCTTTTAGCTACAATTAGCATACTTTACCTTTGTACTACTGACCTCCGTTGTTGCCAAGTATCGCGTTTTTCCCCCCTCCCCCCCCCACCACGGCCCGGCCAGCCTGGCTGTGATACATGGCAGCGCTCTGACTGCTCAGAATTGTAAATCTGCGCTCTCCTCTCACAATCAGTTTATGCTAATAGGAAACGCTTGTTTCCCCAGTTGTAACGCTAGCTTTTTTTTGCACGGTTTGCCCCTGTTTAGCGTCAGTTTACCGCAGGCTTTCAAAGTGACATTTTGGCGAGTTCTAGCTCTTCCGAGTCAGTGCGAGTGGCCGACAGGTACGAGAATAAAGCGACGGGCGTAAGGCAGAATAAAAAGCGCGACGCGGTGATCTTTTGGGAAGTAATATGACTGAAAATAATGTAGTATACATGTTTTTAGCTGTGAAAATGGAAATGTTTGTTGAGTGACGGGAAGACCGCCCCCGCGCTGCATGTCGACCGTACGCTCCGTTGATTTTAGCCTTATTTTCAGTGCTTATTGTACAAATACGGATTCCAAACTACCTGTACATTGTAGTATAAAGTTTACTGTGACAGAATGAGGCTGTGGTAGAGGGGAAACCGGGTTGCTGGAGATATGAAAGTGAAGATTTAGTTACCCAACTTTGCAAGTCTCCACAAGTCCTTGGGTAGTCCACGAAGGCTCAACACCTGTCTCTGGAAAAAGCTGAATGTCAGTACTACCTGCCATACCAAGTATAATGTTCTAGGGTTAATCTCTGATTTTTAGCTAATATTTTCCTACAGGTACTCAGACCGCGATACAACCCCGCCACTGGGGGGGGGGTCGACTGTTCATGGCCGCGCATTAGGGGTTAATGCTTTTTTCCTCCACCCTTGTTTCTAAGTCTTTCTTTACTTTCACCATTTCAGCATACGTGGTTTCCACATCATTTTTGTAGCTTTGCACAGCTTCATTCACCTGTGTTATCTTCTCCTCAATATCACGGCTTTGATCTATCAGACTGCTTACTTGCCTAATTGTTTCTGTGTCATTTTTTAACTCTTCCATAACACTCTCGTGATTGACTACTGTACTTGCCATTTCACTCATTTTCTTCCTAAGTGTACTCAGTTCCACTGTTAGTTCACTGATGGTTGTGTCTTTCTTATTGGCCTCCCTTCCTAGTTTTTCTATTTCTTCCTTTTGCAAGTGCATCTGCTTCTTTATTTCATCAATTTCATTTTTGAAAGCCATTTCTAGTTTGTGTACACATTCAACCAGTCTGTTGTGAGTCTCCACTTCAACCAGTTCTTGGTAGAAATCATCATTTTGCTTTCTACCTTTATCCCTTTTCTTTTCCAAATTTGCTTTACTAAAGTATGTATCCATTTTGCAATACTAAAAGTAAAGAGTATGTACTTACATTCCCCGTGCTGCTGTAAACAAACCTCAGCTGACTGAGCGCATTTTTTCGTCTTGGTTGTCTTTTCTGTTTGAACAAGTCTTGTTTAACCTTCTTCTTATTTTTTTTTTCTTTTAATAATGAAAAATCATTTAGTCTAACCTGGTACAGAGCTTGACTCATACAAAGAAACTAATTTAGGTAATGCCACTGGCCGTGTTGGTTTGGTACAGAGCGCCAATGTCGCACGTCTGCCTCCTTTGACTGCCTGTGTGTGTGTGTGTGTGTGTGTGTGTGTAAAAGAGGTGTCTACTACTGCAACATTTAATCACAACAGATTTACTCTGTGTGTGTGTGTGTGTGTGTGTGTGTGTGTGTGTGTGTGTGTGTGTAAAAGAGGTGTCTACTACTGCAACATTTAATAACATCAGAATCTCTCTCTCTCTCTCTCACACACACACACACACACACACACACAGGGATTCAATCTAGACGGACGTGTCACACCGGTGCTCCGTACCAAATCATCACGGCCAGTGGCATTACCTAAATAGTATCTTTGTATGAGTCAAGCTCAGTACCAGGTTAGACTAAATGATTGTTCATTATTAAAAGGAAAAAAAAATAATAAGTTTAAACAAGATTTGTAAAAACAGGAAATAGAACCAAGACGAAAGAATACGCTGAGTCATCTCTGAGGTTTGTTTAGACTACAATAACACGGAGATTGTAAGTACATGCTTTGCACTTTAAGTATTGCAAAATGGATACATACTTCAGTAAAACAAATTTGAAAAAGAAAAGGGATAAAGGTAAAAAGCAAAATGATGATTTCTACCAAGAACTGGTTGAAGTAGAGACTCACAATAGACTGGTTGAACGTGTAAACAAACTAGAAATGGCTTTCAAAAATGAAATTGATGAAATAAAGCAGCAGATGCACTTGCAAAAGGAAGAAACAGAAAAACTAGGAAGGGAGGCCAATAAGAAAGACACAACCATCAGTGAACTAACAGTGGAATTGAGTACACTTAGGAAGAAAATGAGTGAAATGGCAAGTACAGTAGTCAATCACGAGAGTGTTATGGACACAGAGACAATTAGGCAAGTTAGCAGTCTTACTGACCAGAGCAGTGATATTGAGGAGAAGATAACACAAGTGAATGAAGCTGTGCAAAGCTACAAAAATGATGTAGAAACCACGTATGCTGAAATGGTGAAAGTAAAGAAAGACTTAGAAACAAGGGTGGAGGAAAAAAGCATTAAAAAGGAGGTGAAAAGAATAATCCAAAACAATCCAAAATAAGTCAGAGATTCAGTAGAGATAAACAAATCAATAGTAATCACTGGTATAGAAGAGGAAGAAGTTAAAAAGATCACAAGAGACAAAAAGGAGATGGCAAATGTAATGAGCTTACTGAAAGAAGCATCAGAGGAAATCTGTAGTAAAGACATAGAGGAACACAAAAGGTTAGGGAAATACGAGAAAAGCAAGACAAGACCTCTAAAGGTGACTTTCCAGAGTGTAAACACTGTGGAAGAGATACTAAAAAATGCAAAGAATCTTAAGGAAAAAGAGGAGTTTAAAAATGTATGGATAAAAAAATGCCTAACACAAGAGGAACTGGAATTACTGAAAGAGAAAAGGGAGGAAGCAAAAACAAAAAATGAGGGAAGATCAGAAGAGGAGAAGAAATTTTTTTACAAAGTAATAGGATTGCAGGTACGAAAGTGGAACACAAACAGGATGGAATAAAAAGGAGGAAGGTAGTAGAACCATGTCATGACAAGTATATAAACAAGATGATAAAATTGATGTACTCAAATGTGGATGGAATGGTATCTAAATTACTAGAGATGAATGATTATGTCAGAGAAAATGAACCACAAATAATATGCCTAACTGAAACAAAATTAATACCAAGGATATCAAATGACATACTAAACTTAGAGGAATACAATATATGGAGAAGAGACAGATATTTAAAAAAAGGAGGAGGAATTATAATATTAACTAAGAAAAATCTAAAAGTCAAGGAAATTAAACTAGATATACCATCACAAGTAGAACTGATTGCAGTAGAGATCGATACATCTGAAGGGAAAGTAATTGTAGCCAATTTGTACATGCCACCCAGATCAAACACATGGGAAAGAGATGAATATGAGGACCTGGCAGAGAGTACAATTCAGAGTGTAAGATCATTGCTACATAAAATGGAAGAGAAATCGGAAAGAATTATACTAACTGGGGACTTCAATACAAATATAAATTGGAATACTCTAGATATAAATAGCCAAGAAAGCTGTTGGGACCAAAAGCTCTTGGATCTCGTGCAGGAGTTTTTCTTAACGCAACATGTGAGGGAAACCACCAGAAAAAGAGGACTTGATGTACCTTCAGTGCTAGAGCTAATATTTACAAGGCAAGAAAATGATATTGACAGTTTAATATATCACCCTCCACTCGGCAAAAGCGATCATGCAGTACTAAATTATAACTTCAGGATAGCATATGACATAGTAAACAGCAATGATAGTTACAAAAAGAGCCTAAACTATAAAAAGGGAAATTATCAAGACCTAAAGAAGTATTTCTTCGAAGTTGATTGGGAAAATGAGCTTAGAGGACAAGATTCAAATGCTGTATATAAAAAATTTTGTGAATTTTATGAAATAGGAGTCCAGATGTACATCCCACAGCACAAAGAAGCAGATAAGAAAATACAGAAATGGTTCAATACAGAATGTAAAAAATCAAAAGAAAGAAGAGATTTGTTGTGGAATAGATACAGAAGACACAATAGTGAAAGGGCGTATAATAATTACAAACAGGCAAGAAACGACTATACAAGAATAAGGAGGGAAGCCCAAAAACAGTTTGAGGAGGATATAATAAATAAAAGTAGTGATCAACCAAAGCTGTTTTTCAACTATATCAGAAGCAAAACTAAAGTAAAAGATATAATACAATCCATTACGGACAAGGGAATCACTTATACACAAGAGAATGATATTTATGAAGCACTAAATAAGAATTTCCAATTAGTTTTTACAGAATAAAAAAATTTTGAGAGGGACTATGTGGAACACGCATGTCCACACATACTACCAGATATACAAATAGCAGAAAAAGTAATACAGGAGGAGTTAAGTAGATTAGACAGAGGAAAAGCAAGTGGTCCTGATGAAATTTCATGTTGGGTATTACGAGAATGTGCAAAGGAGTTAAGTAAACCATTATTTTTAATTTTCAAGAAATCCTTGAGTCAAGGTAAACTACCTGATATTTGGAAAAAAGCAAATATTGTCCCCTTATTCAAGAAAGGAAATAGACAAAATCCACTCAACTACCGACCAGTATCACTGACCAGTGTTGTATGCAAGGTATTAGAAAAACTTATAAGAAAAGCTTGGGTAAATCATCTAGAAGAACACAGTATGCTAACAGAAAGACAGTTTGGTTTCAGAAAAGGAAAATCATGTGTTACTAATCTGTTGAGCTACTATGACAGAGTAACAAACACAATACAGGAAAGGGAAGGATGGGTGGACAGTATCTATTTAGATTTCAAGAAAGCTTTTGACACAGTACCACACCAAAGACTTTTATGGAAACTGTACCATCAAGGAGGAGTTCGAGGCAAACTGTTTTGTTGGATGCAAGGCTTTCTCATAAAAAGAGAAATGAGGACAGTACTAAGAGGAAACTACTCATCATGGAAAGAAGTGACTAGTGGAGTACCACAGGGTTCAGTGCTGGCACCAATCATGTTTTTGGTGTAAATAAATGATATAAACAGTAACACTGGAAATGAGAGCTATCTGAATATGTTTGCAGATGATGCAAAAATACAAAGGAGAATTACTAACACAGACTCTTGTAAAGAGCTACAAGAAGAATTAAATAAACTTCATGAATGGAGTAGTACATGGCAAATGGAATTCAATGTGGACAAGTGTCATGTAATCAAGTTTGGTAAAAGTGGAAAAAGACCAGATTGGGATTATAAGTTAGGAAATAAAACCCTATACACATCAGAAAGAGAGAAAGACCTAGGTGTGATTATCAATAACAGACTATCTCCGGCTGACCACATCAGCGAGAAGGTACGGAACATGTATACACTGCTTGCAAATATGAGAATAGCATTCACATACATAAATGAAGACATGCTAAGAAGAATAATAACATTATTCATTAGACCAACCCTGGAATATGCATCAGTAGTCTGGAGTCCTCATGTCAAAAAGCATATAGACAAGATTGAAAAAGTTCAAAGGGCCACTACAAGATGGATACCAAGCTTAAGGGACCTAAGCTACGAAGAAAGACTAAATAAACTGAATCTACCAACACTACAGAAGAGAAGGAAAAGAGGTGACATGGTAATGCTATATAAATGCATATCAGGAAAGGAGAAAATAGACATAAATGATTACTTAACATATGGAGAAACATCAGCAAGAGGACACTGCAAAAAACTGCATAAGAAGAGAGGTGATAAAGACGTAAGGAAATTCAGTTTCCCAAACAGAGCAATTGATCAAAGGAATGCACTACCAAATGAAATAGTGTGTGCCAAAACAATTCACAAATTTAAGGATATGTACGATAAATATGGTTTAAGACACGGGACAGTACGAGCTTGACTCATTCCTGTAAAGATACAATTAGGTAAGAACAATTAGGTAAGAACACACAGTGTGGTAAACCTTTTCCTAACTTGGTTTATGATTCTCTCTCTGTCTCACACACACATACACACACACACACACACACACACACACACTGTGGTAAACCTTTTCCTAACTTGGTTTATGATAAATACTGTACTATTTCTTTATTAGTTGCTCGAACTACACGTAATGGGGTGCTTCTGAAAAGCCTAGTATTCCGGTAGATGTCACTACCACTGGGACAAACACAGTCCCTGCACTGTTTAAAAAGCATATTTTTCTTTGTTAAATATTTACACTGTTGTGTGAAACAGTGAATCATAGTAATGTCATATACCGTAACATAAATAATACAAATAGAACACGTATATATAACGTAGCGTGAATTGTTTATATTTATCAAACGGAAATTAAAATATCATTGATGGAATATGATGGTCCTATATTATTTAATGTCTGCTACATTTAGTGCATTATTTATATTTATCAAACAAAAATTAAAGTATCATTGATGGAATATGCTGGCCCTTTATTATTTAATGTCTGCTACATTTAGTGCAAGTTAGGTTCTTAATACATAGTTTGTTCAGACTGTAAATTACACCTAATAGGTATCTTGACTCATTCAGTCTCTACGTAGGCAGAAATTTAATGCTGAGTAAATACTGGGACTCAAAATTTTGCTCACTCCCTTCACGCATGCACACAAGACAGTCCAGTGTTTAAGTTTTTTCATGAGAGATTTGTTTTCAAAACATACGCACTAGGGCTAATGCTTAAAATAATACAATTTAGACTAAGCTACGTGTGGTCTGGTTAGGTTAAAGTAAGGTACTGTAATTGCTTTGGAGGGTCTGAGGGGTCAACACCACGGCCTTCTCAAACCGTGGCAACACGGGTCTTGTGGTGTGCATGGGTGAAGGGAGTGAGCAAAATACTGAGTCCCAGTATTAACTCAACATTAAATTCCTGCCCACATAGAGACTGAATAAGTCAAGACACTCACTAGGCGTAATTTACAGTCTGAGCAAACTAAGTATTAAGAACGTAACTTGCACTAAATGTAGCAGAAATGAAATAATATAAGACCACGGAAACGGCGGGTTGCCATCATATGCCATCAATGATATTTTAATTTCCATTTATGATAAACATAAACAATTCACGCTACGTTATACAGTATATACGTGTTCTATTTGTATTATTTACATTACAGTATATGACATTACTATGATTCACTGTTTCACACAACAGTGTATTTAACAATGAAAAATATACTTATTAAACACCGCGGGGAATGTGTTTGTCCCAATGGTGGTGACATCTACTGGAATACTAGCTTTGAATGCACCCCATTAGGGAGGTGCTTGAAGTATAGAAACCCCTAGCTGGCTGTGAGCGAGAGTATGGAGGGTACCTGGTGGGGTTATGGGGTAGGAGAGAAAAGTGGGGGGGTTGGGTGGGAGTGTGGGACAATGAGGAAGGGAGGAGGAGGGGGTAACTCTCCATTGAGAAGTGTTACAAACATGGAAAGGGAAACGAACTTATTCCGATGTCTGTACATGATCATTAAACAAACACTTCAAATTATGTGGGTTATTGTTTTACTCACCAAAAATACACAGAAGTGTAGATGAATAGTTGCAGGCAGGTATATCCAAGTCCAAGGGCAAGTCCAAACCAGATAAATCCTTTGATAAAGCCCAGAAAAATTTATAAAAAGCCTGAAAAAAAAAAAAAACATAAAAATCAGAAAAATTTTGCCTTGACAAATTCAGAGTACTGTGATTTTCGGATTACTGGTGACCGGATTATAGGACTTTTACTGTAGTAAGCTTTTGGCTATAAAGGACTCGTATTCACCCAATTAGTCCTTTCTAGAGGAGGTTCACTACACATTCTTGTATACATACCACAAAACCCTGTTTTGCTTGTCCTGTTCTCTTTTTGCTATTCTATCTATCTATAGCCCGACGCCCTAATCCCGCAAAGGGTGGCCGCAGACAAAATGCCTCCAAGTAGCTCTGTCACCCACCATTTGACTACCCTCCTCCCAACTCACCCCCCCCCTCCCTCATATACCTCTCAACTCCATCCCTCCACCTCATCCTTGGTCTACCTCTCCCTCTCCCTCCCTCCACCTCACCTACATACACCCTCTTAGTCAGTCTTTCATTCTCCATTCTCTTCACATGTCCAAACCACCTCAGTGTATTTCTCCTAATCTTCTCAACCACATCCACCCCACAGCGTTCCTTCACTTCTTCATTCGTCAACCTGTCCCTCCACGTCACTCCACATGCTCCTCTCAAGTAACTCATTTCCACTGCTCTCACTCTTGACTTGTTCCCCTCTTGCAAGGTCCATGCCTCGCTTCCATACGTCAGGGTAGGGATCACAATACTATCATGCAGTGACTTCTTAACTTCCATACTCACCTCCCTATTTCTCATCACTGCTTTCAGTGTACCAACAACCGTCCTTCCCTGCTGTACCCTTTCACGCACTTCATCCCCCAAAGTTCCATCCTTACTCATCACACTACCCAAGTACTTGAATGCACTCACATTCTCCATATCCTCACCATCCAACCTCACTGCACACTCTGTGACTTCAGTCCTCTCAAACACCATAACTTTACTTTTGTTTACATTAACTTTCAGATTCTTCCTCCTACACACTGTCCCACATTCATTCACCAAACCTTGCAACTCCCATTCATCTTCACTCAACAGTACTGTATCATCAGCAAACAGCAACACCGGAAGCTTCAAAATCTCACCCTCATTCAGTAGAGCCACCCCCACATCCACTGCCCTACCCTGCACCTCCTTTACAACCCCATCCATGTATATATTAAACAGCCATGGAGACATCACACAACCCTGTTTCAGTCCCACATTGAGATCAAAGAACTCACTCAGCTCACCATCCACTCGCACCGTAGCCCTAGCTCCCTCGTACATACTCTTCACAGCACTCAACAATTTCCCCTCCACTCCATATATTCTTAATACCTTCCACATACCTTGCCTATCTATTCTGTCATAAGCTTTCTCCAAGTCCATGAAGGCAGCATACACTTTCCTTCCCTTCTCTAGATACTTCTCCACTAAACATCTTAGAACAAATATCTGATCTACACACCCTTTTCCCTTCCTAAATCCCCCTTGTTCTTCTCCAACTAGCTCCTCTGTCATATGCCTAACCCTATCAATGAGTATTCTACCATATATTTTACCAGTCACACTAAGTAGGCAAATACCCCTATGGTTACCACATACTTCTCTCTCCCCTTTTTCCTTTGTATAAAGGAACAATTATACCTGATTTCCAGTCCTCTGGAACCCTTCCCTCTTCCCAAGCCAATCTACACAACTTCCATATCCACTCCACAACAATCTCACCCCCATACCTAAGCATTTCACCACACACTCCATCAATTCCTGGGGCCTTTCCCAACTTAATCTTCTTCATCGCTTCCACTACTTCCGACCTACTGATCTCTTCCTCCCTCCTCTCATCTCTTCTTCTCCCAGCCATTCCCCAACCACTTATACTCACACTGCTCTCACTCTCTACATTCAACAAATGCTCAAAGTGCTCCTTCCATCTCCTCAGTTTCTCTCTCTTCTCCACCAGCAATCTATTATTCCTATCTTTCACTCCCCTACTATTTCCTCTTTCACACTGCCTTACTTTCTTTACCTCCTTCCAAAACAATTTCTTACTCTCCCTCCATTTCACACTCAGATTCCTCCCAAACTCTTCATCCACTTTCTTTTTACTCTCCTTCACCAGTCTCTTAACCTCCCTTCTCCTGCTCACATATACCTCTCTCTTCTCTCTCTCATCTTCTCCCCTACCTCTACTCGCTAACCATTCACTATACGCCTTCTTCTTTTGTTCCACAGCTCGTTTCACCTCATCATTCCACTATGCTGTCCCTTGCACACCCTTGCATCTCCTCCTCACTCCACAAACCGCCTCACACGCTGCGCCTATCTCTTCCGTGAATATCTTACATACGTCTTCCACCCCTTCCATCTGCTCTAGCTCATACCTTCCCAATCTTTCTTCCACTATGCTCTTATACTCTGTCATTTTCTCACTATCTTGCAATTTCTCCACTCTTCTCACAGGAGTTGCTTCCTCCTGTCTTCCCCTTCGTCTCCTCAACCACTTTCTTTGCAGCTCTACCTTGGCCATCACTAAGTGATGGTCCGAGACTCCATTCCCCCACCCTCTCCACACTCTTGCATCCAACACTTTTCTTCTCATTCGCTCATCCACACACACGTAGTCTACCATTGCCTTTCGTTCAACAAGTTCACCATCCATCCTCCTCATTACTCTCCATGTATACCGGTGGATCATCTTATGCCGAAAGTAGGTGTTGGCTATTGCCAACCCCTTACAAGCACAGATGTCCATCAAAGCACTTCCATTCCCATCTACGTCAGCTGGTACACCCCAGTGACCAACCACTCCATGCACTCGTACATTCCCAACTTTGCTATTCATGTCTCCAATCAACAGCACTCTCTCGCTCCTCTCAAACTTCTCCATACACGCTTCTACACTCGCCCAAAACTCATCTTTCACTCTTGCCACTCGATCCTCTGTCGGGGCATACACACATACAACCGCCCACGCTTGTATACCTACTTTCATCCTCACCCATACAATCCTTGCACCCACTGTTCCATACTCTCTTATATTCTCCTTCCACTTCTTGCTTATCATCAGACATACTCCCTCTCGTGCCCTCTCATTTTCATTGACTCCCGCACATATACCTAAACCATATTCCCATTCTCTCACCCTTTCACCTTTCCATTTAGTTTCAGTCAATCCACATATATCCACTTTTGCATCCTCAAGCACCTGAACAATCTCTCTCTCTCTCTTTCACTTCATCATTCACTCCTCTCACATTCCACGTTCCCACCCTAAGAATGTCCTTTGTCCGTTCCTTAGTCGTCAACGTATGGTCCGTCCGGGTCCGAGGTGCTTTATTCGCTTTTTTAGTTAGTTCTTTTTACGGGGTGGGGCATTAACCCACCACCAACCCTTTTAGTAGCCTCGTACGACAAGCAGGGATACTGGGGGAGTATTCTTGAAACCCAATCTACAATTAACAATTAGTATAAGCTGTACCTTGTATTAAAATTATTTTCCTTAAGATGGTGAGAATAATAAGAAAATTGGAACTGTTACAAAGCTTGTGTATTTTTCCTTTATTTCAATGTACAGTATACCCAATAAAGACCTAAGACAGGAACTGGACAATCCTTGACATGTTAAGTATTGTACAGTACTAAATAATGTACTGTTAACAGATTTATAATTGAATACAATACTGTATATTTATTTAAATTAATAACTTCAGTAATGCAGTACTGTATTGTCAATTACTTCAGTAACACGCATTGGTGATTTCATTTTCTTTTATGACACTGTCCTCGTTCACTGGGGGCATATGTCTTTTGTACGAATATTTCCATCAGAAATGCATCTTCATGGTGGCTTCATTTATATCATATAAATAATGTCCCTTCCCATACAACACAACCTTACTCTATGAAGCCTTTAAAGTATTAAGGTCCAATAGTGTTGCCACTTGACACTCTCTCAATCTCTCTATAGTACTCGATTTTCCTCAAATGGGAGTTGCAGTATCGCCATAATGAAGTTTATGGTCAGTCACCTGACCTGACCAAGACCATCCCATGGTCAAGCAGGCCATTTCAAACATGTCGCTGCATGTTGAACTGGTTCCTAATGAAAAATATGGCTTTCTTTCTTTTTCACAATGTGGCCGGCCTGGACTTTTTCAATCATCATGGTGCATGCCTAGTGAGGTGAAGCATTGGAGGAAGGCACTGGCTCAATCAGTACAGAGGTGGCCTGCAGTCCTACTGCACCCAGGTTCAAATCCCTGTTGTGGCAGGGAACAATTTAAGGATTTGAATTTCATGAAAGCAAGCTGTACTGATCTACCAGAAGACCTGCCGCCATGTCGTAAAAATACTCCTGCTAATACCGATGCACCAGTCCTGTATGAGACAGCCCTGGCATGTATTCAATATGGATGGTGGAAGTTAGCGTCGAATTGGTGACATGTAGGGGTGTATGGTATGTAGGAGGACTACTGGGTCTTGGGAGTGGGCTGTAAAGCCTATGCTCAGTGTTGGGGGGAAAAAAAAAAAAAAAAAGTTACAATGTGTGCTGATACAGAAAGAAAAAGCATCAATCACTGAGTAACCATAGTATCTCCAAGCTCTATCCACTGTAGTCCTACACACATGAACATAACATCACAGAAGTCCTTACCCATGGAGGAGAAGAGTAAGAAAATCTGAAACAACACGCTCTCCCTAAGTTAAGTTTCCTTCCAGGTGGGAGTCTGAATGGTTAATATTATTGGGGTGGTGGGGGGTCTGAGAAGCATAGCCCCCTAACTAGAAATGTATTTTTTTGTTAATGTGACTTCATCAAATTTGGCACTCATAAAATGTTGCAATAACATCAGACTGCCTTGTTTCCTCCTCCCAAAACCAAACATTCCCACAAGTCTCCCTTGTTGACAGGGGAGGGGGGAGCAAATCATGGCATTTCCAACAAGAACATCAAAATCAAGCAATACACATGAACATTTTTATGAATGACCTAGGATCATCAACAAAACAAAGGACTGTACTAAATACCAAATATTCTTTAGCCTGAACTGGTGAGTGTCTTAACTCCCATTTCCATTACATGGAAAAAGCCCTAATTCTGAAAATTTACCCAAAATTCTTGAATACTGCAAATGTGCAGTTATGAAGATGATGGGGTCATGTACTGTAAAACAAAAAATTACAAATAGAAGTACAGTACCCTCGATATAAAAAAAAGTATCGGCACCCTGGGATCGGATAAGATATGAAATGCTTCGTCTCTGGTTGGTAGTGTTGACATGCCTGTTTAATTCACAAAATGGTCGAGTAGCCCTGTAGTACAATGTTACTATGACGAATCCTGCTATATATCTGTAAAATATAAGGTAACAACATAAATGAAGGATACAAAGTGATATAACCGTGTCATTTCCTGTAAATCATAGTCCGTGTATCATAATGTTTCACACTGAAGGGGGGCCGCTATTTTTTTTTACTGAGGGTACAATCAGGAAAGAAAAAATAATTACTACTTTAACACAAAGGCACAAGTCTTCCAAATATCCAATTGGAATAGGCCTTTAACTGGATATCTGTGATGCTTCACTGATTACCAAAGATACTCGACACTTTTTGAAATTTACTAGCGAGATACATAAACACTTGCTTACATCAAACATACCAGAACAACAGTGTTACCACCAAATGCAAAATTTGCTGCGAACCTCAACAAAATGCAAATCTCGCTTCTGCCATAATCTCAAATTCTTTACTGATATGTAAGGTTTGGATACTTCAGCTGATTAATTTAGGATACAATGGGACATGACAGGATAGGATAGAAGAGAACAGTTTAGATTTGGTTTAGTAAGTTAGGACCAAGATTGGGATTTGGCCTTCTCAGTCAGTTGATTCTCTAGTTCTCTTTTTTCTATGCAAGGAAGAAGGAACCAAAGGCCAGGAGCCTGCACAACCGTTTCATCCAAGAAAAAAATAAAAACAATTCAAGAGAGAGCCAAATTCAAAATCCGTTCACATCGAGATGCCTGGACACACTGCGTGTGCAAGACTGGAGATCATAGCAAGTGGGAAATACAGACAGAGGGAGAGTGTTCCAGAGATGACCTGTTGCATAAATGAAGGGCTGGGAGTAATGATTATACTCTTGCACTAGGTGTTGGACAGAAAAGGGACGAGCGTTTGTTCCTACGGGTGCTATGCACCCGTCGTAGAGCTGGAGGGATGCAAGCAGACAGTTCAGAGGAGCAGTGACCATTGTGGTACCAACAGAAAAGAGATAAAGACACAACAGTGCAGTGAAGAGACAGAGGTTTAAGGGAGACAATAAGGGAAGGAGAGTTAATGAGACAAAAAGCATTTGACTCCACCTTGTTGAGAGGAGCTGTATTCGGGGAGCCTTCCCACACAGGAGAGTTGTGTGTACTCTACACAGGGGCAAATAAAACCTGTGTATAAAGTCAACAACTGTGCAGGGGTAAAGAAGGTATGGAGTCAGCTCAGCACAACTAATCTTTTGGAAGATTTTACACGAGGTGTAATATGATCTTACCAATATAAATCCAGAGAGAATGAAACTCCAAGTATGTTTATTATGATGCAGGATTGAGCTGGATATTATTAAACATTAGTGGGTACTCCAGTGGAAGATTTTGTCGGATTGATAGGTGTAAAAACTGAGTCTTGCACAGAACTTAGTCATTTGCACTCAGAATTCCATTCTCTTAACACTGTGCACTCTTGTCTTACTTGCGCTCCATTGTACCTTAATGAAATAAGTGTTGTACTCTGCACTTTAAGTCTTTCCACTCTTGAAACCATTTTCTAAACAAAACACACTCGTTAATTTACGTTACATTTACGGTCCATTAAATCTTTGTCTTTTCACTCAGAACTCAAATTCCTTAACACTATGCACTGTTTTTTTCACTGCACAACACTAAATTCCTGTGTGGTCTAGTGGAGAAGTTCTTGGCATTTAATCACTGTCAGAGTCTGAAAGTAGCACATGCAGGCGACCTAGGGGTGCGTCGCTGGGTCGTGGTGATGGCGTACCCACTGCAGACGACTCTGAAGATAGGCCCAATCTCACGTCTAGCGATGACTCCACCGTGGCTGATGTGCTGGGCTGTGGCTCGGAGCATGAGGGCCTGTCTTGGGGAGGTAACGGGGTGGAGCCAGGGCTGGGCACAGCGGGGGTCACAGGCCTGAAAAAGCTGTCAATCGTTGATTGACGCAAGGAACGACGATTCTGACGATTAATGATGTGCTGCCTGAAAGTACGCACTTCCTCCACAAGTCCCAAGGGCCCCATCTCCCTGTCGCAGTCCGGGTGTTCCAGGTAGTCCAGAACAAACTCTAGGTGTTCCCATAGTGCGCTCAGTTTGGGGATGGCTGGAGTAGTGTCATGCTGAGAGGAGTCCGCATCATTGTCGCCATCCTCGTCGGAATCTTCAAGCTGGGTACTGACACCTGCAACTGAAGATGCGATCTCGATATCAGACAGGGTCTGATACCCAGGATCGCCCTCATCGTCATCCAACCACTCACGCACTTCATCCACATCAACATCGTCTCCATGCGCACGTAGACGTGCATGGAAGTCATCCACGTCGAAACCTAGGAAATCGTTCTCCACATCCGTTTCGAGAAGCAGACAAGACCAACCATTTTCTAGAGTCTTGACAGGGACTTCCTTCCATGCACTGGCCCAGTTTATGGCAGACTTGATGTTGTAGCGGCGAAGGTTTTCCAAAGTCCGCTGGCTTCGCGTGTCCCGTCCCTCCCTGCGCTCGTTCTCGTCCTCGAGAACAACCATCACCACGTCCAGGAACTTCCGTCGGTATAGCCGCTTCGTTGCCACAATCACTCCTGGGTCCACTGGTTGGATGAGAGCAGTAGTATTAGGTGGCAGAAACATGCACCTAATGCGGCCATTCTCAGCCACCAAGTCCTTGTCACACAGATGGGCAGGTGCATTGTCGAGGAGAAGGAGGGCCTTTACCTGGTCGCGTGGGATTCCCAGTTTCTCTGTCTGGTAATGTATGACCTCTTTGACGAAATGGTGGTGGAACCAGTCTCTGAAGATGTGGCCTGTGAACCATGCCTTCAAGGAATGGTACCAAACGACAAGAAGGACATCCATCACCCCACAAAGACACCGAGGCTGCTTTGCACGGCCAACAATAACGGGCTTAAGCCGGTGCATGCTGTTAGCATTAGCACAACACAAAGCAGATATCCTTTGCTTGGAGAGCTTGCGGCCAGGTACACGCTTCTCCGTCTCCTCGGCTAGAGTGTTCGTAGGCAAAGAGCGACTGAATTAACCAGTTTCGTCAGCAATGTAGACTTGACCAAGAGTGAGGCCCTCCCTGTCGATCAAGCCCTTCACCTTGTGCCAAAACTCCTCTACTCCATCCTCGTTAGCGTCCAAAGCTTCACCATGAGACTTACAGTTGGTAAGGCCATGTCGTAACTTTAACGCGAAGAGTCAACCCTCGGATGCCGTGAAGTCTAGGGCGTCGTGAAGCCTTGCGAACTTCTCAGCAGCAGCCTTCAACTCTGTGCCATGCACCATCACACCAGCAGCACATTGCTGTCGATACCAAATCAACGTGAAGCAGTCAACTTCAGCATACTTGGGAGTAAACATCATCTTCCTCTTCACGTTGCGTTTGCTTTTCGACGAGAAGTCAGCCGTGTACTGCATGAGTTTGTCTCAAGATCTATTGATATCGAACAAAGTAGATCAGGCCAGGTTGAACTCACGAAGGATGCGTGACGAAGACCATCCCGCATCCACTTTCTCCAATATCTCCCTCTTCATCTCCAGAGTCAAAACCACTCTCTTCCTCTTCTCAGGCGGTGGGGCCATCATCACACACACGAAGAAGAGGCGCAAGAGCAGAAGGAGAGCCTGGTGCAGGTAAGGCACCATCACAAAAGCGAGCAGGTAGGCAGCCATGACGACGAGTGTGCACTCACGACAAGAGACGGGCGGTAAGTGGGGAGGATCCAGGGGCACTCTAGCGGATGTCGGAGGAATGATGCACCAAAACAAAGCTGTCCCGCGCTGCGCGCGCCAAGTTCAAATTACTGGCGGGGAAAAGTCAGAATTTTTTCTAATTCTTTGCGGTTTTCGGACCATTTTGGGAATACAGGTTATCCCTTAATTCAGGCGAACTTTTTTCACGCGATATCGGTTATCCACGAATTTTTCGTACAATAATTAAAACAAAATTATAGTATTCAAATAAGTAATTTCAATATAAAAGAGAAATAAATAAAATATAAAAAATGCCTACCTGCTGCCCGTGTGCACACATATATGTATGTGTGTGTGTGTATGTGTGTGTGGGAGCCTGGGAGATTGGTCTACCACGCACCACACAGTTTGAATCCGACAGTCGAACCATGCATGACTTGCAAATCGTTATTTGTGGATTATTTTTCTGCCTTCCAGTACCAGTAATTGCTTGCCTTGTCTGTCAACATGAGGCATAAGCGTAGTGCTAGTGATGCATGTGGTAACACCAAAACTGACTTGTAAAGTGATGTTGCTGACAGAGAAAGTTAAAGTGTTGGACAAACTTCATGGAGGAATGTCGGCGACAATTCTCCGTCAGGACGATTCCCCGTCATTTATTTACATACCAGTTTATTTAGCAAGTACAGTACACTAGTTTTTTACTTATATGAGTTATAAAATCCCCCTGAAAATTAGTTATTAAAGTATTAATTAATCAATAATAAGTATATTAATAGAATGACAGGGAACTGTCCATGTTTTGACGGTGAATTGACTTGATGGTGAATTGTCTCAGAACCGTATGTTTGGGGTGAGTCAACTGTTCATACAATAAAGGAGAACGTAGCATACGGGAGACAGTGAGGGCTAGTGCGCCAGGCTGTGCTAAAGTGTCTCCACCTACGCCTGTGAACTGTCTTGTAATCGCATGTTTGGGGTGAATGAGTCAACTGTTCATACAATAAAGAAGGCAGAATGTAGCATACGGGAGGCAGTGAGGGCTAGTGAACCAGACTGCTGCAGTGTCTCCACCTACGCCTGTGCTTGTCAGGTTTCAGTTTTAAATTTGTTACATTTTTGTTGTTTTTAATACTTTATGCTAGTTTATAAGGTGTATGTTGTGCATAAACAGTATTATTCAGATGTAATATACGTATAGACATGCGTAATTATGTGCACACAAGGGCAGAACATATACGCAAATTTACCACATACGCGAAGGGTCTGGGAACCTAACCCTCGCGTGAATTAAGGGCTTACCTGTATTGGATCCCGGGACGATAATGTCCGGTAAGTGGGGATGTCCGGAAAGTGGGCGTCTGGATAATACGGGGATTACTGTAAAAGATTTATGCCAGACTCGATCGAAAGCCATTAAGATGTCAAGTGCAATGGCAAAGATTTCGTCAAAGTCCTGAAAGAAGGATGACCAGGAGTCTGAAAGGTAGGCGAGAAGATAGCCAGTATAGCATCCCTGACAGAACCCATACTGACAATCAGAAAGAAGGTTGTGATAGGAAATGTGGATGTATAAAATGTACCCATGTCAATGTAACATTTACCCATGCCAATTTGCCTATTCAAATGTGCCGCGCAGTCGCCATCGTGATATGTAACTTGGCCAGCTGGGCACTCTATGCGCCTGCGCGAACAGAGAGAGAGCTTCTTCCACTTCGAGGCACGTGTACGCCTCACCTCACCTCTCCACTTCTTTATCTATCTCCTAGGGAAATAAAGATTCTACAGCAGGAAGATTACCTATCCTTCAACCCTGTGATTGCCCCCCATTGCATACAGGACTTCAATCAACATGGCGCAGTGATTAAGGCCCAAGGAGAAGATTTCAAGCTTATACCCCGCCACCGGGACCCGCATGGACGCCGCCATTATCTGTTTATGTTTGTTTTCGACCAGCGAGACAACTTCTAGATCGCCTTCAGTGGATTTACTGGGCAGTGTCAGTGCAGTGTTACAGTGGAGTG
This sequence comes from Coenobita brevimanus, assembly GCF_032717465.1. NCBI lineage: Eukaryota > Metazoa > Arthropoda > Malacostraca > Decapoda > Coenobitidae > Coenobita > Coenobita brevimanus. The sequence continues at coordinate 22,472,078 of NC_136972.1, forward strand.
GTTATGTGCAAGTGCAGTGCAGTGCTTATTCGTGTGAGGTTTTCGGGTGTTCTCGTCGCACCCGCTGGACATCTTAAATGGACGCCATGATCGCCTACACTGGCTACTTGCTCTGTCACACCCTCCCTCCTCATCCTTCATCATTGCACTGAGCGTCTTTACCCCAACGTCTCTCTGGGCAGCCAATCAGCGAGCCTTACGTCAGAGCCTTACGTCAGATACCACGTCACGGCTGGACGGCCATTTACGACCCTCGCCCCGGCGACACCAGACGTCGCCAGACAGGATAATTTGTCCCGAGAAAGCTCCCAGTGAGTTGCCAACGCTCGCCCGCAACTTCACCTCTGCTTCTCTGCACGAGTTTACTATAATTTCTAAGGGAGAAGATTTGTTCTTCTCTTCAGTTTTCTGCAGTGGTATTGTATCTCGTGAAATAAGTCAGGATGGAAGAATTCCCACTTGTAGAGCCCTCAGATGATACCCCACATGACTTACCACCTGCAAGACATGAACATCCGCCCACACTCCCACACACCCACACGCCCACTAGTGCTGAGGACGAGCGCTGTCAGCCTGAGTTGCCGTTACTCTCTCCAAATTTAACCCTACCGCCGCCATCCAGGACACATGATGGAGACTTACGGGTACTAATAAGATATTTGGAGGAAAGCAGATTAGCTACGGAAGCTCAGCATAGGCGTGAGGAAGCGGAGAGACGTCAAGAAGAGGCAAGAAGGGAAAAAATTCGTCAGGAAGATGAGGCAAGAAGGGAAGAAATTCGTCGAGAAGAGGAACACCGAAGATTTCAACAATTTCTCCAGCTACTCACACCTGTTACACAAGGTCCAAGTCAGGTTCACCAGCGGTCTGCTACCGAGACTTCGTCACACCCACCCACCCACGTCAACGCTACCCCACAAAAGGCTAGCACTCAGGCACCCCAACCGCTGAAGTCAGACGTTACATTTCAGAACTTCAGGGCCTGGAGAAGGCGCTGGGACGACTATGCTGTCATGGTGGACTTGTCTGCTCTGTCATTACCGAAGCAGCAGATACAGTTACGGATGTGTTTGTCTCTCGAGACCCAGCGATTGTTAGAACACACACTTGGTGTACCTCCAGATACCGCGAAAACAGTGGAAGAAGTCCTTGACGTTCTACAGAACCACTTCAGGAATCAACGAAATGAAGCTCTTCGCCGCCGGGATCTTCTTACATGCAAGCAAAAGGATGGTGAATCTTTTGACGACTACTATGTACGCCTGCAGTCGATTGCAGAGGAAGTTGACATATGACCTGGAAATTCTAATGTCTGCAAGGAGACGCAGATAAAGGTGGTACTTCTTATGGGAGTTCATGATGAAGAGCTCACACAGAAGATTATTGCCCGGGACTCTAATACCACACTTCAGGACGTGGTGAACGTTTGCAGAGCCCATGAAGCCACCAGGACAGCCACATCTGCGATTCGGGCCCCTACTGCTTCTGTCGCCAAGATTTCAAGATACCGCAAGGATAAAGGTCGTAACCATCAGCCAACTTCTACGCCGTTGACCAAATCTAATACCTGCCAGTATTGCAACAAGTCTCACAACTCAGCCAAGTGCCCAGCGGCTTCGAGCACTTGCAATAACTGTGGACGGAAGGGACATTGGGCCAGAACCCCAACCTGCCCTGCACTCAAGGTGAAATGCAAATACTGTACCAAGACAGGCCACTACGACAGATATTGCCGGAAGAAGACTGGTGATGCCAAGGCTGATAAGCATGTTACTCCGCCTTCAAGCACGACTACTAACGTTCGCAAGATTCAGGCCCATGCAATTCCTTCACCTTCACCCGTACCAGTTACTGTGTCTTATCGGGATGTATCTTCCCAGATCAGTTTCATACCTGACACAGGTGCGGAGGTCAGTGTCTTGGGACCACAACACCTTGCACATCTTCAGATTGACAGAAGTGACCTCCTACCTCCCACAGTTTCCAAGACTTTCACCGCAGATGGGTCGGAGATGTCGCCACCGCTTGGATCCTTAGAAGTTACCTTGACCCTTGCCAAGAGGTCATGCCAAGCCCGGTTACAGGTGCATGATGGTGTCACCACTCCGCTACTGTCCTTCAGCCATTGCAAGGAGTTGGCTATTATTTCGCCCAAGTTTCCTAAGCCCATTCTGCAAGTTACCCACGTACATCGATGCACTGAGTTCCCACTCACCGAAGCTACCCCACCTGCTGAGGCCAGGGACTACTTTGTCAGGAACTTTCCGGATGTACTTGCATCGAAAGATGATCTCAAGACTGCTCCACTACAACCAATGAAAGGAGACCCTATGAAGATACACATTAAACCCGACGCCACACCATTCGCTCTTACCACTCCACGTCAGATCCCCTACGCCTTCCGAGATGCAGTCCAGGACGAACTGCACAGTATGGTGGCTCAAGGAATCATCAAGAAATGTGGGGATGAGCCTTCCGATTGGTGTCATCCTATGGTAGTTGTACCCAAACCTAAAGGAGTCAGGATTACCACTGATTTGACTAAACTTAACAGTCAAGTTGCCCGCCCTGTCCACTCTTCGATGACGCCTATTGCAGCTGTTCGTACGGTTGATTCTACAGCGAGGTACTTCACAACTGCGGACGCTCTCCATGGTTATTGGCAAATCGAACTGGCAGAGGAGGACAGGCATCTTACTACTGTACTTTCATTACACCTTGCGGCCGCTATTACTACTGTCGCGGACCGATGGGCTTCGCCGCTACCGGAGATGCATACTGCTACCGTGGTGATCTTGCCCTCCAAGGTCTAACGAAATGCGTCAAAGTGGTGGATGACATATTGCTGTTTGACGATGATCTTCTGTCACATTACAAGAGGATTCAGGAGCTACTCACACGCTGCCGCTCACACGGTATCACTCTCAACAGGGATAAATTTATCGTGGCAGCCACTAAGGTCAACTTCTGTGGATACATTCTTTCGGACAAAGGAATCGCCGCCGACCCAGAACGTGTCGCAGCTCTTCGGGACTTCCCTACACCTGCTAACCTCACCGATTTACGCTCATTTATGGGGTTGGTGAATCAGTTATCTGAGTTTACACCCGAAATCGCCAAAACTGCCAAGCCACTTATACCTCTCTTGAGCCCATCTCACTCATTTACGTGGACTCCAGATCACGACTTGGCATTCAAGCAAGTCAAGAAAGCCTTGTCCAGTCCACCCATCCTCGCAGCATTCGACCCAGGACTACCTACATATCTCCAGACCGATGCATCTCGCCTGTATGGTATAGGTTACGCCCTACTGCAGGATCATGGTTCCAGTCAACTTCGCCTCGTCCAGTGTGGCTCCCGTTTTTTGGCAGACGCCGAGACAAGATACGCCACCATAGAGTTGGAAATGTTGGCAGTCAGCTGGGCTCTTCAGAAGTGCTGCCTCTATCTTACAGGGCTCCAGTCTTTCACAGTTCACACTGACCATCATCCACTAGTACCGATTCTGAACTCGTACACCTTGGACATGATTGAGAACCCTTGATTACAGAGATTACGAGAGCGCATGTCCCACTTCACCTTCAGAGCCGTATGGCGTGCTGGTAAGACACTCCGCATCCCAGATGCCTTCTCACGCGCACCTGTCAGCCGACCTACACCTGAGGATACATCGGACTCCACTTCTACTACGGCACATCTACGGTCCGTCATAACTTCTGCGGCATATCAAGAGGACGACGCCCAGCGGATCGAAGCTGACCGTCACCTACAGGAGTTAGCAAATGCAGCCCAACAGGACCCTGACTACATTCGCTTACGTGACTGCATATTGGCTGGATTTCCTGCTAACAGGTATTCTCTACATACATCCTTGCTGCCTTATTGGAAACTCCGAGACTCCCTCTCTGTTGACGGATCACTCATACTACTAGGTGCTCGGATCGTCATTCCTGCTGCTCTTCGTCGCAAGACTCTCGCACGGCTACATGACAGTCATCGAGGAGTCGAGGCTACCAAGCGACGGTCACGCCAGACGGTATTCTGGCCTGGCATTGAGTCTGATATCACCAATACTGTCGCCGCCTGTGAGTCGTGCCAGCTTCTACGCCCTTCACAGCAGCAGGAACCGCTCCTCAACGATGATAAGCCCACCAGGCCCTTCGAGTCAGTCTCCGCTGATTTCTTTCAAGTTGCTGGGAAACATTTCCTAGTGATTGTCGACCAACTGTCGAACTGGCCAGCTGTCATCCCTTGCAAGAGTGACACCACCGCCTCCTCCACAATCCGATACTTCTGCAGCTACTTTCGAGAGGTGGGGGTACCTCTTCGGTTACGCACAGATGGAGGACCACCTTTTTCGAGCAGTGAGTTTGCTGATTTCACTCGTAGATGGGGGACCCAGCACTTCATGTCATCGCCTCATTACCCGCAGTCGAATGGCCACGCCGAGGCTGCTGTTAAGGCCGTCAAGAGGCTTATCATGGCAACAGCACCGTCTGGTAACATAAATTGTGAAGCCTTCGACCGGGGACTCATGGAACTGAGGAATGTCCCCAACCACACTGGCTACTCACCTGCTCAAGTTCTATTTGGTCATAACCTCCGCAGCTGTGTACCTGCTCATCCGCAGTCCTTCAAGAGTGACTGGAAGGACTTGGCAGACGACTGGGACAGACGGGTCGCCTCCAGAGCCGCCCAGGTCAAGAAGCACTACAATCAACACGCCCGTGATCTCCCCGGGCTGGCTATGGGTCAACATGTTCGCGTTCAGGACCCCACTTCACGCCGGTGGGATAAGGTCGCCATCGTTATGGGTGGTGCTCGCTCCAGGGAATACGAGGTTAGGCTTCCAAGTGGCCGAGTGCTACGTCGAAACCGCAGATTCTTATATCCAGTGCCCGACCCACACTCTGACACTACACCTAACATCCCTGTGGTCCCTTGTCATGACATGGAAAAGTCTAATTTACAGACAGACATCGAAAAGTCCAATTCAGTTTCTCCTCCCAAGACCCCACGTAGATCTCCAAGGCTAAATAAGTCCTAACACAGTGTACACTGCCCATAAGAAGTCCCTGTATGTTTGCTTAAAATGTACACACTTTGTAGACACTTGTAGGATTTTCATACATTGCTTGTTACCATGTATTGATTACCTGTGGGATTGTATCTACTTTAACATGTTGCAGTCACTTGTATATTGCTGAGTTGCATATTTTATTTTATGAATTACGGGGATGTTTCACATATATATTTTCTATGTATGTTACTTTTCAGCCGTTCGACTTCTTCGAACGCAAAGGGAAGGGGAGGTGTGGATGTATAAAATGTACCCATGTCAATGTAACATTTACCCATGCCAATTTGCCTATTCAAATGTGCCGCGCAGTCGCCATCGTGATATGTAACTTGGCCAGCTGGGCACTCTATGCGCCTGCGCGAACAGAGAGAGAGCTTCTTCCACTTCGAGGCACGTGTACGCCTCACCTCACCTCTCCACTTCTTTATCTATCTCCTAGGGAAATAAAGATTCTACAGCAGGAAGATTACCTATCCTTCAACCCTGTGATTGCCCCCCATTGCATACAGGACTTCAATCAACAGGAAAGATCCTTTAAAACTTTTTTTTTCTAAGAATAGACTCAAAAACTTTTGATACACAGAATGTTAAAGCAACTGGGCAATAGTTAGAGGGTTGGGAATGGTCACCTTTCTTTGGGACTGGTTGAATGACAGCAAACATCCAGCAAGAAGGAAAGGTACAAACTGATAGACAAAGGTGAAAGAATTTACCTAGGCAGGGTGTAAGCACGGAAGCACAGTTCTTGAGGACAACAGAAGGGACCCCATCAGGCCCACATGCCTTGTAAGTATTGAGGCCAGTGAAGGCAGTAAATACATCTGTTGAAGAATTTTAATGTCAGCCAGGAGGAAGTCAGAGGGGGAAAGTGATGGAGGAACAGCACCGGAATCGTCTAAAGTGGAACTGGAGGAGAAAGTCTGAGCGAAGAGATCTACTTTATCAGTGGAATATATACCGGTATAGCTACAGAACCATCAGAGTAGAAAAGAGGAGGGATGGATGATGAGGTAAAGTTGTTAGAAAGGTTTCTGGCAAGGTGCCAGAAGAAGCAAGAAGAATTTGAGTTGGAAAGATGAGAGCATTAAGTACGGATGAAATTATTTTTTACCAGAGTGAAGAACAGACTTACAGTAGCATGAATCTGGGCAGAAACATAAAAAAGATATGATTCAGGGGTGGGTTGGCTCCGGTACCTTTTCTAGGCCCTCTCCTTGTTGCGGACAGCATTAGAACAAGTGTGATCAAACCAAGGCTTTCTTGCATTAGTCAGAGGATATGAGAAAGGAATGTATGCTTTCATGCCCAACAGAATAACCAATGTAATGCGCAAGGCACACTCAGATGGTTCCCAGTCAGAAAAGCAATAATCATTCCAGGGAATAATCAAAGAAGTACTGTACTGCCTGATGGCTTCCCAATCAGCAGCTCCAAAGTGCCACAACAGATGTTTCTTTGGAGCATCCTCAGGCCGTACTAGAGCGATAGGGCAGGTTAAGGTAAAAAGGTTGTGATCGGAGGAGCCCAATGGAGAGGAAAGATTAACAGCGTATGCAGAAGACTTTGCCGTAAGGAAGAAGTCAAATATATTGGAACTCTCTCCAAGGCTGTCAGGGATAAGGGTAGGGTGCTGTACAAGGTGCTCTAGGTCACTGAGGATAGAAAAGATTTAGGCTTGTTCACCAGGTACATCAGTGAAAGGAGAGGAAAGCCAAAGGAGGTGGTGAACATTGAACTCTCCTAGAATTGAGGTTTCAGAGAAAGAAGAAACAGATTGGATGTGTTCCATTGTAGATGTACCGGTAAGATAGTCGAAACAGTCAGTAATATTAGGGGATAAGTAAAGAGCACAGATATATTTAGTCAGAGAATGACAGGAAAGCTGAAGCCAGAGAGTAGAGAATTTAGAAGAATCAAATCCAGGAACACGAGAGCATGCGTACGGTCCACATACACAACAGCCACCTTTGGCTTTGAAATGAGTATAGTGAAAGTAGGAGGATACAGAGAAGTTTGCTATCAGTTTCCTCAGACAGCTGAGTCTCAGTTATGAACAGAAGGTGACTTTTAGAGGAGGAGAGGTGGTGCTCAACTGCGAGAAAATTAGAGGCAAGGCCGCAAATGTTACAGAAATGAAGAAGAAGTGAGTCAGCAGGTCCAGACAATTTGTTGGTTTGGTCAAGTGGCTGTCCTAGGCAGTTGAAACCAGGGAGGTCTGATGGTCAAAGCCCTCTGTTAGGTTAAGCTGAAGTAGGATATGCTAAGTTAGACTAGATAACTAAGTTTCCTATTGATTTGAATATTTGATGCACTGATGACCTGCCAGCAAGACCATAGATAATTAATCAATGCCTCCAATTGATAAATATGCAGGTGCCATATGAATTTCCTGTTTCATTAAATACCCCAAAACAGTTCTATTTTATTTTTCCTACACTTTCTGTAGCAGATATAACAAGGCCAGATAACTATCTGTGCTGCATGCTCTACTCAAAGTACCTTCCTGAAGATCATGAGAGTGTAAAAAGGCAGTTGCAGTTGGCGCGCCCGAACGATAAATTTTTACCAAAAAATAATGATGGCCATATTAACAGACATACAATATAGTGTAATGCTGCCTACTTCTTCCTTCGCCTATACCATTCTTTTTCTGTGTCTATCCTCCTCTCTTCCTATTTCTCCCATCTTTTCTGTCATTTTTTATTACTTTTCTTTCCTTTTCAGGTGAATTTACATTGAGTGACAAGTGTAATGTCTTCATGTAAGCCAGAAAACCATTTACAATACTGAGTGGTAACCGCATAACCAACCTAAGCATGTTCCCTATGTGGGAACTAATGGGATGGTTGAGGGTTAGTGCCCCTCCCCGTAAAGCAACTAACTCAGAGTCAATGGCTACCCCCTAAGGGATTATGGCATCTGGTTATAGATAGATACCAATATTCTAGTTATCTGAAAACACACAGCCCATACGAATTGAGTAATAAGGTTAGATATGCTAACTTATGGCTAAATGTAATTTTAGATTAAGTTCTCTGCTGAACGTTTCTTGACAAAACTGACTGATGCTTCCTCAAACTCATCCACACCTAACTAACAAATCAGCACAGTGTCATACAGTACCAGATGATTGCCATAGTCATGCTCCAAGGTATAACAATTGGTAAAATTATATCTCCTAATTTCGATGTTGTATCAAAGGAAAATGTACACTTTACTTTATGCAGCAGAAAGACGTTACCAGTTCAATTCATATTCCTCCTGTGTATTTTCTGTAAGTAATAATTCAAGCATCGAGTGGTTGGTGGTGGCGACCATCATCCACTCACTTGATGTAGTGCTGCCTACTTCTTCCTTAACCTCTATCATTCTTTTTCTGTGCCTGCCCTCCTCTCTTCCTATTTCTCCCATCTTTCCTGTCACTTCTTAATGCTTTTCTTTCCTTTACAGGTGGTGTTACATTAAGTGACAAGCCAAATGGTTTCCTATAAGCCAAGAAACCATTTACATTGCTGGGTGGTAACCATATAACCAAACCATACATGCCTCCTATGTGTCAACAAGTGGGTTGGTGGAGGGTTAGTGCCCCTCCCCGCAAAATAAATAATTCAAAGTCAAATGGCCACCCCTTACGGGATTATGGCGTCTGGCAATAGTATTTTCTGTATTTTTCTGACCATTTTCAGGGTAGTAAATGACCTTTTTCTGCTGAAAAATTTCCCTCTTTATTATCATCACATTTCTTAACCCGAGACGTCCCGCTGACATATGGATGCGTTGCAACATTTTGCATTTGCCAGTCCCGACGACGTACTGGTACGTTGCGCAATTGCAAGGTTCATAATTTGCACAATTTTCTATTTTCGCGCGTGATTTTTCGTATGTATACACGGGACACCTTCCTCTATTCCTCTACAAGATGCCAAGCAGGGACAATGCCTTACACCACATAACCCCCCCCCCTGCATGCCATTGTCTCGGCAATTCACCTGTTACCAGTGACCTGGCCAATAAAGACATTCAGGGCCAGAGTGATTCCCCAATCGATGACAATGTGGAGGACAAAGTTTACACAGCATTAGAGGAATAAACAGTCAGAAATGATGATCAGGTAATGTGGCAAAAAAAGGTCAGGTATGGTGATGAGTTAGTGAGTGAAACAATGCTTATAATGCCTATATTACTGTTTGAAAACCAATATACTCTTGTACTACATATAAATTCATACCAAGTAAATAAATAAATACCGTTTATGAGTGGTGTGAAATAGTTACCCTCCCACAGAACTTGTTTTCTTTGGTGCCAGCCTGTTAGAAAACCCAGTAAGGTAAGCTGGTACTGCTACCTGGATCGAGTATTTTAAACCCCAGGTGAGTGATTTCTCTATGAATTTTCGATGCTTCTCATCAAAAGCGGAGGTTTTAGCCAAAAAAAAAAATTTTCGAAAATACCTCGGGATTGGGGGGTGTCGGAGGTGCGAAATAGCTCGGGACATGACGGGTTAAGCCATACCTATGATTGTTTCCGGTGTAAAGGAAGAAACTCAACATACTCAAAGGTGGAATTCGTTACCTACTTTCCCAACTGGACATTAGGTTTGTTTGGTTAAATTATTAGGTACAGTTAGGCTAGGTTTAATTAAATACTTAGGTTAGGACAGTCCCTCCTGCCATTACGCTGATGAATCAAATGAGTTGTCACAGTGCAATACCTAAAAACAAAGGGGAAAAGAGATTTAACAAGAAATATTTATTAACTATCTATTTATCTACCCATAGCCTGACACCCTAATCCCGCAAAGGGTGGCCGCAGACAAAATGCCTCCAAGTTGCTCTGTCACCCACCACTTGACTGCCCTCCCCCCCCAACTCACTCCCCCCCTCCCTCATATATCTCTCAAGTCCATCCCTCCACCTCATCCTCGGTCTTCCCCTCCCTCTCCCTCCCTCCACTTCACCTACAGTCGTTCTGTTTTATGAAGGCAGTTTGGGTGGGGCGATTTGGGACCTCACACTTAGCTCTGTTGCCACATCGCCGCCGACACACGTGTAATTATTTGTGCTCACCTCTCTCTCTCTCTCTCACTCTCCTATTTTAAGCTAGTAACTACTTATAAACGAATTTTAAACACTCTGTATAGATGTAATTCAACAAAAAAGCAATAGTTTAGTATAAATCTCATAAGACTTGTCAGGGTTGCTTTTGCGACGTTGTCAGGTGGTGACACGAGGGATAGCCCTGCGTGAGCGGGTCATACTCGGTCAGTCTCCCGCCATGGAGGCTTGCCCATCATCCCGCTCTCGTGTTCTCCACAGTCAAGCCAAAGAAGTTATTTACAATGTAAACAAGTATTTCTTAGATGAAAAGGCAAACAATGGACCATTAATAGACCCCTCAAAAGCAGTTGCTCGAACAGCGAAAGCCACCAACATCAGCGAAAGAACAGTGCTAAGAATTTGCTCAAAATTAAATACAGCTTGTAGCACATAGAATGTACCAGAAGAGCCTGCATTCTCTTCATCAACAAAAAATCACCCTTCAACTGTAACCAATTTCGATGATTTTGACAAGTGTGTGCTCAGAGGAACCGTTTTAGGATTCTATGAGAGGAATGAAATCCCTACCTTGCATAAAATAAGGGAAGAACTCAGAGAAAAAATCGCTTTTAATGGTTGCATTGAGTCCCTTCGGAAGGTTCTCTTCCAAATAGGATTCAGATTTGCAAAGATTGATGGCCGGAAATTCCTATGGAAAGGAGTGATGTTGTTGTAGCTCGGTCTAGATTTTTTAGAGAAATGCGGCAGCTCAAGCAGTCATTCCAGATGGTTGTTTATCTAGACGAAACTTGAGTGAACCAAAACTACACTGTGGACAAATGTTGGACAGACACTGCAGCCCAACATGCAAAAGGAATAAAGCCACCCACTGGAAAAGGAAGCCGTCTAATCATTCTCCATGCAGGAATGAAGGATGGATTTGTGGAGAGTGCTGAATTAGTTTTTCAAGCAAAAAACGACGGCAACTATCACTGCCAGATGAATGCTGCAGTATTTGAAAACTGGTTTAGGAACCAGTTGTTACCTAACATTCCACCCAACTCTGTTATTGTGATGGACAACGCTCCATACCATTCTGTGCAGCCTGAGAGATTGCCAAGCTCATCATGGAAAAAAGCTGAAATAAGGGACTGGCTCATAAATAAGGGAGTTCAGCCCAGAGATGATTTATTGAAAGCAGAACTCTATGAGCTTGCAAAGAAATTTTGCAACACCAGCAAAAAATATCTGATTGATACAATTGCCAAAGATGCAGGACATAGGGTTGTAAGGTTACCTCCATACCATTGCCAGTACAACCCAACTGAATTAATTTGGGCTCAGGTAAAGAGATATGTAGCCAAGAAGAACAATTTTAAAATGGCAGATCTAAAGCTTCTTGTTAAAGAAGGTTTAAGTACAGTCACACCACAAAACTGGATGCAGGCAGTGAAGCATGCCGAGCAGTTTCTGGAAGAGGATGGACGGAATGATAGAGCAGTGGACCAGTTTGCGGATTCACTCATTATCCACTTATCAGAAAGTTCAGATGATGATTTTTCTGATTAACACATCAGAAAGAGGATTAGGCCTCCTGGGGAAATCTCTATAAAATAACACGCACCTATAGACTTTTACCTCAGGGGTGGTGTGGAAAAAAAGTCGAAACAAGAGAAAAAATAAAGAAAATGAAATTAGTAGTAGTTAATGTAAACATGAGAGAGAGAGAGAGAGAGAGAGATAGAGCATGTGTGTGGCGACGATGTGGCAACAGAGCTAACAGAGTGAGGTCCCAGAGCGCCCCACCCAAACTGCCCTCATAAAATAGAACGACTATACATACACCCTCTTAGTCTGTCTTTCATTCTCCATTTTCTCCACATGTCCAAACCACCTCAGTGTATTTCTCCTAATTTTCTCAACCACATCCACATCCACCCCACAACGTTCTTTCACTTCTTCATTCGTCAACCTGTCCCTCCACGTCACTCCACATGCTCCTCTCAAGTAACTCATTTCCACTGCAAATGACTGCACTCATTCTTGACTTGTTCCCCTCTAGCAAGGTGACAGCACATGCCTCGCTTACATACATCAGGGTAGGGATCACAATACTATTATGCAGTAACTTCTTAACTTCCATACTCACCTCCCTATTTCTCATCACTGCTTTCAGTGAACCACACAAAAAATAATAAGAAAAATATAACATTATCAGGAAAAAGAACTGATTTGGTTAGGCTCTTTTACTATTTACGGTAAGGAGTGTTTACCTACAGTACAAATTCTTCATAAATTAATAAATTTATAGGTGCTGATAATATCCTTCTAATGCACAGTCTTACTTTTATCTTCAGCAGACAGCAATGATTGTTTTGATCGCCAACCATTCACAACAATTACTGTGCTGACTGATACCATTCTCCTTCTTGATATACTGCTTCATTGTAACTCATAAACTTTATAGTAGGTTAAATCCTTACGAAAGTAGTTTTTAATATAGTAGTGAAAGGTTTAATTTTTGAATATGTAAATACATTACTAAAGCCAATGAAATAACTGGAAAGAATCCGCAAAAATTACAATATTTTAGTAGAAAGATGGCGGCTGTAATACCTCCCGTAGTACCTGCCCATTCAGTTTTTAAATTTAAGTCGAGGTTGCTTTGCCCTTCGCGCCACGAAGTAGGGGAGCGAGGGCGTCCTCTGATTGATTAAAAGCCAAAAGGTATATTGTTGTAAAGGTATATAGCGTACAAATAAAACAAAAGGAAGTGTTGGGTCCAGCAACACACACCCTTCAAGAAAACACAGTTATACAGTACATAATCAGTGGTTACAATCCATCCATCCATTGCCAGACGCCATGTATCCCAAATGGGGTAGCCAATGGCTTAGAGTTAATTGTTTTACAGGGAGGGGCACTAATCCTCCACCAACCCCACTTGACGTAGGGATGCCAACGGCATCTGGTGTTCCCAGGCGGTCACCCATCCAAGTACTAACCAGACCCAACGTTGCTTAACTTCGCTGATCGGATGGGAAGCGGTGTACTCAACGTGGCATGGCCGTTACAAGCTTGTGCATTTACCGTACAACAAAAAGATGTGGTGGGTCTTGCCACACGTTCCTTCAGCAAAGGGAAATAGTAACATACTTTTCGTAGGTATAATATACGTAAACATGCGTTTTACTAAAACAGAAGCACTTAACCAAAGCAGTTCTTCCTCTCCCTCATTATCTTTTATACCGTATTTATCTGGTTATTTCTGGGGTGGAAAATGAACGTTTCACCTCAAATTTCATTCTCTCCTGATTATGTATTATGTATGAATTTACGAAAATAAATATCCCGGTCAATTAATCTGTAAATGCAAAAATAAATGAATTTGGGTAGTCTTGAGTAAGCCTCTTCCATTACGCTTGAGGAAAAACAAACGTTGGTGAAGCATAACTAACAGGATAAGCGAGTTTACTCCTTGCACAGTCTATACTTCGACTCTGGTGTACTCACACCTTTACCGCAATACGTATTTCACTCAGTCAGTCAGTCATTTACAACAACAAACATTTTAGCCACTTATTTACAAATGTATAATCTGTACTATGAAAAGAAATCCACATCGCAGCATAAAGTAGCACTATACCTCTTATTGGCCTTGCTATAATATATAGAAGTATAAACATAGCGCCACTATCACTGAGCTCTATAGCCTAGTATGGAAAGGTTATCTCCGCAGCGGGCGTGTACGCCACATTGAAACACCCGCATTCGTCGCCTTCAGAATGGTAATGCGTCGTCTGCTACCTAGCTGGTGAGCCCTATTTCGGTCCAGATCTTAAAAGGTATCATAATTATTGTGACTATTCTATATGTCTGGATAAACTTACAAGAGTTAACAACATTATAGACCATTAAAGTCACTAAAATACTCGTTGGTAAAAAATATCATGCCCATGAATGAAAACTTTTGACTGGCAATAATTATGTATATGCGTACATTGAGCTTCCATCCGGCAATCCCTCACACACAGTCATTTTGTTGTGTTACTGATGAGTTCTAAAATGTCCGCCGTGCCCGCCGCCGGACCTCCCACCTCACCACCCCCCACCCTACCACCGGGCCGCCACCGCACCACCATCCCAGGAGGACACAACGGTGAGGTTAGTGACCCCGATCAAGAGGGTCACCAGGACACTAGAATCCTGGGCCCTTGTTCCCCGCAATTGCCCCAACCCCAGGTGATCAGGGAAAGGCAACTACATTGCGGGCGGAGCAACTGTCGTCAGAATAGGGGTGGGACTGAACAAGTTTCAGTCCCAGGTAACACCGTATTGACGGCCTTGTTACACCCTCTAGGACAGGAGGCCCAAGGCTATGGCCTAACAAAGTGTACAAAGGGTAAGGTGACCCAAGGCTATGGCCTAACAAAGTGTACAAAGGGTAAGGTGACCCAAGGCTCCGGCCTTAGTACACCAGAGAGAGGGAGTTGCCCCAGTGCATCCCTTTCTTGCTGTTCTCCCCTTCAGGAACAACACCGCGCCGACGGTCTATATACGTGGCGGGGAAGGAGCAGCCTAGTACGCCCTTCAGTTGCTCCTGATCGGACAGATCAGCTTCCGGCTACAGCCAGAGTACGGACCAGGATAAAGAGCCCCTGCTACCGTATGTGTAGCCCTTCCCTATTACGGAAGCAACACCGCGCCGACGGTCTATATACGTGGCGGGGAAGGAGCGGCCTAGTACGCCCTTCAGTTGTTCTCAGTAAAATAGGTAGGCACTCGGCTCCGGCCGGGGCACGTACCAGGGTAGAGAAGCCCCTGAGGTAGTTTCAGTTCGTACTGGAGAGAGTGTGGCCTCTGTGCCCCTCACTCCGGCTTGTCCCCTACTATGGGAACAACACCGCGCCGACGTGGTGGGGAAGGAGCGACCTAGTACGCCTGTAATGCTGTGTTTTTAGGGTGACTTCTCGTCGTAAAAACACGAGCACTGGAACGGGGTCCTTTTACTAGACCAGATGTAATGCACTAACAAAGGAACAGGGCATAAAAAATAGGCAGTATACCGTAACACATCTATTGCTTAGGTCCTACTCATTACAGTGTACATACAATGATATTTAGCATATAGGGGAACAGAGATACAGGGTTACACTCGGCTTCACAGAATGATCACATATATATTAACACTATGGCACAGGGAGATCGCGGATATTCTTTAATGTCACCTGGAGGGAAATTATGCAGCTGGGGTTGTTCGTTTGAATTAATTATTATGTCACTTCAAGATAATAATAAACTGGGGCTGTTCACTTTAGATCACTGAGATTGGGAGTCTGTTTCGGGGATATTACCATAATAGAGGTAGGGTGCGGATAGTGACACTCGACACTGTCACCAGGTCGCGGGAACACATACACTTGCCTTTCGGCTCACTCGCGCACCTACCTCTAGATTCACAGAAAACTCCCTGGTTCCTTGATGCGGGGGGGGGACTGAATTATTTATCAATAGACACTTCATACCCTGATTGCATGAGTTTCCGTTAGGCCACTGTTTAATATATTTTCCGTGTAAGCACTGTCACTGTACTCTGGATCACTGTCACTGTCACCGTCTTACCCTTGTTTCCTGGGTTGTTAGATCACTGTTTCACTTACTGTCAGGGAGGCTCACCTGTCTGGGGCCTCGACCTGAGGGGCGGCTCCTATCTTAGGGCCGCGCCGGTGGGGTGCAGGGAGGCCCTGTGGTCTGGGGGCCTCGACCTGATCGGGGGCCCTCGGGACTAGGGCCGAACAGCCGGAGCAGTCGGGCCTGCTTCCTCTGCCTCCGGGGAGTGAGGGAGCCTGGATCTCCGTCGTTGTAGACTGTGGCAGCGGGCCTGGGCGTCCTGGGACTGCGGGTGCTCAGGGGGAGAGGCGCCGTCAGGGCTGGGCTGCGGCAGCGTCTCCTGCAGGGCTCCGGCAGGGTCAAAGAACTCCCGGGTGTGGGCGGTAGGTTCGTTATCGGGCCTTGCCACCACTCTAGTGTCTCCTCCGGGCCTATAAGCCTGGATGGCGATGAAGGGCTCCCCAGAGGGAAAGAGGCTAAAGGGAGACTCACGCTCTTCGTGGTCCCTTGAGTGTGTCTATAGGTCTGAGTCGGGGCTCTCCTTCCCCTATTGTGCACCTTGGCTGTAGCAGTGATCTTGCCCGGCGTACGGGGGACACCTATAGGGTGATCGAGGTCGCCCTTTCGCTGTGGCAAGGTACCGCCGGCGTGGTGTTCCTCCCGCAGTAGGAGACAAGCCGGAGTGAGGGGCTCAGAAGCCGCACTCTCTCCAATACGGACAGATCCTACCTGCAGGGAATTCTCCACCCTGGTACGTGCCCCGGCCGGAGCCGAGTGTCTGCCCGTACGGAGAGCGACTAACGGGTGAACTGGTTCGCCCGTCCGTTACGGCAAGGTACCGACCCCGGGATGCCACTTCCGTAATGGGGTGCTTCTGAAAAGCCTAGTATTCCGTCAGATGGCTCCACTGTAGCAGTAAACACATTCCCGCGCTGTTTAAAAAGCATAATTTTATTTGTTAAATATTTACACTGTTGTGTGAAATTGTGAATCATAGTAATGTCATATGCCGTAATATAAATAATACAAACAGAACACGTATATATAACGTATCATGAATTGTTTATATTTACCATAAACTGAAATTAAAATATCACTGATGGCATGTGATGGCAATCCGCCATTTCAGTGGTCCTATATTATTTAATTTCTGCTACATTTAGTGCAAGTTAGATTCTAAATACATAGTTTATTCAGAGTGTAAAGTACGCCTAGTGGGTATCTTGACTCATCCAGTCTCTATGTGGGCAGAAATTTAATGTTGAGTAAATACTGGCATTCACCATCAAAAATGATCCGGTCTGAGGAACCGTCCCAAAACCAAGATCGTTTACGCGTCATTCTTTGCCCGGTCTCACCGAGGACAGACGACTGTGGAAGGTACACAAGCCAAGACCGCCTCCAAGTGATCCGCAAGATTCACACGGAGTCAAGTTCAGTATTCACGATTTTATATATATATATATATATATATGTATATGTATATATATATATATATATATATATATATATATATATATATACAGTATATATATATATATATATATATATATATATATATATATATATATACAGTATATATATATATATATATATATATATATATATATATATATATATATATATATATTATATATACACACACACATGCAAACGTGAGAACACATGATGAGTAAATACTACTGCATCCTCTTAAATGTCTACCACGAGTGAGATTGCATCCAGGTCAAGAGGACTGGTATGTGCACAAGCTACTGACTCAGTCAGTGGAAGATCTTACAAACATATGTGTGTCGACATGTGGCCTGGAGACAGTTCTCACATGACTATACCATTAGCGACTTGCCAAGAGGGGGCAATGTGTGTGAGATATTGATGATAAGATGACCTTAAGGTATTTATTTGGTAGGCACTTGGTGAAATGTAAAAATTAAAATAACCACTAGTTCTCAACAGAAAAAGACAAAACTTCACTAACACTTTATTTACAAAAAGCTACAATGATACATATATGACTCACTCATGGTGCAAGGAAGCTGCAGGGGAAGGTATCTCTCTCTCAGCTCAACAGTCAGGAACTCACATTACTGAACTATATGTGTTTGTGGGTGTGTCCATTTACGACAGTAATGTAACCAACGTCGGATACAGGGATATGAGAAATGGGCGTAGCTTAGTTAACAGCTAGAGAGGCAATATGTGGGAATGACAATCACACAAAGGTATCGCTCACTGAAACACACTGCCTGTACATAGTCACTTACGAACCAATGACGAATGTTATGAATTTAGCTTGTTTCTACTCTGAGTGAATCCGTGACATTACACGCCATCAAAATAAGATTTTTCATGGAAACTTGACATCCCTCGTGAAAAACTTAAACACGGGACTGTCTTGTGGTGCGCATGCGTGAAGGAAGCGAGTAAAATGTTGAATGCCAGTATTTACTCAACATTAAATTTCTGCCCACATAGAAACTGGATGAGTCTAGATACCCACTAGGCGTACTTTACAGTCTGAACAGACAATGTATTAAGAACCAAATTTGCACTAAATGTAGCAGAAATTAAATAATATAGGGTCACTGGAAGGACGGGTTACCATCACATGCCATCAATGATATTTTAATATCCGTTTATGATAAATGTAAACACTTCACGTTACGTTATATATACGTGTTCTATTTGTATTATTTATATTTCGGCATATGACATTACCATGATCCACATTTTCACACAACAGTATAGATATTTAACAAAGAAAAATATGCTTTTTAAACAGTGCGGGGAATGTGTTTACTGCAACAGTGGAGCCATCTAGCGGAATACTAGCTTTGAAAGCACCCCATTGGGTAGCGCTACACGTACGGTAGCAGGGTCTCTCTACCCTGGACCGTATTCTGGCCGTAGCCAAAGAGCAACTGGAGTGGGATGCACACAGGCAACTCTCTCTCCTCAGTGTGTTAAGGCCGGAGCCTGGGGTCACTTTTCCCTCTACACACTCTGTTAGGCCATAGCCTATGTCTATCACTTTCTCTTTCTTTAGGTCGTAACCTTGGGCCTCCTGCCCTTGGGCCTCCTGCCCTAGAGGGTGTAACAAGACCGTCAATACGGTGTTACCTGGGACTGAACTCTTTTCAGTCCCACCCCTGGTCTGACGATCACTACCCCGCCCGCACAGTAGTTCGGTTTCCCTGAACACCTGGGGTTGGGGCACTTGCGGGGAATAGGGGCTCAGGGCCAGGATGCCCTGATGACCCTCTTGCCTGGGGTCACTAACCTCACCGGTGTGTCCTCCCGGGGTGGTTGTGGGATGGCGGCTCGGTGGTGGTGTGGGGGGTGGTGAGGTGGGAGGTCCTGCGGCGAGCACGGCAGGCATTTTACCACCTTCCGTGTTGTTGAAGTCACGGCCCCGTGACTGGAGGTGGTAGGTGGTGGAGGTGGAAGTCTGGTAGGCCGGGGTGAGGTGTTGGGTGAGGCTGACCCAGTGGGTGGTGAAGGTGTTAGGCTCCTGATGGGGGTTGAGAGTGAGCCGGAGGGAGGATGGATGGTTGGTCTGGCGTAGGAGTCGGAGAAGGTGGTGGGTCCCTCGGATTCTGACAGGTGGGCGGTCGTGGTGGCGCCATAGCACTCTCTCAATTTTTGTTTCTGGTTGTAAGGTGTTGGTGGCGGGCGTAGCGGGCGGTGATTGAGAGTGGCGGGTTGGAGGAGGTGGGGTGGTTGGTGAAGGATCAGAATCGGAGGAAGGTGGTGGTGGGTCAGGCAAGGGTGACGTGGGGGAAGGGGTTTGTGGGTATGGTGAGGTTGAGGGTGGGGTGGGGGAAGTGAGCGAGGAAAGAGAGGCTGTGTAGGTGGGAAAAATGAGTGGCGGGGATGTGGTGGTGGTGGGTGGTGCGGGGTGGTAGGTGGGAGGGAGTAGACAGGAGGAGGCAGTTTTGGGAAGTGGGTTTGGGAAAGATGGGGTAAGGGTTCTAGGAGGCCTGCGAAGGGGGAGGCAGGCTTTGTGTTGGGGAGGAATAGGAAGGGGGGAGGCGGTAGCAGTGGAGAAAGTGGTGTGTGAGGTGGGAGGGTTAGGAATAGTGGTAGGAATAGGGGAGGGCAAAATAGAAGAGATAGTGGGAGGAGAGGAAATGGGAAGATGACGGTTTCCCGTCATCGACTGGGGGAGATGTGAGGTGGCCCCTGTCATTACGGTGAGATGTGGGGGCAGTGGGAGGGCGCCTTCTGTGACTTCCTCGTTTCACTTTTCTTCTTTGAGGCTTGGGGCAATCGGCGTATGGTGGGGAGGCTTGTGGGTGCTCTTGTTTTGTTTTGCTGCTCCGGGCAGCTTTTAGCTTCTCACAAATGTTGTGGATTGGGCACTCAGGGCAACAAGGAGTAAATTCCCAAGGATTTACAGGGATGAGATCCGTGGGGAAATGGTTGATGATGCCGATGCGTTTGGGGGAGGAGTGGACGGTTAGAAGGCGCCTTATTAAGTTGATTTGTTTATCCAGGTCTCCCGTCGGTTCATGTATTATGAAGTGGTTTTTAATGAAATCGGGGAGGATCCTGAGGAGTTTGTGGAATATGAGTTGTTCCCGGGTTTTTGCGTCTGTGCCCGGGTACGCTGCGGTGACGAGCCGCCTAGCCTGGATGAAGGTGTCATCGAGGATTCCGTCGTATGTGAGGGCGTCTAGTTCCGACAATGCTACAACTGTGCCCAGAGATGGTGTCGCCGCCTGTTTCACAATTTGTTTGAATTGATCCCATTTTAGTCTCGAGGCGATTTTGGGAGTGACAGTGGTGATTATTTTACCCAGGTTAGGTAGTGTGACTGCGATCTTTTCCCTGTCTGAGTCGAACCCTATGTCCAGGAGGGGTTTGACCATGTCTAAATATACATCTATGTCGCACTGGTCCGGGTTGAACCTCGGCAATTGGATGTGTGGTTTGGCTGCCATTGTAAGTTCCCTTTCTGCGTTCCTCCGCGCGTTACTCGGATCTAGAACCACCGCTTGCCACCAGTGTAATGCTGTGTTTTTAGGGCAACTTCTCGTAAAAACACGAGCACTGGAACGGGGTCCTTTTACTAGACCGGATGTAATGCACTAACAAAGGAACAGGGCATAAAAAATAGGCAGTATACCGTATCACATCTATTGCTTAGGTCCTACTCATTACAGTGTACATACAATGATATTTAGCATATAGGGGAACAGAGATACAGGGTTACACTCGGCTTCACAGAATGATCACATATATATTAACACTATGGCACAGGGAGATCGCGGATATTCTTTAATGTCACCTGGAGGGAAATTATGCAACTGGGGTTGTTCATTTGAATTAATTATTATGTCACTTCAAGATAATAATAAACTGGGGCTGTTCACTTTAGATCACTGAGATTGGGAGTCTGTTTCGGGGATATTACCATAATAGAGGTAGGGTGCGGATAGTGACACTCGACACTGTCACCAGGTCGCGGGAACACATACACTTGCCTTTCGGCTCACTCGCGCACCTACCTCTAGATTCACAGAAAACTCCCTGGTTCCTTGATGCGGGGGGGGGTGACTGAATTATTTATCAATAGACACTTCTTACCCTGATTCCATGAGTTTCCGTTAGGCCACTGTTTAATATATTTTCCGTGTAAGCACTGTCGCTGTACTCTGGATCACTGTCACTGTCACCGTCTTACCCTTGTTTCCTGGGTTGTTAGATCACTGTTTCACTTACTGTCAGGGAGGCTCACCTGTCTGGGGCCTCGACCTGAGGGGCGGCTCCTATCTTAGGGCCGCGCCGGTGGGGTGCAGGGAGGCCCTGTGGTCTGGGGGCCTCGACCTGATTGGGGGCCCTCGGGACTAGGGCCGAACAGCCGGAGCAGTCGGGCCTGCTTCCTCTGCCTCCGGGGAGTGAGGGAGCCTGGATCTCCATCGTTGTAGACTGCGGCGGAGGGCCTGGGCATCCTGGGACTGCGGGTGCTCAGGGGAGAGGCGCCGTCAGGGCTGGGCTGCGGCAGCGTCTCCTGCAGGGCTCCGGCAGGGTCAAAGAACTCCCGGGTGTGGGCGGTAGGTCCGTTATCGGGCCTTGCCACCACTCTAGTGTCTCCTCCGGGCCTATAAGCCTGGATGGCGATGAAGGGCTCCCCAGAGGGAAAGAGGCTAAAGGGAGACTCACGCTCTTCGTGGTCCCTTGAGTGTGTCTATAGGTCTGAGTCGGGGCTCTCCTTCCCCTATTGTGCACCTTGGCTGTAGCAGTGATCTTGCCCGGCGTACGGGGGACACCTATAGGGTGATCGAGGTCGCCCTTTCGCTGTGGCAAGGTACCGCCGGCGTGGTGTTCCTCCCGCAGTAGGAGACAAGCCGGAGTGAGGGGCTCAGAAGCCGCACTCTCTCCAATACGGACAGATCCTACCTGCAGGGAATTCTCCACCCTGGTACGTGCCCCGGCCGGAGCCGAGTGTCTGCCCGTACGGAAAGCGACTAACGGGTGAACTGGTTCGCCCGTCCGTTGCGGCAAGGTACCAACCCCGAGATGCCGCTTCCGTAATTGGGTAGCGCTACACGTACGGTAGCAGGGTCTCTCTACCCTGGACCGTATTCTGGCCGTAGCCAAAGAGCAACTGGAGAGGGATGCACACAGGCAACTCTCTCTCCTCAGTGTGTTAAGGCCGGAGCCTGGGGTCACTTTTCCCTCTACACACTCTGTTAGGCCGTAGCCTATGTCTATCACTTTCTCTTTCTTTAGGCCGTAGCCTTGGGCCTCCTGCCCTTGGGCCTCCTGCCCTAGAGGGTGTAACAAGACCGTCAATACGGTGTTACCTGGGACTGAACTCTTTTCAGTCCCACCCCTGGTCTGACAATCACTACCCCGCCCGCACAGTAGTTCGGTTTCCCTGAACACCTGGGGTTGGGGCACTTGCGGGGAATAGGGGCTCAGGGCCGGGATGCCCCGATGACCCTCTTGCCCGGGGTCACTAACCTCACCGGTGTGTCCTCCCGGGGTGGTGGTGGGGTGGCGGCTCGGTGGTGGTGTGGGGGGTGGTGAGGTGGGAGGTCCTGCGGCGGGCACGGCGGGCATTTTAACGCCCTTCAGTTGTTCCTCGTACGCCGGTCAAGTCCACGGCTACAGCCAGAGTACGTACCAGGGTAAGGCAACCCAAGGCTCCAGCCTCAGGACGTACTAGAGAGGTCACGAGTGACGTGAGTCCTTCTCCAGCCTCTTTCCCTTGTGGAAGCCCTTCGTCACCACTCGGGAATATAGCCCCAGAGGAGACGCTAGAGTGGCGGCAAGGCCCGATATCAGACTTACCGCCCACGCCCGGGAGTTCCTTGTTCCTGCCCGAGCCCCGAAGGAGACGCTGCCGCAGCCCAGTCCTGACGGCGCCTCTCCCCCTTGGTGCCTGCTGTCCCGGGACACCCAGGCCAGACTCTCCAGTTCCTGATGAAGGCGATCCAGGCTCCCTCACTCCACGGAGCCAAAGACGACAGGCCCGACTACTCCGGCTGTTTGGTCCCAGTTCCGAGGGTCACCTATCAGGTCGAGGCCCCCAGACCAGAGGGTCTCCCTGCACCACACCGACGCGGCCCCAGCACGAGGGCCGCCTATCAGGTCGAGGCCCCCAGACGGGAGAGCCTCCCTGCACCCTACCTACGAGTGTGAGCCAGAGTGAACGTTACCTAGGAGATATAGGAAAACAGTGACTCCCCCCCCTGTGCCAAGAACAAGTCGGGAAAACGAACAGTGAACAGTGACTAAGTGAAGAACAGTGTAGTTGATAGTAGCCCACAAGAACTCAGTGTTGGCAGGGCAGAGAATGAACTTTATTGTAATTATCCCAGTCCCCCCATGTAAGAGAACTTTCTGTGAACACCTGAGGTGAGGGTGCGCTGGCCTGTCAAAACCGTTATTTTTTTATTTTTTTTTTTTTTTCCCGGCCTATCAACCATTGGGGCCGAAGCCCCTGGTTATTAAGGCCGTGTATATATATATATATGTATATACATTTAAACATATATACATATATATACAAACATAAAAAAAAAAAAAAAAAAATTTAAGGCATCTTTCCTATCACAACCTTCTTTCCGATCGTCAGTATGGGTTCCGTCAGGGACGCTCCACTGGCGATCTTCTCACCTACCTTTCAGACTCATGGTCATCCTCCTTTCGGGACTTTGGCGAAAGCTTTGCCATTGCACTTGACATCTCAAAGGCTTTCGATCGAGTCTGGCACAAATCTTTAATTTCCAAACTGCCCTCCTACGGTTTCTATCCTTCTATCTGTACCTACATCGCTAGCTTCCTTTCTGGTCGTTCTATAGCTGCTGTCGTAGACGGCCATCGTTCTTCTCCTAGATCTATTAACAGTGGTGTTCCTCAGGGCTCTGTCCTATCACCAACTCTCTTCCTTTTATTCATCAATGATCTTCTAAGCTGTACATCTAACCCTATCCACTCATACGCTGATGACTCCACCCTTCACCTTTCCATTCGGTTCCCGCAACGCCCATCTCAACAGTTACTTCAAGAAACAAGGGATGAGGCTATGGCACACCTAATGTCTGACTTGGCTCATATCTCTGACTGGGGTAAAAATAATATGGTTGTCTTTAATGCTTCTAAGACTCAGTTCTTACACCTATCAACCCGACAAAATCTTCCACAGGTATACCCACTAATGTTTAATAATATTCAGATTAATCCTGCATCATCCTTGAACATGCTTGGGGTTTCATTTACTCGGGACTTATCTTGGAAAGATCATATTACATCTCTTGTAAAATCTGCTTCCAAGAGATTGGGTGTGCTAAGCCGACTCCGCTCTTTCTTTACCCCTGCACAATTGTTGACTCTATACAGGGGTTTTATCCGCCCCTGTGTGGAGTACAACTCTCATGTGTGGGGAGGCTCCCCACATACAGCTCTTCTCAATAGGGTGGAGTCAAAGGCTTTTCGTCTCATTAACTCTCCTCCTCTTACTGACTCCCTTCAACCTCTGTCTCTTCGCCGCACTGTTGCATCTTTATCTCTTTTCTATCGCTACTTTAATGGTCACTGCTCCTCTGAACTGTCTGCTTGCATTCCTCCACCTCTACGACGGGCGCGTAGCACCCGTCTGGCAGCAAACTCTCATCCCTTTTCTGTCCAACTCTCTAATGCAAGAGTTAACCGTTACTCCCAGTCTTTCATTCATGCAACAGGTCAGCTCTGGAACTGTCTCCCTCTGTCTGTATTTCCTCCTGCCTATGATCTCCAGTCTTTCAAACGCAGTGTGTCCAGGCATCTCAAAATGATCGGATCTTGAATTTGGCTCTCTATTGTATTTTGTTTTTCTCTTGGAGGGAACTGTTACTGCGGGCTCATGGCCTTTGGTTCCTTCTTCCTCGCATAAACACACACACACACACACACACACACACACACACACACACACACACACACACTTCCATGCATACATACAGACACACTTTCATGCAAACGTACATATATATATATATATATATATATATATATATATATATATATATATATATATATATATATATATATATATATAATAATTTTAATCTTATTTATTTTTATTTTTTTTTTTGTATTTTTATTTTTTATTTTTTTCTTGTTTTTTTATTTTTTATACCTTATATTATAAAGGAAAACTAATCTAAAGACCCTAAATCTAATCACCTAACAGACAAATCGCTAACCTATACTAAATCCTACAGAGACAAATAGCTAGACCTACACTAATGGTAAAAATACCTCGACTAACAGAACATCATCGACTGCAGATTTACCGTGAGTATGAATGTCGCCGTGACAAGGTGACGATGTCGAGTGTCGCTATCCGCACCCTACCTCATTTATAGTACGAGTAATTTTTCCCATACAGACTCCCAATCTTGTTTATTCCCTATGTGAACCATTCTATATATATATCCTGCCTAAAAGTGACACATAAACAATACCATAGATAATTCAAGATCTCCCTGTATGAACATTGTAGTGTGTGCTAAGTGTAACTCTATTTTGTGGTGCTGAATATAAATTCTGTGTCTCTGTTCCCCTGTATCTCAAATATCACGCTACGTGTATTGTTACGGTTAGAATTAAGGTAATAGATGTGTTAAGGTATACTGCCTGGTTTTTACGTCCTGTTCCTTTGTTGGTGCTTTACTTCCGGTCTAGAAAGAGGACCCCGCTTCAGTAGCTAGTGTTTTTACGACAAGAAGTCGCCATAAAAACACCAGCATAACAAGTTCAGTGGAATTGGTTTTCATATCTACATTCGTATCGTCTGTTTGAGTAAGGTTAGTGCTTTCTTGAAGCTTGTCATTGCCTCTGTTTTCTGAAAGTTAATATTTGCCAAATACCGACACTTGACATTGTTTCCATACGCCATAGGCGACCGTCCCCATTGCGGGATAAAACATAGCTCACTTTTCGCTAGCTCTCGGTGACGGCGGATGTGTATACGGTTCATTTACTAGACCATTATGGCGATTAACCAAGGTTTTGAAATTCAATATTGGCATGATTCGTATGATGTACACCTTGATATATACAATGAGGATACAAAAAAGGCAATTACAAGTTAGCGTAGTGCTGCTACATGAGCGTGTTACTTTCTTCACTATGAGGACGTAAATAATTTTATTCTTCATTCCGACGACTTTGTTCAGCTCAGGAGAGACAGCTGGATGATACAGCTTCATCAACCCCTTTCAGTATGAGTACTCTACCGCCCCTGGGGGTAGGGGGGTTTTCAAGAATACTCCCCCAGTATCCCTGCTTGTCGTAAAAGGCGACTAAAAGGGTTGGCGGAGGGTTAGTGCCCCTCCCCGGAAAACAACTAACTAAAAAAACAAACAAGAAGCCTCGGACAAGGACTGACCAAACGATGACGACTCAGGACCGGACAAAGGACTTGGTAATGAGTACATGGAATGTAAGAGGAGCGAATGATGAGGTGAAAGAGAGATTGTCCAGGTGCTTGAGGGTGCGAAAGTGGATGTATGTGGAATAACTGAAACAAAATGGAGAGGAGAAAGTGTGAGAGAATGGGAGTATGGATGGGGTATATGTGCAGGAGTAGATGAGAATGAGAGGGCAAAGGAAGGAGTGTGTATAGTTGTGAGTAAAAGATGGAAGAAGAGCATAAGACAGTATGGATCAGTTGGGTCAAGGATTGTGTGGGTAAAGTTGCAAGTTGGAATACAAATGTGGGCGATTGTGTGTGTGTATGCGCCAACGCAAGATCGTGCTAGAAGAGTGAGAGAAGAGTTCTGGACAAATGTGGAAGTGTGCATGGAAAAGTTTGGAAGGAATGAGAGAGTGTTTTTGATTGGTGATATGAATGGTAAAGTTGGTAATGTGAAGGTGGATGGAATAGTTGGTGAGTGGGGTGTGCCTGCCGAGATAGATGAGAACGGGAGTGCGTTAGTGGACATTTGTGCTGGGAGGGGGTTGGTGATAGCCAATACCCTCTTCAGGCATAAAATGATCCACAGGTATACATGGCGAGTGATGAGAAGGGTGGGTGGTGAACTGAATGAAAGGAAGGCAATGATTGATTATGTGTGTGTGGATGAAAAGATGCGAAGATGTGTAAAGGATGCAAGAGTGTATAGAGGTTGGGGGAGTGGACTTTCTGGCCACTACTTGGTGGTGGCCAGAATTAGGATGCAAGTGAGATGGAGGAATAGAAGAAGGGAAAGACGAGAGGAAGGAGTAGTTGCAAGGAGAGTGGAAAGGTTACAAGAGGATGAGAAAAAGGCAGAGTATAAGAGAGAAGTGGAGGAACGATTGGGCAAATATGAATTGGAGCAGATGGGAGACGTGGAAGGTGTGTGTAAGATATTTACAGAAGAAATATGTGCAGCATGTGATGTGGTGTATGGAAGGAAGAGAAGACGGAGGGGGGTGCAAGGAACAGCGTGGTGGACTGAAGAGGTGAAACAGGCTGTGGCACAAAAGAAGAAAGCATACAATGAATGGATGAGAAATAGGGGCGTGGAAGAAGTTGAGAGGCGGAAGAGAGAGTTATATGTGGAAAGGAAGAGAGAGGTGAAAAGATTAGTAAGAGAGAGTAAGAAGAGAGTGGATGAGGAATTTGGAAGGAATTTGAGTGTAAAGTGGAGGGACTGTAAGAAAATGTTCTGGAGAGAAGTGAAAAGAGTAAGACAGGGTGGAAGTGAAGTTAGCAGGGGAGTGAAAGATAAAAATGGTAGATTACTAGTGGATAAGGGAGAAAAAGTGAGCAGATGGAGAGAACACTTTAAGGAATTGTTGAACGTAGAGGATGGAAGTAATGCGAGTATAAGCGGCTGGGGAATGGCTGGGAGAAGGAGGGAGGTGAGAAGACAGGAAGAAATCAGTAGGATAGAAGTTGTGGAAGCAATGAAGAAAGTTAAATTGGGGAAAGCCCCAGGAATTGATGGAGTGTGTGGTGAAATGCTGAAGCATGGGGGAGAGATAGTAGTAGAATGGATGTGGAAGATGTGCAGATTGGCCTGGGAGGAAGGTAGAGTCCCGGAGGATTGGAAGTCAGGTATAATTATTCCCTTGTACAAAGGAAAAGGGGAAAAAGAAGTGTGTGGTAATCATAGGGGCATTTGTCTTCTTAGTATAATAGGAAAAGTGTATGGTAGGATACTTACAGACAGAGTTAGAGAAAGAACAGAGAAATTAGTTGGAGAAGAACAGGGAGGCTTTAGGAAGGGAAGAGGTTGTGTAGATCAGATATTCATTCTTAGATCTTTAGTGGAAAAGTTTCTAGAGAAGGGAAAGAAGTTGTATGCGGCTTTCATGGATTTGGAGAAAGCATATGACAGGGTGGATAGACAAGGATTGTGGAAAGTGTTAAGAGTATATGGAGTAGATGGAAAGTTGTTGAATGCTGTGAAGAGTATGTACGATGGTGCGAAGGCTGCAGTGCGTGTGGATGGTGAACTAAGTGAATTTTTCCTTTTGAAAGTTGGTTTGAAACAGGGATGTGTCATGTCTCCATGGTTGTTCAATCTGTACATGGATGGGGTAATAAAAGAGGTACAAGGTAGGGTAGTGGATGTTGGAGTGGCCCTGGTGAGAGAGGATAGTGTTTGGAAACTTCCTGTACTGTTGTTTGCAGATGATACTGTGTTGTTGAGTGAAGACGAAGGGGAACTGCAAGGCTTGGTGGATGAGTTTGGGAGAGTGTGTAAGAAACGGAATCTAAAGGTGAATGTAGGGAAGAGTAAAGTGATGGTCTTTGAGAGAGGTGTAGTTAGTGAATGTACAGCGAGGTTAGATGGTGAGGAATTGGAAAATGTGAGTACGTTTAAGTATTTGGGTAGTGTGGTGAGTAAGGATGGAGGTTTGGAGGGTGAAGTGCTTGAAAGGGTACAGCAGGGAAGAAAGGTTGCTGGTTCCTTGAAAGCAGTGATAAGAAACAGGGAAGTGAGCATGGAAGTGAAAAAGTTACTACATGACAGTATTGTGATACCAACTCTAACGTACGGAAGTGAAGCTTGGACATTGTTGGAAGGACACAAGTCAAGAGTGAGAGCAGTGGAAATGAGTTATTTAAGAGGAGCCTGTGGAGTCACGTGGAGAGACAGGCTGACGAATGAGGATATAAAGGAGCGTTGTGGTGTGGATGTGGATGTGATAGGAAGCGTTATGAGGAACACACTGAGGTGGTTTGGCCATGTGGAGAGGATGGAGGGTGAAAGACTGACGAAGAGAGTGTATGTGAGTTAGGTGGAGGGGGGAAGAGGAAGGGGGAGGCCGAGGATGAGATGGAGGGATGGGGTGGAGAGGTATATGAGAGAGGGAGGTGTGAGTTGGGAGCAGGGCAGTGAAATGGCGGAGGACAGGGCGACTTGGAGGCGATTTGTTTGTGGCCACCCCAAACGGGATTGAGGCGTCTGGCAATAGATAGATAGACAGATAGTTTGGCAGCAGGAATAAAACTGCATATCATCGGACTTCTGACATCACTTTCTCTTTCAGAGGCTCAGAGGCTTACCTGATCATTTGGTACATGTTTTAATATTTATTTTACCATCCCTTCCAAAAATTGAAGGAACATACATGATTCTACATGGCACGGGAGACTTGGTACGACTTCTGTCTTATATTACACATGCCACCGGGAAGGCAGTTTGTTCCGGTCTGAATGTGTATTTTCTTGGGAGTATACACTTACAGGTTAACAGGTAACTAGGAATAAGAAATGTAGAAACTGTAGCAACTGGAAAATAATTGTGTGGTCACAATGGTAAGAGTTTATGAAAAAAGAAATGGATAAGAAAAGACTTTTATCACAGAAAACAATACTCAGCATTTATTAGGTAACAGCATGTAGTGCTACTCTCAGGTGTCTATCCTTTCCTTTCCTCCTTCTTTCTTTCCCTCCTCTTTTGTCGTTCTTTACTTCATTCCTTCCTCGTCCTTTTGTCTACGGGTGACTACATTCCCTCTTCTATCTATCTTTCCTTTATTCTTTCCTCTTCCTTCTGTCTGTGGGTGACTTTACACTGAGTGATAAGCCAAATGGTTTCCTGTACACGTTAGGTAGCAGCACGTTAAGAACCTGACCCTTCGCCAACCACATTCTTCAACCATGTTTAGCCCTCGTCTGTTTTTGTAAACACTCTCAGTGGCCTTTTCACAAATCCGGGACTGTCCGTCTGGTGCGCATGCGCGAGAGTGTATTGGAGGAATGTTAAGAGATAAAATTTACAAACTAATAAATTACAGGTAAGACAATGACTGTCATGTCGAAAATCGGTGTTAAGAACGAATAATGATCGGGACTTCATGCATGTATGGGATCAGCTACAATATCCAACAATCAAAATGGCATTTATGTAAAAAGAATGTGTCAAGTACTAATATTTAAGAAGCCAGTCTACCATCGTAACTCATGAATTGCACAAATTAAAAAGATCATTCATATTGGTTATGAGTTTTCTAAGTAGTATTTTATTATTCTCAATTATATATGCCATTACTATATCTCACAGTTCGACAAGGGAGTAAAAATAATCCACAAAAATTATATGGAAAGTAACTGGGAAAGAGCTGCCTAGGACTGAATTCGGTAGCAGACGACGCGCTGAAAGTTCCCCATTGGGACACTGTTCTTAGCTTGCTGTTTTTTTGTTCTGCTGTTGCTTTCATAAGCTGAGCAGTGGGCCATGGCATTATAATTTAGCTGCACAGTGGCCTGTGGCACTATATTTTCCGAATTCATCGGCTGATTTCAAAAGGAGCGGGCGTCGGGTGTAGTGCATCAACATCATCAGCGCAGCCCTGGGCCCCTGGTGGCGGGCACACAAACTTCACGGCACTACCCATGAGAAAGCCAGTGGTCACTGGTCACTATCCATAACATGGGACGAAGACGACACACCGCTTTACCCCCGGGTCATATGGGGTCGGTGAGCTATGGCAAAAAAAAAAAAAAAAAAAGACAAGAAAAAGAGAAAAAGAAAATGAAAAAGAAAAAAGAAAAAACAAGAAAATCTACGACACATATCTTCAGCTCGCAGCTCACACATACTCACATACAGACGGCTTCTGGTAGTAGGCCCATCATTAGGCCTGTGGCACCAATTCTTCATTACTTATACTGGGTGGTGGTCAGGGTGACTATGTATTATTGCTCTGTAACTGAGAGAGTGGATGAGGAATTTGGAAGGAATTTGAATGTAAAGTGGAGGGACTGTAAGAAAATGTTCTGGAAAGAGGTGAAGAGAGTAAGACAGGGTGGAAGTGATGTTGGCAGGGGAGTGAAAGGTAAAATTGGTAGATTACTAGTGGAGAAGGGAGAAAAAGTGAGCAGATGGAGAGAACACCTTAAGGAATTGTTGAGCATAGAGGATGGAAGTCATGCAAGTATAAGAGCTAGAGAATGGCTGTGAGAAGGAGGTGAGAAGACAGGAAGAAATCAGTAGGATAGAAGTTGTGGAACCAATGAAGAAAGTTAAATTGGGGAAAGCCCCAGGAATTGATGGAGTGTATGGTGAAATGCTGAAGCATGGGGGAGAGATAGTAATAGAATGGATGTGGAAGATGTGCAGATTTGCCTGGGAGGAAGGTAGAGTTCCGGAGGATTGTAAGTCAGGTATAATTATTCCCTTGTACAAAGGGAAAGGGGAAAAAGAAGTGTGTGGTAATCATAGGGGCATTTGTTTTCTTAGAATAATAGGAAAAGTGTATGGTAGGATACTTATTGACAGAGTTAGAGAAAGAACAGAGGAATTAGTTGGAGAAGAACAGGGAGGCTTTGGGAAGGGAAGAGGTTGTGTGGATCAGATATTCATTCTTAGATCTTTAGTGGAAAAGTTTCTAGAGAAGGGAAAGAAGTTGTATGTGGCTTTCATGGATTTGGAGAAAGCATATGACAGGGTGGATAGACAAGGATTGTGGAAAGTATTAAGAATATATGGAGTAGATGGGAAGTTGATGAATGCTGTGAAGAGTATGTATGATGGTGCGAAGGCTGCAGTGCGTGTGGATGGTGAACTGAGTGAATTTTTCTCTTTAAAGGTTGGGTTGAAACAGGGATGTGTCATGTCTCCATGGTTGTTCAATCTGTACATGGATGGGGTAATAAAAGAGGTATAGGGTAGTGGATGTTGGAGTGCCCCTAGTGAGAGAGGGTAGTGTTTGGAAACTCCCTGTACTGTTGTTTGCAGATGATACTGTGTTGTTGAGTGAAGAAGAAGGGGAGCTCCAAGGCTTGGTGGATGAGTTTGGGAGAGTGTGTAAGAAACGGAATCTAAAGGTGAATGTAGGGAAGAGTAAAGTGATGGTCTCTGAGAGAGGTGAAGTCAGTGAATGTACAGCGAGGTTGGATGGTGAGGAATTGGAAAATGTGAGTACGTTTAAGTACTTGGGTAGTGTGATGAGTAAGGATGGAGGTTTGGAGGGTGAAGTGCTTGAAAGGGTACAGCAGGGAAGAAAGGTTGCTGATTCCTTGAAAGCAGTGATAAGAAACAGGGAAGTGAGCATGGAAGTGAAAAAGTTACTACATGACAGTATTGTGATACCAACTCTAACGTATGGAAGTGAAGCTTGGACGTTGTTGGAAGGACACAAGTCAAGAGTGAAAGTGGTGGAAATGAGTTATTTAAGAGGCGCCTGTGGAGTCACATGGAGAGACAGGCTGACAAATGAGGATATAAAGGAGCGTTGTGGTGTGGATGTGGATGTGATAGGAAGCGTTAGGAAGAATACACTGAGGTGGTTTGGCCATGTGGAGAGGATGGAGGGTGAAAGACTGACGAAGAGAGTGTATCTGAGTGAGGTGGAGGGGGGGAGAGGGAGGGGGAGGCCGAGGATTAGATGGAGGGATGGGGTGGAGAGGTATATGAGAGAGGGGGGTGTGAGTTGGGAGCAGGGCAGTGAAATGGAGGGAGACAGGGCGACGTGGAGGTGATTTGTTTGTGGCAACCCCGAACGGGATTGAGGCGTCTGGCAATAGATAGATAGATAGACCTGAATCTTTGCTCTTTTTTTTCGCCCAAGCTCTGTCCAGTTTCTTTTAAAACTTGATCACTCATGTCGAGTTAACCACACTGTCATGGAAGTTGTTCCAAGTGTCCACAACTGTCACAAAATTAATATCTCCGCATGTTCAGTCGCACCTGTTTGTCAATTTTCTTGCCGTTCCCCCTTGTTATTGATTCTTTCTGGTTCACAGATAAATCCTCACAAATTTCAGTATCGTAGATTCCGCTCACAGCCTAAAAAACTTCAATCACGTCTTCGCGTGCTCTTCTGTAGGCCAAAGTGGGTAAATATAGCTTCTTACGTTGCTCCTCGTACGAGAGATCTCTTAGTGTTAGGATAACTTTATTGGCCATTTGCTGGATATTTTCAGTCATTTCAGTGTCTTTTATTTTCTATGGGCATCAAATCTGCTTTGCATAATCCACATGTGGCCTTACTAATACTGTATACAATGGCTAAACATCGCTTCATCAAAATTACTAAAAGTTCTCTAGCTTATCCTTATACTCGTAAGTCCCAACAACGTAATAGGTTACTTTCTATGCCAGGTGTTCCTCAAAATTCTGGTCACTGTCTATCATCTCTCCCAAGTCTTTTTCAGGGTGAGTTTCATTTCATTGCTGCCATTTCATAAAACCATTTCTCTACATCAGTTCTCCCTATTCTCATAAAACTGCAAGTCTTAGGATGAAACCTCAACAACCTCTTTTCAGACCATTTTTGAGCCTCGTTCAAGTCCTCTTCCAATTAACCACAGTTACTTATTTCATCATTTCTCCTGAACATTTTTGTATCTTCCTCATGGAGGAATATATAACTATTATTGATAACACCGGGTAAGTCATTAATGTAAATTACAAACAACAAACAACACTCCGTCTCTCTCTTTCTCTCTCTCTCTCTCTTGATTTTGATTTTTTCATGACCTTCATTGGTACATTTTTCATTTTTTTCTCTCATAATTGGGTAAAATACAAGAGACAAACCACAGGCTCCGGCCACACCCCACCCACACAGCCCCAAGTCCATGCACGGGGCCTAAGACCCACAGCCCATGCCCACCATCCATGGTCAGTGGTTGTGGCAGTGGCCTCGGGGCACCCTGCCACGATAGCTACAGGGACACCCTCCAAGCGCCCACTGTAACTGCCCCACCAATATACACCCACTGATAGGGCAGCCTCCTGTGGAGCTACTTCCATATTCGAGCCCCTGTCTATTGGGTGGATGCAGCAGCCTGGGAACCGCTATGCCGTGTACCCTCTGTCACTGATCCATGCCCTATCCCATCCCGGTCCCCAAAACTGCGCTGGCAGAGCAACACACCATGCCTCCCCTCAGGACTGCCACTAGGAAGCGGGGGCAAAGCTTTCTGGCCACATGCCCTTGTTGGCATCAACCCCTGTGACACAGTGGAGTACGATGCGTGGTATGCAATGCGCTTGTAGAGTGGTGCATGAGACAGAGAAAAGTGTTTGGGAGAGTATGCTGGCCTCTTGTCCGTGTTAGTGTCACACTGAAAAAGGTCAACAAAGGGGGATGGTCAGGATACCCTAATGGCTATTGAAACGAACTTCAGCTCTCCTTACCACCAGCATTTCCATCCTCCTCAGGGGTACCGACTTGATCGGATGGTGCTACAGCCTACAAGGCGTAGTCTATGACGTAAATGTGCAAGCAAAATGTGTATTTGCCAAGAAATGTGAGAAATACAAGATTTAAAAGAAAATGTTTTTTATGTGTAATTACACACGAAACTAGAAAGCATTCAGAGAGCTCATATCTTCGCCAGTGCCATTGCCATTAAAAAGGATCCGGATCCACATCCGTGGAGATATTGTGAGGAATATATAGGATCCGGATTCGCCCCCAAACTTAATCAATTGTTCTTCGACCCATGGCTTACTCTTTCACAAAATTTTATTAAAATTCATTGAGGACTTTTGGAGATATTGTGAGTGATGATCCAGATCCGAATCCACCCCCAAATTTAATCAATTCTTTCTTGGCCCATGGCCCACCCTTCCACAAAATTTCGTTGAAATTCATTGAGAACTTTTGGAGGTATCGTCTGGACAAACAAACAAACATACAGACAGCCATAGGTGAATACATTACCTCCACCAACTTCGTTGACGGAGGTAATGAATATATTGGTTTCTAGAACCTTCGTTCAAATTGAGGATATTCATGGAGAAATAAAATTAGCATACTTAGTGTGATTAATCACAAGATTTACTCAGCCAGCATACCAAGCTGTGGATTCCTGTATTTCGCAATAAGGGGACATTCCATAATACAGTGGTGCAATGTGTGTGATGCTGGTTCACCACAAACCGCACGAGGAACGGGGTCATCTGTAGTGAATTCCCAATGATATTTATAACCAAGTCTCAGTCTCATAACAACGTCATAAATTCGCACCTCCTTGGCCATAATTATGTTACCTCAGTATTCTGAGACACGTTCACATTGTGAAGAAGCTAGCATAATTTTCTATGCTAGCTTGAAGCTGTCTAGTAATATCTTAAATAACCAGAGTTTCTTGTACTCTTGACAAAAGTATAGCTGTATTCAACATTAGTATCAGGAATAAAGCAGAGCTTTATGTGCTAAATAGTCACCCATTTTATTGAAGAGTATCCCACCCTGGGACGGAATCCATGTGACGTAGACTTCATGAACTGTTCTTTCAGTACAGCAGATGGATGACAGACATCTACGAATATCGAGTACATAGTCTATGGGAATATTAGACAGTAATTCATATAGAGCTCCTTGACTGTCAACAAAGAAATCAACATCCTTACATAATGATACTAGACCTTCTGTAGAATATAGCTCTGCCCGTATAGAAGAAAGACGGTGTGAGAGTCTTATTTGATATTACAGTGTCCACGTGCTGTGTGGGAAAATCATGATCCCTAATAAATATCCAACACCCAGACTTTGTTCCATCGACAGACCCGTCACAGTACTATAGTGTTCCTCCTCGTAACATAGGGTTTGGGTGGAGTCACCCCCTCCCTACACTATTGCCATGTTTCCTAACCCTACGATGTATAACGCCTGTGGTTTGTGTAGTAGGAATGATACATAAACATAACTCATACTAATATAACTGTAATGAAAGTGCTGACATGTATCAAGGAAGAATAAAACTATTCTGCATACTATATTATACGATAATAGAGAAACGTGGCATAAAAATTTGGCAGTGTTGCTCTAAAAATATTCTAATTATTATTTACTTCCCCAACACTTCTAACATTGCTAATTAATTTAGCAAGTATAATTGCAAGAAAATTTGAAGGGATAAAAGTGGGAAGAGGCGATCCTTTCATAATTAAAATAAATATATCAAACAGCTCTGGGGTGGCAGCACTCACGCGACACGTGTTTGTGTGTACGCTGTGGGAGGTCACCAACCCCCTACAGGATTTAGGCCTATTGGGGAAACCTCTATAAAAAAACGCGCCGTGACTTTTACCTCAAGGGTGGTGCGGAAATAAAGTCAAAATTATAATCCATACATAAAAATGGAAGTAAAAAACCATGGATGACACATAACAAAATCTAGCGAGAGAGAGAGAGAGAGAGAGAGAGAGAGAGAGAAATAATAATAATAATAATAATAATAATAAAACTTTATTTCCACTAAACAGTGGGTATTCTTATACATTATACAGTAGTACAGCATACAGTATGAAAGTTCTATACACAATATAATACAAGTTGATACATATGGTGGAGAATAGTGACAGAGAGGTAAATGGTTTAAAAGGTGTGGGGACACTTAGGTTAAAAATAGATCAATTAAGGGATTTAGGAACGAAGGCAGTGGGAAGGATTAAGACAGATGGGATTGTAAGATTAGGGAGTTTGAGCAATAGGGTAGAATGTATGCTCTCAATAAAAGTATAGCAATTATCAACGGCTAATTATTATACAGGTGTTGATGGTGGGGGTCTATATTTATAGGAGGTGTTGGTGGTGGAGGTATAGCGGGTGTTGTTGATGGGGGTGTTGTTGGGGGTAGGGGTATAGGGGGTGTTGGTGGCAGGGGTATAGGGGGTATTAGAAAAACGGAGATCACAAGAGGGAAACAGTGTCAAGGTCATCGCTGATGGAGAGGTCAGCTCGGAAACGTGGCAACAGTGCAGGGAGGGGGTGACTCCACCAAAACCCTACGTTTCGATCTGTCAGACTATAGATATGTGTACAAACTGGTGACGACTGATTGTCTCCAATTTTTCCATGAAGAAAGGCTCAAGTTCACAAGGCAGCTGGTGATCCTTGGGCTTCAACGAGGACTCCAGGTGGCCCGACCTGGTGTCCGTACTTAAATACCAGGAGTATGGCTGCAATACACTGTTTATGATGACTGTTCAGCTATATAATGCTCTTACTAGTCGTATTTACCTAACTACGCTATTCAGAAGGTTCAGCAAATTTAAACCTCATGTTGTCCCTTACAAGTGAACTGAACTGAGATATCTGTCGTTGTAAAAGTAGCCTATACAGAGTAAAAATGGGGGCAGATGCCTTGAGGCGCATCGCCATGGTGCTCATCTCCTTAACGCAGGCCTTTAAGCCTGTCGCAGGATCTTCACCCAGTATCCCGGGATACATGGACACTGCATCATCCAGGTTACTACAGCTACCTCCCTTATAGGTGCTACCCTAGGTAGGCTATTCATTTTACCTTCCAAACCACAAGGGATGGCTGGTCACCTGAGTCAAGTGTCTTGATGTTGGTGTGAGTCACCGTTGGTTCAACGAGGTGTGGCCCTTGAACTGGCACTCTCGCAGTGCATCCTGTCAAGAAATGAAGAAAAAATTAAGAAAAGGGTTTATTCCCACCTTTTTTCGCTCATCACACTTTCCTTCTCTTATACTGTATGAGACCTCGTTAGACAAATATCTTCCAAACACTCTTTTACACACCCAGTTGTTTCTAAATTCCAATCATCTGTCCTATACTCAGTCCTAGCAAGAACAATGCTGGTCTTATTAGGTCCCACTCTCGTATTTCCACTGTTTGCCCCCATTTTTCCACATCTATTTTACGCCTTGCCACAACCAACATCTCTGCCCTCTCCCGTTCATACCTACCATGTTCTAACTACAAGTGTTCAGCTGTTTCATCCTCACCACACTCACACATCCTACACAACTTGGTTCCCTCATTCCTCCACTCGACTATTCACTTCCAGGGACTTTGTTTTCGCCTTAAACAACAATTCACTTCCCACACACACATCATAACACCTCATTCTTTGGCCTATCTATACGCATATACCAGTCACGCATACTCCTTGATCCCATACTCTGAAATTGCTCTTCGC
The DNA here is from genome assembly GCF_032717465.1 of Coenobita brevimanus. NCBI lineage: Eukaryota > Metazoa > Arthropoda > Malacostraca > Decapoda > Coenobitidae > Coenobita > Coenobita brevimanus. The sequence continues at coordinate 22,510,642 of NC_136972.1, forward strand.
TCCCTATGTCTTGCACCCAGTAATTTCCCTTTTCCATTTCTTATTAATCCATCTTTCAATACTCAGTCCCTTCATCAGCCCTTGCATTCTACACTTTTCTATTCTTGTCATACATCATCTTCCCACTCATACACCTTCCATGCCCATCTGTTTGTTACCCATTCTTTCTAGCCTAACCCTGTACTTAAGCACCCTTTTTGCCACCCTCTTTTCAAACGAGCCCCATCCTCCCTCTCCGCTCAGCGCTTCCACAGACACATACCTACTTACACCCAACGCCATCCTTCCTACCTTGTTCTGTATCACCTCCAGCTTCACCAAGTCATTCATCGTCCATGCCAATGTTTCTTATCCATACAAAATTCCAAGCACTGCCGTTCCCTTCCATACATCTCGCACTACCTTTTACATATTCGGTCTATACTTTGCCACACTTTCCAGTCTCCCCTTGCATTGATTTGCTCTATATATTGTCATTCTTTGTCCTCTCACATCCCTTCATTTTTCACCAACTGCCCGCACCACCAATAATGGGTCGGCAGCTTCGCAGTCATCAATGTTAATAACTCAGCCACTGCGGCGGTATAGAGTAAATATTTAACAAAATGAGGTGGTGGGTCTTGCCACACACCTCCTTCAGCAAATATAGTTACATACAGTCAGTGGTGTTTCATTGCCTAAAGAGATTGTTGTTGAAGTATTCATTACGTATATGATTACAAGTAATATTAGTTGTTATTATTCAGTACTTTATAAACTACTTCTCAGTAAATAATGTATTAAATATATTTTTCAGTAATTACGTTTCTCAGTACATCTTTATTTGCTGAAGATTGTGTGTGGCAAGACTCATCATCTACTTTTGGTGTACGCTGAATGAACTTTGTAACTACTGGCTGTATAGGCCTATAACTATATTTGCTGAAGGAGGAGCGTGGCAAGACCCACCACCTCCTTTTCTTATATATGTACTACGTATACTCTTTTAACAATGAAAATTTCAAGACATACACAATACAAAGAATGTCTTGCCATAAAGTAAAAAGTCATACGAGTAATAACAGAACGGTTAACAGAATAGGAAGTATGTAATACTGTATATTTTCCATGATCCAACTAAACTAAATAAATCCACTGATGAACAGCTTCAATGGTACTTTGTGTCCGCATGAACTATGTATTTCTTGCAGTAGGACTATAATTTACTGTGCGTGATGACGAAATTGAACCAAATTCCATTCATGTGCGAGTTGTGGACCCGTAGAGTTACTATCAGGATTTCAGGTGATCTTAAGAACACCGCATTGCGACTGGATGTTTATTGAAGGAGGCCAGACGTTACACCTTCGGAATGTAGTTGCGATCTGACTTCTCATAGTCTTTTAGGGCAAAGGTAGTGAGTTTCCTTTGTGTGGTGTTCAGTGTCACCCCTAGGCTGTCTACAGATCTGCTGTTCTCAGTCCTGACTCTCAGATGGGTCAGCACGAAACATCCAGGGCTTACTCCTACATTTCTTTCCCCCTACTAGTGAAGCAAATATCTCCCGATATTTTGTTTTACTGGTTTAGAGATTGACAGAGAAATTTAAACCGTGAAATGACATTGATATAAGTGAATGATAAGAAAAAAATATATGATAATATAGCATGTTAATAAAAGTATACTAGTTAACAAGGGAAAATATCCACTTAATATAATGTACTGTACATACATAGAAACAACATTGCTATTATAAGTGAATGACAAGAAAATCATGTGATAATACATCACACTAATAATACAAGTATACTGGTTAAGAAGAAAAATATCTACCCAACTAAGTGCACACAGAAACAATATTGATACTGCAAATGAATGTTAAAAATATTATATGTTAATATAATACATCAATAAGAAGAATATACTGGTTAACAGGAAAAAATATCTAATCTAATGTATACATAGGAAAGTGACATCACACTGATATATGATACAATGATGAATAAAAATTACATAACAGCTGGTTATACAGGATTCACAATAGCATCGCGAGAGAATATGGTCTCGCAATATCTAAACAATGTTCACACAATTAGTTGGGTGCCTACACGTCTTCACACAGATCAACACTACATAATAAGGGTGGAGAGTGCTGTGGTTTGTTCCTTTCATCATAGGCTCACTCAGTTTTCTCCACCTTCAGCGTTAGGTTGCAAGTTCTGGTCACATTCGCACTGAACTAATTTCACCTTTTGCTTGTTCCATATTGTAACCTAATCTCAAGGTGTCTCTTTTCCATAAGTTTAACACAGCAATGAAATAAATCTCCATTCTAGGAGATTTCAATGTTCACAACCACCTTTGGCTCTCCTCTCCTTTCACTGATCCACCTGGTGAACAAACCTACACCTTTTCTATCCTTAATGACCTAGAACAGCTTGTACAGCACCCTACCCGTATCCCTGACCGCCTTGGAGAGAACTCCAACATACTTGACCTCTTCCTTACAACTAATCCTTCTGCTTACACTGTTAATCTTTTCTCTCCGTTGGGCTCCTCTGATCACAACCTTATCACCTTAACCTGTCCTATCGCTCCAGTATGGCCTGCGGACCCTCCAAAGAAACGTTGTCTGAGGCACTTTGGAGCTGCTACTGGGAGTCCCTCATGCAGTACTTCTTTGATTTTCCCTGGAATGATTATTGCTTCTACGGCCGGGAGCCATCTGGGTGTGCCTTGCACATTACGGAGGTTATTCTCTCGGGCAAGAAAGCATACATTCCTTTCTCATATCCTTTGACTAATGCACGAAAGCCTTGGTTTAATCACACTTGTTCTAATGCTGTCCACAACAAGGAGAGGGCCTATAAAAGGTACTGGAGCCAACCCACCCCTGAATCACATCTTTTATACGTTTCTGCCCGGAATCGTGCTAAGTCTGTTCTTCGCTCTGCTAAAAATAATTTCATCCTTACTAAATGCTCTCAACTCTCTAACTTGAATTCTTCCTGCTCCTTCTGGCACCTTGCCAAAAACCTTTTTAACAACTTTACCTCATCATCCTTGCCTCCTCTTTTCTACACTAATGGCTCTGTAGCTATTTCTTCTACTGATAAAGCAGATCTCTTCGCTCAGACTTTCTCCTCCAATTCCACCTTAGACGATTCAGATGCTGTTCCTCCATTACTTGCCCCTTCTGACTTCCTCATGGCTGACATTAAAATTTCTTCAGCTGATGTATTTTCTGCCATCACAGGCCTCAATACTAATAAGGCATATGGGCCTGATGGAGTCCCTCCTGTTGTTCTCAAGAATTGTGCTTCTGTGCTTATACCCTGCCTAGGCAAACTCTTTCGCCTTTGTCTATCAACTTGTACCTTTCCTTCTTGCTGGAAGTTTGCTCTCATTCAGCCAGTTCCAAAGAAGAGTGACCATTCCCAACCCTCTAACTATCGTCCAATTGCTTTGACATCCTGTATCTCAAAAGTTTTCGAGTCTGTTCTTAATAGAAAAATTTTAAAGCATCTTTCCTATTACAACCTTCTTTCTGGTCATCAGTATGGGTTCCGTCAGGGACGCTCCACAGGTGATCTTCTCACCTACCTTTCAGACTCCTGGTTATCCTCTTTTTGGGACTTTGGCGAAAGCTTTGCCATTGCACTTGACATCTCAAAGGCTTTCGATCGAGCCTGGCATAAATCTTTAATTTCCAAACTGCCCTCTTATGGTTTCTATCCTTCTATCTGTGCCTTCATCTCTAGCTTCCTTTCTGGTCGTTTTATAGCCGCTGTTGTAGACGGCCATCGTTCTTCTCCTAGATTTATTAACAGTGGTGTTCCTCAGGGCTCTGTCCTATCACCAACTCTCTTCCTTTTATTCGTCAATGACCTTCTAAGCTGTACATCTAACCCTATCCACTCATACACTGATGACTCCACCTTTTACCTTTCCATTCGATTCCCACAACGTCCATCTCAGCAGTTACTTCAACAAACAAGTGATGAGGCTATGGCACACCTAATGTCTGACTTGGCGCGTATCTCTGACTGGGGTAAAAATAATCTGGTTGTTTTTAATGCATCAAAGACTCAGTTTTTGCATCTATCAACCCGACAAAATCTTCCACAGGTATACCCACTAATGTTTCATAATATTCAGCTTAATCCTGCATCATCCTTGAACATGCTTGGGGTTTCATTTACTCGGGACTTATCTTGGAGAGACCATATTACATCTCTTATAAAATCTGCTTCCAAGAGATTGGGTGTGCTAAGCCGACTCCGTTCCTTCTTTACCCCTGCACAATTGTTGACTCTATACAGGGATTTTATCCGCCCCTGCTTGGAGTACAACTCTCATGTGTGGGTAGGCTCCCCACATACAGCTCTTCTCAATAGGGTGGAGTCAAAGGCTTTTTGCCTCATTAACTCTCCTCCTCTTACTGACTCCCTTCAAGCTCGGTCTCTTCGCCGCACTGTTGCATCTTTATCTCTTTTCTATAGCTACTTCAATGGCCACTGTTCCTCTGAACTGTCTGCATGCATTCCTCCACCTCTATGACGGTCATGTAGCACCGGTCTAGCAGCAAACTCTCATCCCTTTTCTGTCCAACTTTCTAATGCAAGAGTTAATCGTTACTCCCAGTCCTTCATTTATGCAACAGGTCAGCTCTGGAACTGTCTCCCTCTGTCTGTATTTACTGCTGCCTATGATCTCTAGTCGTTCAAACGCAGTGTGTCCAGGCATCTCGAAATGATCGGATCTTGAATTTGGCTCTCTCTTGTATTTTGTTTTTCTCTTGGAAGGAACAGTTTTGCGGGCTCGTGGCCTTTGGTTCCTTCTTCCTCGCATAAAAAAAAAAAAAAAAAAAAAAACATGAGCAAAAACTCGAGCAGTGCAAATGCAGTAGGAGGGTATGGAAAATGGGGGCTTGAAAAAGAATGATGCAGGAAGTGAAACATCGGAAAAATTCACAAAGTCAGAATTGTATATGTAGTCAGCCATGTCTAGCTGAGGAGAGATGATACACTATCAATGGGAAAAACAGAAGGGATATTTATAGGTGCAAAAATTTTCAAAGTTATGTGTACGAATAGCTTAGTGTTGACGTGTTGGGTACATAGAAAGATAATTTGACTTGATAAAGCAATAGCCCGGAAGCTTCGAGTGAATTGACAGGAGTGTTTGGGCAGGTAATACGAAGAAATGACGGAGTATGAAGTAATGTACCGTATATGGTCCAAGTGAATATAAAAGACGGATATGTTGGGAGCAAGGGTGCAAAAACATGCAGATCTAATAGTCTTCACTGAAAGATTACGTACTAAGGCATTCTCACAAGGGGCAGCTTTGATAGGAAGGATATTAAATATGAATTATGGACATAGACGAAAGGACTGAGTAACAGATGAACATGAGCATAGGCGATCTGCTAGGACATAAGCCACAGACATATGGTCAAGAGATAGGAGAAAGAATTCAGAATATATGGATGCAGTATAATGGGTGTCACTGCAGGGTAGAGGGAAAGGAATCAGTTGGAGATCAAAGATGACTGCTGAACGAACAGGAATATGGATCATAATAGTCGTGGAAAGAAAGGAACTTCTAGTACGGGACATATACAATTCAAGACTTGAGAATGGAAAAATAGGATTAAGACTAAAGCTAGTGCGAGCCCATTTCAAAACTAAGCGAATATCTGACATTGGAACAAGAGCTAAGGCAACATGACCACTCACAGCATATACTATCAGATGAATAAAACTCTCAACTTGTAACTTTAATGATTCGAGGGACAAGGACAGTGATTCAAGGTGAAAGCTGATATACAAGATTTCAGTGACAACATATTGTTTTATTATTCAGTTTTTCGAAGACATCAGAAAATATGTTCAGTTGGGTACTCATTTAATTCATATATGTGACATTATTACCTAGCAACTTATGGTGAACATTTAGTATCCAATACTGTGCTTCCGAAGCGGAAGCAATTGTTTCTAATTGTTCATGATAAGCTAACAATTCACTAGATGTAGCTAAGCCAAAAACACTGATGAAGCATTTCTAAGACTAAAGGGAAGCCTTTTTAAATGATAGTGGGCAGAAGCGGTACTGAATGCATTTATATGGCGAGACGACGCTTCCTTTTCTACTTGCCAATAACTACTGAGTAAATGAAGCGAGGTGAAAAAACGTTATTCTCGCCAAGTGATTCCAGTAAATCTTTAAGATTGGTAATGGGAATCGATCGGGTACAGTGACGATAGTCAACTCCGGGTCTAAATTCACCTCCTTTCTTGGGGACTAGGAAAAGCGGACTATTTCACGGACTGACGGAGTGTTCATTGATGTCCTGATTTAGCTATCCTGTACTATCCCGTCTGTTTCTTTTCATATGGTATGGGGTAATCTATATGCCGGGACAAATTGGTTGAGTACCGGGAATTAATTCAGTGTTATGCTTGATCATGCCTGTCTTGCCCATAGGTTCACCAGGTAATGCCACAACACCTCTATAGGGCTGCAAATGAAATATCAATTGTTCTTTTTATTGAGGGAAGTCGCCTGGATCGACTTGAGAGGTAAGATCAGCTGAAGGAGGCGTAGCAGAATCTACTGAGTTTCCTATAGTATATACACCAGGTAAATTATCATCATCATCATCCTTAGCAGTTACAGAGAATGGTATATCCTGGCACAACTTAATAGCTGGTGGGTACACCAGAAAATCACCAATCTTTGTACCACTTTTAAGTTTTAGTGGAGCATTTGTTACATTTAATATGTAAAGGTAACACAAATTATCCTCCAACATGGTACACAATGCTGACTCGTATGTTAAACCATTCACACAACACGTCTCAGGTAATGATGCATTCATTCCATCTTTCGCACCTACAATACGGACAGAGAATTTCGTGAATTCGTGCGGCAACATAATTGTGCGCCATTTTGTCACTGCTCAGTTCATTGCAGCGTGTTGCAAAATGTCATCTAATATACTATAGCACTAGCCGTGTGTGTGTGTGTGTGTGTGTGTGTGTGTGTGTGTGTGTGTGTGTGTTTTGGGCAGCTGAAACTACACATTCAAATCGCACCAAAATTGGCATAAAAATCTAAAAAAAACTCGCTGATGTGAAAAAACTTGGTCTCATCACGATTGAAAAACTTTACTATATTCAATGAGCGATCACAGTTTGAGTAAATAACGCCGCTCCAGGCGCCCGGCATAGGATTTCCGTAGAATTTTTTGCCTATAGGTACAATTAAAATAAACTGCAGCAGCGCGACAGCCCTCCGCAGGAACACGTGCGAGGGGCCCGAAGAGCCTACGAGCACTTGTTCAGACTATTTCACTGTCAGCGGGGGTGTCATGAGATACTAGTAAATGATCTTCATCGTTCTCTACTGGTGGTGGTGGAGACACGGTAGACTGTACGATTGAATTTACCAGTGAAAGGACGGGGTGCGAGCAATTCATGCCTGATACATAAAGTCCCTGAACTTTAATACTACCAAAAGCAGGTACCAGTTCAATAGAATGTTGAGACATAGTGTCTATAACAATTAAATTATCTACAGGATACCGGAGTTTGTTTGTGACATAAAACTCAGCTGTGAAGGGATTAATAATTCATTGAGTCGTATCTCAAGAGTTACCTTGCCCTTCACATATAATTCGGAGCCGTCAACACATCAGAGACTAATGTCAGGCAGCTTAAAGATCCAGACTCGTTTGATCCTTCCTTTAATACTGTTTAGGGAGGACTCTGATATTAAGTTCACCATAGAACCATAGTCCATTAAAAATGATACAGAAATTCCTTCGCCATTGCCTAGGATAACTATGCCTAAGCAAGTCAGGGGGCCACTTTGGCGAATGGGGAGCTCAAAATTTTGTGTGGTTATGGAGAATTCTGTTGGTTTTGGCGCCAGTTTTCCTCCGACTGTGTATTGGTAAGGGCACAGCATTCCCTAGTCGAACGATAATGGCTTTTTATGATAAGCATAGTACTTATTCCTGAATGATCGTGAAGGTGTTTTACTATCACGCCTGTGTCTTTGTTCATCTCCAATTTTCTTGCAGCAGTTTGCTTGACGATGACCTGTTCGTATACAGTACCAACAAGCTATGTTCTGCTTTTAAATCTGGGTCTGTTATGAGAGACACCGCTTTGTGACGCAAGTCTTGCACATGACATGGCTGGTGAACGTGGTGTGACGTTTTGTTTGCTGAGTGGACGTGAGACGTGTCCCTGGCCTTGCGACTGCAAGGACTGTGCTGAGCTAGTGATTGGGCGAACTGTGCGAATTGTTTGAAAGGGTATGATATCGAGTTTATCTTCAATCTTTACAGCTAACATGGTTGTCATTCTTTGGAGAGAACTGAATCTCTAACGATGAATCTAATTCATCCTTAGTAAGACGATTTAAGAATCTGAGATAACCAAAGACGATTTAAGAATCTGAGATAACCAAAAACCGTTGCTACATTCTTTAGTGGTAGGGTAGTGTTTCCCTTATCGTCAATTTTCGCCCATGGTCTGTTTCGTAATGCCTCTGAAATTTCTGTTTCAGTTGCTGCTGACACCGCTGCCGCTTCTAATAGAATGTATTTTGTTCTGAAGGGATGAACTTATCCTTTCTCATTCTTTGTAGTAATCTGTAAACACTCATCAAGCATCCTGCTTTCGTGTGGTTACAGAAAAATACTGCAAATTTGTTTTAGCATTCATGAAAGGAAGTAAACTTATAAAAAAAAAAAAATCTACAACGAACTATAGTCGCGGCGCACGACTCTCAGGTTGTAATTATCGTTCCCTGGCAACCTACCATTCAAAAGTGCATTCGATTTTGTATCATATTGTACACGAATCACATTATTATGCACGAATATATTATACACGAATATTATTATACACGAACATATTATACACGAATCACATGCGTCTCATATTTTACACGAAATCAGAAGCACAGTTGAGGGGTAGGTTGCCAGGGTACGATAATTCCAACCTCAGAGTCGTGCGCCGCGACTTTAGTGACCCTACACGTGAGTAACCATCATCTAATCGGCTCTGAAGGTAGGCAGTAACCACCATCTAATCGGCTCTGAAGGTAGGCAGTAACCACCATCTAATCGGCTCCGAAGATAAGCAGTAACCATCATCTAGGCTAATCGGCTCCGAAGATAAGCAGTAACCACCATCTAATCGGCTCCGAAGATAAGCAGTAACCATCATCTAGGCTAATCGGCTCCGAAGATAAGCAGTAACCACCATCTAATCGGCTCCGAAGATAAACAGTAACCATCATCTAATCAGCTCCGAAAATAGGCGATTTTATTACTATCTGTTGTATGTCCTTTGTTTGTAGCTGCAGCCTGGAGATCACTAATGAAATCATTCACGCTAATTATGGGATTCATTCCAGCAAAGTTGGGACTAGATGCATCTTCCAAAATAATTGTTTGGGGGGCAGGAGGGGCTGCCATTTTTTTGAAAAAGTAGAAGGTAACTGAGAAATTTTTGAGGTATTGGATGTATGATGCTCAACTGATTGAAATGTTTCTCGCGAATAAGCCTTTCCGTTTCTCAGACAATTAAGATTGTCATGTAAGGTGGTGGGTTTTATATCATCAGAAGTATGTGTATCATCTTCAGATAAATTAGGTTTCTTAAAGTATGGCAATGTCATTAACAACGAATTGGAGAGAAAAAAGTGCAAGGGAAAATATTAAGTGAGTGAATATACGTGAAGAGAATTTTATGTAACAGTAACCAAGAGAGGGTTTTTATATGTACATGATATTTACAAATGCAGTGTTCACATAAATGAAAATAGTAAAAAAAAAAAGTATGAAAATTAGTCTAGGGAAGTTGTTTTTAGTATAGTAATTTAATCTTGTAAGAGAGAGAAAAAAATAATATATTAAGATTGTTGGTCCGGAGATAATAGAAGGATATTTTTTTTTATTTTTTTATTGAATGGCAGTAAATCCCACCTAATTAATTAACATCTACTGCAGGACGTGGTGTGAGCTGCTGCTGATAGCTGGTAGAGGTGAAGAGGGCACGTTGCAGGTCACCTGGTCATGGAAGTTTGACAGTCAGCAGGATCGGGGCTGGGACGATCTTATGACAGACGGCTTGCGACTAACAGCAGGGATGGCGACGGCAGACAGTTTTAGTGGCAGACAGTCTTTTAAACGAGCTTGACAGCAGACAGACTTATTGACAGTCTGATCTGGATGACGGGCAGGCTTAGTTAGCGACAGATATCGACAGACGGCTCTCGGCAGACAGTATAGGAATGGCAGCGGCAGACTGGTTTAGCGGCATGCAGTCTTACTAACGAGCTTGGGAGCAGACAGACTTATTGACAGGCTGATTTGGATGACGGGCAGGCTTATTGATGTCAGACTTGGTCAGCGACAGATGGCAGACAGTCAATATATAGACTACTGGATTTGATGGCAGACAGACTTGAAATAAGGCGCGTTTTTGCCCTCACTGCCACCAAAATGTGAGATGTGGACCCTCAGACTTACTATCAGGATTTCAGGTGATCTTAAAAACTCCACATTCCCAGTGGATGGTTAGTGAAGGAGCGCAGACGTTACAGCTTCGGAGTATAGTTGCTTTTTGACTTCTCATAGTCTTTTAGGGCATAGGTAGAGAGTTTCCTTTGTGTGGTGCTCAATGTCATCCCTAGTCTGTTTACAGATCTGCTGTTCTAAGTCCTGACTCACAGATAGGTCAGCACGAAATATCTATCTATCTATCTATCTATCTATAGCCCGACGCCCTAATCCCGCAAAGGATGGCCGCAGGCAAAACGCCTCCAAGTCGCTCTGTCACCCACCATTTAACTACCCTCCTCCCAACTCATCCCCCCCCCTTTCTCATATACCTCTCAACTCCATCCCTCCACCTCATCCTTGGTCTACCCCTCCCTCTCCCTCCCTCCACCTCACCTACATACACCCTCTTAGTCATTCTTTCATTCTCCATTCTCTTCACATGTCCAAACCACCTCAGTGTATTTCTCCTAATCTTCTCAACCACATCCACATCCACCCCACAACGTTCCTTCACTTCTTCATTCGTCAACCTGTCCCTCCACGTCACTCCACATGCTCCTCTCAAGTAACTCATTTCCACTGCTCTCACTCTTGACTTGTTCCCCTCTTGCAAAGTCCACACCTCGCTTCCATACGTCAGGGTAGGGATCACAATACTATCATGCAGTGACTTCTTAACTTCCATACTCACCTCCCTATTTCTCATCACTGCTTTCAGTGTACCAACAACCTTCCTTCCCTGCTGTACCCTTTCACGCACTTCATCCCCCAAAGTTCCATCCTTACTCATCACACTACCCAAGTACTTGAATGCACTCACATTCTCCATATCCTCACCATCCAACCTCACTGCACAGTCTGTGACTTCAGTCCTCTCAAACACCATAACTTTACTTTTGTTTACATTAACTTTCAGATTCCTCCTCCTACACACCGTCCCAAATTCATTCACCAAACCCTGCAACTCCCATTCATCTTCACTCAACAATACTGTATCATCAGCAAACAGCAACACCGGAATCTTCCAAATCTTACCCACATTCATTAGAGCCAGCCCCACATCCACTGCCCTACCCTGCACCTCCTTTACAACCCCATCCATGTATATATTAAACAGCCATGGAGACATCACACAACCCTGTTTCAGTCCCACATTGAGATCAAAGAACTCACTCAGTTCACCATCCACTCGCACCGTAGCCCTAGCTCCCTCGTACATACTCTTCACAGCACTCAACAATTTCCCCTCCACTCCATATATTCTTAATACCTTCCACATACCTTGCCTATCTATTCTGTCATAAGCTTTCTCCAAGTCCATGAAGGCAGCATACACTTTCCTTCCCTTCTCTAGATACTTCTCCACTAAACATCTTAGAACAATTATCTGATCTACACACACACACACACACACACACACACACACACACACACACATATATATATATATATATATATATATATATATATATATATATATATATATATATAAGAGCGGCCAACCCCACCAGGGAATAGGGCAACGATTATATCATCCATCCATCCATCATCCAATCCCACGTTACCCCATAAGAAGCGTAGGAGCCCTGGACTAGAGAAGTTGGTCCTGACATTTAAGATGAGAGTGACCAGCCGCACTCATCCCTGAGTGGCATTATGTGAGCAATAAACCCCAACCATCCCTTGGATCTAAACCTTCACCCGCTCAATCCGATTGGAGCACCGTAGTTACCCACTAAACCACCAGGAGCCAAAATTTGGTTATGTGGTTACCACCCAGCGTAGTAAATGGTTTCCTGATGTACAGGAAACCATTTGGCTTGTCACTCAGTTTAGAGTCACCCACAGGCAGAAGGAAGAGGAAAGAATGAAGGAAAAAAAGACGAAAGAGGGAGTGTAAAGTTACCCATGGGCAGAAGGACAAGGAAAGAATGAAGGAAAGGAAGGCAGAAGAGGATGGAAGGAAAGAAGGATGGAGGAGAGGAAAGGGCAGACACCCGACAGCAGCACTAAATCGAGTCAGTGGATGGTGAGCGCCCCCATCTACCACAATATTCTGACTATCAATCTCTCTCTCTCTCTCTCTATGTATATATATATATATATATATATATATATATATATATATATATATATATATATATATATATATATATACTGTATATTTTGCCGTCAGTAACTTCTGTCTGCTGCGTCCTCTTCCTCCAGGCCTACCTGCTTCATTTCTTTCTCAATTCCATTTCGCTACCTAATCCTTTGTCTTCCCCTAGTTCTTCTCCCTTCCACCTGACTCCTCCATGCCACCTTCACAGGATCAACTTCCTCCATCCTGGTCACATGCCCATACCACCTCAAACGTGTCTCTCTTGCCTTCTCCACAACTGACACAACTCCTGCCTCTAATCTGATGTAATCATTCCTCCTCCTTGTCACGAGTCGGCTAGTGACATTGGCTTTGTGGGAAACCGTGAACTCTAATGGAATCCCAGTTTATCGTTCAGTTAACCGCTCACTCGGTCGGGAGTGGTTTTCAGACAATTTTCCAATGTGTCATAAATAATCGTCTTTGTGCAAGACATTAGCGCTTCCACTGAGCGATTTGTTTTGGGCGTGTTTCGCTCATTCTAGCCGTTGGTATGGCGGCCACAGTACTCCCTTCTTTCCCACGAGTTAGTCAGTCGAGGTTTGAGCGCCACAAAAACTGGTTGGTCCAGAGCGCAGTGCCACCGTTCCTGATTTCCACGTAGTGTGATCGGCGAGAGACTTAAGCGAGTGCAGTGTCCTTCCAGTAACGACGCCCAGTCATCCGCTTAGTCCACTCTTTGACCAGTATTTTCTTTTCGTTTTCCTAGACTTAAGAGTTTTGTAATGCTGTGTTTTTAAGGCGACTTCTCGTCGTAAAAACACTAGCTACTGAAGCGGGGTCCTCTTTCTAGACCGGAGGTAAAGCACTAACAAAGGAACAGGACATAAAAACCAGGCAGTATACCGTATCACATCTATTACCTAGGTCCTACTCATAACAGTACACATAGAATGATATTTAGGATACAGAGACACAGAGATACAGAATTAACACTTGGCTTCACAGAATAATCATATACACTACAATTATCACACAGGGAGATTGCGAGTATTCTTTAATAGGGTTCTTATGTCACTTGGAGGTAATATATAAATGGGATTGTTCACTTTGAGAATACACGAGATTGGGAGTCTGGTTTAGGGATATTACTATAAAAGAGGTAGGGTGTGGATAGCGACACTCGTCACTGGCACCTGGTCGCGGAGACACGTACACTTCATTTCCGACTCGCCCGCGCTCCTACCTCTAGACTCACAGAAAACTCCCTGGTTCCTTAATATGGGGAGGGACTATGACAATTCACAAAATGCACTTTCTGCCCTGGTAACATTAGATTCTAGTGAGCCACTGTTTACTATATTTTCTTGGGTAGTCACTGTCACTGTTTTCCTCTGTTTCCTGGTTACTGTCACTGTCATTGTTTCCCTCTGTTTCCTGGGTATAGTCACTGTCACTGTTGCACTTTAGGGTACAGGGAGGCTCTCCCGTGTGGGGGCCTCGACCTGAGAGGCGGCCCTCGTCTTAGGGCCGCGCTGGTGGGGTGCAGGGAGGCCCTTTGGTCTGGGGGCCTCGACCTGATAGGTGGCCCTCAGGACTGGGGCCGAACAGCCGGAGTAGTCGGGCCTGTTTCCTCCGACTCCGGGGAGTGAGGGAGCCTGGATCGCCTTCGTCGTGGGTTGTGGAGTCGAGCCTGGGCGTCCTGGGACTGCAGGTACCAAGAAGGAGAGGCGCCGTCAGGACTGGACTGCGGCAGCGTCTCCTACGGGGCTCCAGCAGGAGCAAGGAACTCCCGGGTGTGGGCGGTAAGTCCGCTATCGGGCCTTGCCACCACTCTAATGTCTCCTCCGGGGCTATATTCCCGGATGGCGACGACGGGCTCCCCGAAGAGAAAGAGGCTAGAGGAGGACTCACGTTGCCCGTGGTCTCTCGAGTGTGTCTGGAGGCCGGAGCCGGGGATCTCTTTCCCCTATTACACACCTTGGCTGTAGCCGTGAACTTGCCCGGTGTACGGGGGACACCTATAGGGTGATCAGGGTCGCCCTTTCGTCGCGGCTCGGGACCACCGGCGTGGTGTTCCTCCCGTAGTAGGAGACAAGCCGGAGGGAGGGACACAGAGGCCACACTCTCTCCAATACGGACTGATCCTACCTTCAGGGAATTCTCTACCCTGGTACGTGCCCCGGCCGGAGCCAAGTGTCTGCCCATATGGAAGACAACTACCGGGCGAACTGGTTCGCCCGCACGCTGCGGCTGGGTACCGTCCACGGGGTGTCGCTTCCGTAATAGGGAAGTACTACACGTACGGCAGCAGGGGCTCCTTACCCTGGTCCGTATTCTGGCCGTAGCCAAAGAACAGCAGGAGAGGGATGCACTAAGGCAACTCTCTCTCCCTGGTGTGTTAAGGCCGGAGCCTGGGGACGCCTTCCCCTTTACACACTCTATTAGGCCGTAGCCTAGGTTTGTCTTTCTCTTTTCACTTTTTGTTAGGCCGTAGCCTTGGGCCTCCTGCCCTAGAGGGTGTAACAAAGCTGTCAATACGGTGTTACCTGGGACTGATTTAATTTCAGTCCCATCCCCATTCTGTCGATCACTGCTCCCCCCGCACAGTAGTTCACATCCCCTGATCACCTGGGGTTGGGGCACTTGCGGGGAATAGGGACCCAGGGCCGTGATGCCCTGATGACCCTCTTGCCCGGGGTCACTAATCCCACCGTTGTGTCCTCCTGGGGTGGTGGTGCGGTGGCGGCCCGGTGGTGGTGTGGGGGGTGGTGAGGTGGGAGGTCCGGCGGCGGGCACAGTGGGCATTTTACCACCCTCCGCGTTGTAGAAGTCACGACCCCGTGACTGGAGGTGGTAGTAAACAGTGGCTCACTAGAATCTAATGTTACCGTGGTGGATGTGGATGTCTGGTGGGCCGGGGTGAGGTGTTGGGTGAGGCTGACCCAGTGGGTGGTGAAGGTGTTAGGCTCCTGATGGGGGTTGAGAGTGAGCCGGAGGGAGGATGGATGGTCGGTCCGGAGTAGGAGTCGGAGAAGGTGGTGGGTCCCTCGGATTCTGATGGGTGGGCGGTCATGGCGGCGCCATAGCACCCTCTCAATTTTTGTTTCTAGTTGTTTGGTGGTGGGCGTAGTGGGCGGTGATTGAGAGTGGTGGGTTGGAGGAGGTGGGGTGGTTGGTGAAGGATCAGAATCGGAGGAAGGTGGTGGTTGGTCAGGCAAGGGTGACGTGGGGGAAGGGGTTTGTGGGTATGGTGAGGTTGAGAGTGGGGTGGGGGAGGTGCGTGAGGAAAGGGGGGAGGCGGTAGTAGTGGAGAAAGTGGTGTGTGAGGTGGGAGGGTTATGAATAGTGGTAGTAATAGGGGAGGGCAAAATAGAAGAGATAGTGGGAGGAGAGGAAATGGAAAGATGACGTTTTCCCCTGTCATCGACTGGGGGAGATGTGAGGTGGCCCCCGTCATTACGGTGAGATGCGGGGGCAGTGGGGGGGGCGCCTTCTGTGACTTCCTCGTTTCACTTTTCTTCTTTGAGGCTTGGGGCAATCGGCGTATGGTGGGGAGGCTTGTGGGCGCTCTTGTTTTGTTTTGCTGCCCCGGGCAGCTTTTAGCTGCTCACGAATGTCGTGGATTGGGCACTCAGGGCAGCAAGGAGTAAATTCCCAAGGATTTACAGGGATGAGATCCGTGGGGAATTGGTTGATGATGCCGATGCATTTGGGGGAGGAGTGGACGGTTAGAAGGCGCCTTATTAAGTTGATTTGTTTATCCAGGTCTCCCATCGGTTCATGTATTATGAAGTGGTTTTTAATGAAATCGGGGAGGATCCTGAGGAGTTTGTGGAATATGAGTTGTTCCCGGGTTTTTGCGTCTGTGCCCAGGTACGCAGCGGTGACGAGCCGCCCAGCCTGGATGAAGGTGTCATCGAGGATTCCGTCGTATGTGAGGGCGTCTAGTTCCGACAAGGCTACAACTGTGCCCAGAGATGGTGTCGCTGCCTGTTTCACAATTTGTTTGAATTGATCCCATTTTAGTCTCGGGACGATTTTGGGAGTGACAGTGGCGATTATTTTCCCCAGGTTAGGTAGTGTGACTGCAATCTTTTCTCTGTCTGAGTCGAACCCTATGTCTAGGAGGGGTTTGACCATATCTAAATATACCTATGTCGCACTGGTCCGGGTTGAACCTCGGCAATTGGATGTGTGGTTTGGCTGTCATTGTGCAAGTTTCCTTTCTTCGTTCTTCCGTGCTTTTACTCGGATCCAGAACCACCACTTGCCACCAGTGTAATGCTGTGTTTTTAAGGCGACTTCTCGTTGTAAAAACACTAGCTACTGAAGCGGGGTCCTCTTTCTAGACCGGAAGTAAAGCACTAACAAAGGAACAGGACATAAAAACCAGGCAGTATACCGTATCACATCTATTACCTAGGTCCTACTCATAACAGTACACATAGAATGATATTTAGGATACAGAGACACAGAGATACAGAATTATCACTTGGCTTCACAGAATAATCATATGCACTACAATTATCACACAGGGAGACGCGAGTATTCTTTAATAGGGTTCTTATGTCACTTGGAGGTAATATATAAATGGGATTGTTCACTTTGAGAATACACGAGACTGGGAGTCTGGTTTAGGGATATTACTATAAAAGAGGTAGGGTGCGGATAGCGACACTCGACACTGGCACCTGGTCACGGAGACACGTACACTTAACTTCCGACTCGCCCGCGCTTCTACCTCTAGACTCACAGAAAACTCCCTGGTTCCTTAATATGGGGAGGGACTAAGACAATTCACAAAATGCACTTTCTGCCCTGCTAACACTAGATTCTAGTGAGCCACTGTTTACTATAATTTCTTGGGTAGTCACTGTCACTGTTTTCCTCTGTTTCCTGGTTACTGTCACTCTCACTGTTTCCCTCTGTTTCCTGGGTATAGTCACTGTCACTGTTGCACTTTAGGGTACAGGGAGGCTCTCCCATGTGGGGGCCTCGACCTGAGAGGCGGCCCTCGTCTTAGGGCCGCGCTGGTGGGGTGCAGGGAGGCCCTTTGGTCTGGGGGCCTCGACCTGATAGGTGGCCCTCAGGACTGGGGCCGAACAGCCGGAGTAGTCGGGCCTGTTTCCTCCGACTCTGGGGAGTGAGGGAGCCTGGATCGCCTTCGTCGTGGGTTGTGGAGTCGAGCCTGGGCGTCCTGGGACTGCAGGTACCAAGAGGGAGAGGCGCCGTCAGGACTGAACTGCGCAGCATCTCCTACGGGACTCCGGCAGGAGCAAGGAACTCCCGGGTGTGGGCGGTAAGTCCGCTATCGGGCCTTGCCACCACTCTAATGTCTCCTCTGGGGCTATATTCCCGGATGGTGACGAAGGACTCCCCGAAGGGAAAGAGGCTAGAGGAGGATGCACGTTGCCCGTGGTCTCTCGAGTGTGTCTGGAGGCCGGAGCCGGGGATCTCTTTCCCCTATTACACACCTTGGCTGTAGCCATGAACTTGCCCGGCGTACGGGGGACACCTATAGGGTGATCGGGGTCGCCCTTTCGCCGTGGCTCGGGACCGCTGGCGTGGTGTTCCTCCCGTAGTAGGAGACAAGCCGGAGGGAGGGACACAGAGGCCACACTCTCTCCAATACGGACTGATCCTACCTTCAGGGAATTCTCTAGGTACGTGCCCCGGCCGGAGCCGAGTGTCTGCCCGTACGGAAGACAACTACCGGGCGAACTGGTTCACCCGCACGCTGCGGCTGGGTACCATCCACGGGGTGTCGCTTCCGTAATAGGGAAGTACTACACGTACGGCAGCAGGGGCTCCTTACCCTGGTCCGTATTCTGGCCGTAGCCAAAGAACAGCAGGAGAGGGATGCACTAAGGCAACTCTCTCTCCCTGGTGTGTTAAGGCCGGAGCCTGGGGTCGCCTTCCCCTTTACACACTCTATTAGGCCGTAGCCTAGGTTTGTCTTTCTCTTTTCACTTTTTGTTAGGCCGTAGCCTTGGGCCTCCTGCCCTTGGGCCTCCTGCCCTAGAGGGTGTAACAAAGCCGTCAATACGGTGTTACCTGGGACTGATTTAATTTCAGTCCCACCCCTATTCTGTTGATCATTGCTCCGCCCGCACAGTAGTTCACATCCCCTGATCACCTGGGGTTGAGGCACTTGCGGGGAATAGGGACCCAGGGCCGTGATGCCCTGATGACCCTCTTGCCCGGGGTCACTAATCCCACCGTTGTGTCCTCCTGGGGTGGTGGTGCGGTGGCGGCCCGGTGGTGGTGTGGGGGGTGGTGAGGTGGGAGGTCCGGCGGCGGGCACGGCGGGCATTTTAAGTTTAGTTAAGGTGCTGTTCCCTCACATGCCGGCAGGGTGCGCCACATGTTGTTTTCCAAGGTTTAAGAGTCTAGCTTTTGAGTGAGTGCGATCTCCTTAGTTTGAATTCATTTTGAAATGTAACGTAAATTTATTCCTTTGTAATCAATAAATTTAACAGTTCTTTTCCTCGAGCTTAATGTAATGTAAACTCGTGTTTCATTTCTCCATAATTAAGCTTATTTCCCTTATAGCTCCTAGCTTGCATAAACACTTTGCTATTCATAACTGGTACTTGGGCCAGTCTTGTTGTATTAAGCTTAAAATCCGTTGTGCCTTCTTGGAGTTAACGCATCAGCAAGAACCTGATATCATTAATAGTATTAGTTATTTATTGTCAGGGGTGAAGTCACTTTCTCCAGAGGCTAACAGTACTAATAAACAGCAATTGTGAGGAATTGGTCTCTGCTGTGTACTGGTGAGAAAGTTTATAAATTCTCGTTCTTAGAGAATCGGCAAAATAATTCAGCATAAAGTAATCATTGCTTGATTTAGCAAGACAATTCATTGTACTGCTCTTCAATATTACTGAACATTATCATTTAATATTGCATTTATTTTAAAAACTTCGTGACACTCCTCTCTGTCAGTGACACTCCTATCAGCCATCGTAGCATCTTCATCTCTGTCCTCGCCAGCTGTTTCTCTTCATTCTTTCTCAGCGTCCAGGCTTCTGTGCCAAGCAGCAATATAACAGAAACTTTTGGAAGATGGCTTCATGTCATTTTTCCATCTACCTCGAACACACCAAAGGGGGGCACGTTCCCTAGTTTGGAAAGCACTGGTTTACAAGAACATTGCCAACCGAGTGCTAACCCAACATAGTTATTGGTACTGACACATTCTATCAGTGACGTTTTTTGCTCTTGGTTCAGTTAATAACATTTGTTTATCCAGACAAATGTTAGAAAGCGTGGTACTAGATTGATGCACGAAGGTTATCAGAAACTCAATAGAATAGTAATTGTGTTGAAAAACACTTCTCGTTTAAATGTAATGAGACAAATAAGTCCTTCCTTCGACCTAATTTCCAGAAAGAATTATTATTCAGCTATATTCTCCTCAACTGTGAGTTGTATGAGACAATAAGTATGTGATATTATCTCTTAGTGTGTGTGGATGGAGTGGGCGGAGAGAACTGCCTGCCAAAATTCAGTGCGCTTGGGTGAGTGTGTGTATTTCACCGAGTAGGTCAGGAGAACGTGATTGGCGTGATCGTCAGATCATTACCCTCCAGGAAGAAAGCTGAGAGCTCATATACATTAGTCCGATCTAGGGCAAGGCTGTGACCTCCACACACGCACACAACCATTCCCCCCCCCCCCAGAGGAACAGTAACCTCCCACTTCGTTTGTGAAACTTTCGCACTCGATCCGGCGCGAACCCCCGTCCTACTAGATGGCAGGCGAAAGCATTACCACTACGCCAGTGTGTGTGTGTGTGTGTGTGTGTGTGTGTGTGTGTGTGTGTGTGTGTGTGTGTGTGTGTGTGTGTGTGGAGGCTGGTTAGTAAAATTGTGTGGACGGGGCAACCGCTACTGCTAGCACGTTGGTAGATATTAAATTACGAACATTTAGTAAAAAGTAGGTGTATGCACAATTTGTAGCAATACAAGTCTTACATAGTGCTGGTAATTTTGTGTGTCGTGAGTATTTTGTCAAATAGCGACTTATGTCCTTATTCACTGTAGATGACAACTGAAAAATAGACTGATTGTATCTTTTACCTGGTCATCCTCATTTTGGGACTTTGGCGAACGCTTTGCCATTGCACTTGACATCTCAAAGGCTTTCGATAGAGTCTGGCATAAATCTTTTATTTCCAAACTACCCTCTTACGGTTTCTATCCTTCTGTCTGTGCCTTCATCTCTAGCTTCCTTTCTGGTCGTTCTATAGCTGCTGTTGTAGACTGCCATCGTTCTTCTCCTAGATCTATCAACAGTGGTGTTCCTCAGGGCTCTGTCCTATCACCAACTCTCTTCATTTTATTCATCAATGACCTTCTAAGCTGTACATCTAACCCTATCCACTCGTACGGTGATGATTCCACCCTTCACCTTTCCATTCGATTCCCGCAACGTCCATCTCAGCAGTTACTTCAACAAACAAGGGATGAGGCTATGGCACACCTGTCTGACTTGGCTCGTATCTCTGACTGGGATAAAAATAATCTTGTTGTTTTTAATGCATCAAAAACTCAGTTTTTACACCTATCAACCCGACACACTCTTCCACAGGAGTACCCACTAATTTTTAATAATATTCAGCTATAATCCTGCATCATCCTTGAACGTGCTTGGGGTTTCATTCACTCGGAACTCATCTTGGAAAGATCATATTGCATCTCTTGTAAAATCTGCTTCCAAGAGATTAGGTGTGCTAAGCCTACTCCGTTCCTTCTTTACCCCTACTCAGTTGTTGACTTTTTACACGGGTTTTATTCGCCCCTGTTTAGAGTACATCTCTCATATGTGGGGAGGCTCCCCACATACAGCTCTTCTCAATAGGGTGGAGTCAAAGGCTTTTCGTTTCATCAATTCTCCTCCTCTTACTGGCTCCCTTCAACATCTGTCTCTTCGCCGTACTGTTGCATCTTTATCTCTTTTCTATTGTTACTTCCATGGTCACTGCTCCACTGAACTGTCTGCTTGCATCCCTCCACCTCTACGACGGGTGTGTAGCATACGTCTAGCAACAAACTCTCATTCCTTTTCTGTCCAACTCTCTAATGCAAGAGTTGACCGTTACTCCCAGTCCTTCATTTATGCAACAAATCACTTGGAACTGTCTCCCTCTGTCTGTATTTCCTACTTCCTGTGATCTCCAGTTTTTCAAACGCAGTGTGTCCAGGCATCTCGAGAAGAACGGACCTTGATTTTGGCTCTCTTTTTTATTGCTTT
Source organism: Coenobita brevimanus (assembly GCF_032717465.1). Classification (NCBI taxonomy): domain Eukaryota; kingdom Metazoa; phylum Arthropoda; class Malacostraca; order Decapoda; family Coenobitidae; genus Coenobita; species Coenobita brevimanus. The sequence goes on from NC_136972.1 coordinate 22,532,550, forward strand.
TGTCTTTTCTTGGAGGGAACGGGTTGCAGGCTCCGGCCTTTGGTTCCTTTTTTCTTGCAATTAAAAAAAAAAACGAAAGGTTACCAATGTGACTGTATGATGTAAGGTAATCTACTGCGTGAGAGAGAGAGAGAGAGAGAGAGAGAGAGATTTACAGGATGTTAGATTCGGTATTCAATACAAGTTGCAATGAAAATTACAGTATCTTTGTCAAGCAACTTGCATGAGAAGCAGCTGGAATCAGTTCTAAATATTTGTAAATTCTCGGTCAACAATAGAAAGCTTTCTGATGAGGGGATGGTATGACATAGGCAAAGGATATGGTTACGTATTGGCGATACCTGTTTGCTTGGGTACTGTACTTATTCCATCAGATACTGAACCATCATTAGTAACTTGTTGCCACTACCTTTTATTATTAACAGAAAAATCACAGAGTTTGTTGACACAATTAATGGCTACTTAACCTCTCCCTGACACACACCTACCCCAACCACCACCCCTCCTCTCCCTCATCACTCACCTTCAACGCAACTCCCACCCCCTGCTTCACCCCCAGCACTGTTACCAGATCATTTCTGTCTGTCTCTGCTGCTGCCATCTACACAGTGTCCCGTGCGGCAATTTCTCCAACTGTACATACATAATAGCACCCATTATCCTTAACCCGCCCCATCCCGACCACTTTTCCACCAGCGACTCCCCCCAATCCCGACCATTTTAGGAAAAAAATTTTTTTGGCTCTAACCTTCGCTTTTGGTGAGAAACATCGAAAATTCATAGAGAAATCACTCACCTGAGGTTTAAAATACTCATTACAGGTAGGAGTACCTCCTTACCTTACTGGGTTTTCTGTCAGGCTGGCACCAAAGAAAACGAGTTCTGTGGGAGGATAACTATTTCACACCACTCATAAACGGTATTTATTTATTTACTTGGTATGAATTTATATGTTGTACAAGAGTATATTGGTTTTCAAGCAGTAATATAGGCATTATAAGCATTGTTTCACTCACTAATACCTGACCTTTTTTTGCCACATTACCTGATCATCATTTCTAACTGTTTCTTCCTCTAATGCTATGTAAAGTTTGTCCTCCACATTGTCATTGATTGGGGAATCACTCTGGCCCTGAATTTCGTACCATGGCATGACATGGCTATACTGGCCAGGTCACTGATAACAGGTGAATTGCTGAGACAATGACATGCAGGGGGGGGGAGGAGGTCATGCTGGGTAAGGCATTGTCCCTGCCTGGCATCTTGTTGAGGAAGGTGTCACGTGTATACGTACCAAAAATGACTCGCGAAAATTGAAAATTGAGCAAATTAGGGACCTTGCAATTTTTTCGCGTTTATGTACGTCGACGGGATTGGCAGTGACAAAACGTGTGGACGTTAAAGAACGTCGACGGGACGCCGTGGGTTAAAAAAAAAAAAAAAAAAGTATAGCCATGTCTCAGAAATTAACTGCTTCTGAGATTACCAAGCATCTTTATAAGGATCATAAGAGCATCAGATACATAAGAAGAGAGGATAACTGCTGTCGTGGAAATTTTATAAGAAATTGTGAAAAAAGGAAAGAGACTATCTGTAAAAACTTAAAAAAAAAAAAAGTTAATTAGTAACTGGGTGATTTTTTACATCCAACCCTTACTTATTATTTATTTATCTACCATGTGCTTGAAACTCTCATTTGAAGGGGCAGCAACTATACCACTTATTCCATTATTTCCAAACCAGTTTCTTCCTACTTCCATACTAAAACGGAACTCATCTAGTTCGAAACCATAAGTTCGAGTTTTATCATGTATGCTCGCCTTCAACACCTTGCTAATATCTCCCATATCTATTCTCTTCATCCACTTAAGCACATCAAGTAAGTTTCCCCTTACTCTATGCCTTTCTAATGAACGCGGATATAGTCTTTTCAGTCTATTTTTGTATAAAAGGAGCCGAATAACATGTGTAATTTTCTTCATTTTTCTTGGTAATTTTTCTAAATAATTTATATCCATTCTGTAGTGCGGACACCAAAATTGTTCGACACAGTCTAACCGTGGCCTTACTAATGCTGGATAAAGTTGCAGTATTACTTTGGCATTTGGATGTCTTATTGTTCACGACTGTGATATAAATCCTAAGACCCTGTTGGCTTTATTTCTCACACCAATACACTGTAGCCTTGATTAAAGGTATTTACAAATCATGTAGCATTGCCAGTGTTTGGAAACATGGAACTATCATCACCAAACAAAGACTCAACACTCCCTTCTTCATACAGACCCATAGTTCTACTTGGCAAGTCATCCAAAATAAATGAATGCCTCATCCTCAACAGTTACTCCCATGGCCTCCGTGCGCCTTCACAACATGGATTCAGAGCAATGCACTCTACAAACATCTCATTGACTAATCTCGCACAACGACCATCGAATTCCATGACACCCACTGAGCGTACACATCTCACAACAATAGATATAAAACCTTCGATGACATCCCAGCAAGCAATCACCACGATATTCACATAAGTAGTACAAAAGTGCCCAGGAGTACGCATGCGTACTCCTGGGCAGGGGTTTGAAGTGGGGTTTGCCTGAAGGCATGCCCAGTAGTACGCAGAGGGGGGGGGATGTCCATCCCCCCCCCTCTGCATACTACTGGGCATGCCTTCAGGCAAACCCCACTTCAAGACCCTACCCAAGTCTACGCATGCCTAATCCTGGACACCTTGTAATAAGCATCCCCCCCATATATATATATATATATATATATATATATATATATATATATATATCCTCATTATTAGGTCACATACCTGCTGTCCAAATCTATAAGTAAGGATGAGGAGTTTGGGGGAGTGACATCTGCTTCCCGAGGAGGTAGGTGATAAACTGAGCAGAAAATAACCTCCAGCAAAAAAAAAAAAAAAAACACTTTCACTTACCGAAAGATTCTCTCTCTCTTCATCCTGTATTCTGACTGATTTCTTCTTATTCTCCACACCATTACCACTATAATTACCTGATTTTAAGAAAACTTCTTTTCATATAATAGACAAATAAAAAACAGTGAAACAATAATCATTATCTTTTTCCCCCTGTACTATCACTTAGCTACACTGGGAACCTGCTTTTCTCTCTTACCTGCCCCCCCACTAAATGGTATTAGGTTACCAGATTTTGACCATTTGTCACTTAGGCTGTCACCTGGTGAAAATAAATGAATTATTTGGGGCACTTCTGTGATAGCTGTGAAAGATAAATTTCAGTAAACAAACTCTCTCCTCCATCTCTTTCTGTTCTTTTTCTTATTCCCTGCTTTTACAGTCAAAGTCAGCCTTCAGCTAGAATCTTATTGCTTTTAATATGATTATTATTAATAAATTTTATTTATCACTACTGGAAAAATAATCACTGTCTGTCTGTCTGTCTGTCTGTCTGTGTCTGTTTCTCTGTCTGTGTGTGTGTCTCTGTCTGTCTGTCTGTCTGTCTGTCTTCATTCTGTTTTCTAACTAATTTCTTCTTATTCCCCACACCATTACCACTATTATTACCTGATTTAAAAAACGTCTTTTCATATAAAAGACAAACAAAAAACAGTGAAACAGTAATCATTAATGTTATTTTTTTCCCTATATCACTCAGCTACACTGGGAATCTCCATTTCTTTCCCTCATCTGTCCCCTCACTAAATCAGATTTTGACCATTTGTCACTTAGGCTGTCACCTGGCGAAAATAAATAAAGCATTTGGGGCACTTCTGTGATAGCTGTGAAGGATAAATTTCAGTAAAGAAGTCTCTTCTCCATCTCTTTCTCTTCTTTTTCTTATTCCCTGCTTTCTTCTTCTTATTCTCTACTTTTTACAGTCAAAATCACCTTTCACCTAGAAATTTAGAGCTTTATTATTATTATTATCATTATTATTATTATTATTATTATTATTAAATTTATCACTATTGGAAATATAATTACTGTCTGTCTGTCTCTCTCTCTCTCTTTCATTTATTTTCTTCCTATTACTATAGTCAAAATCAGTATTACAGCTGAATTAACGACCACTATTATTTTCCATGATTGAAAAAAAATAAACAAAATTAAATGGCTAAGAACAGTAATCTCCCTTTGTGAAAGTGTGTGCATCTGTAAAAATCTTACCACATCTCGAAAGGACCTATGAAGTTCACAGCTGGCAACTGAGGTTCTCAGGATTTATAAAGCCACCGATGAACTCTGTGAGGGTCCCCTTTTTCACCATGGTACGTCAAGAGACACTCTGCGAGAAGTGTGGCAAGAAGATTAACATCAAAACCCCCCACACCTGTGTAAAATGCCCAGGTTGCGGACAATTTATTAATATTTTTTATCAGCGATATCACAGACTTTCCTGTTTACAAGGTAAGCAATCATAAACACTGAAGAGTAGCTCTTCTTGTTAAATTGTTTCACAGTATCATTGTGTGTAACCTTCATAGATTTGGGAGAAAGCATATGTCAGGGTGGATAAAACAAGGATTGTGGGGGGCGTTAGGAAATACATGGAGTAGATGGGAAATTGCTGTAGGTCGTGAAGAGTAGGTATGAGGGTGCTAAAGCTGCTGTGCAAGTGGATAGTGAACTGAATTTTTCTATTTGAAGGTTGGACTGAAGCAAGGATGTGTCATGTCTCCATGGTTGTACAATCTGCATATGGATGGGGTAATAAAGAGATACAACGTTGGGTAGTGGATGTTGGAGGGCCCCTACTGAGAGGGGACAGTGCTTGGAAACTCCCTGTACTGTTGTTTGTAGATGATACTGTGTTATTAAATAAAGACAAAGAGGAGCTGCAAGACTTGGTTGATGAGTTTGGAAGAGTGGAAAAGGAGAGGGAGGGGAGATGAAGGATGAAATGGGGGATGGAGTGGAGAGGTATGTGGGGGGGGGTTGGAAGCTGGGGTCTGGGTGACATGGGGGCGATTTGTTTGTGGCCACCCCTTACGGGATTAAGGCTTCTGGCAATAGATAGATAAATAGATAGAAATTATCAGGAACAAAACTTAAGGGAAAAAAAAAACACCGCTGTGGACAGGTGGAGTAGGGGGGACTTCTAAGCAGTTAAGACGACCCCATCTCCCTGGAAACACAACAACTGATGATGATGATGGTGCCACTGCCTCTACAAGTAGGGGCGACGGACATACACCTTCATCATCTATGGCATCAACCTCAATGTCATTTTTAAATGGCCTTTTAGAGGAGGTCAGATTTACTCCTCTGGGAGAGTACGCTCAAGACCCTATAGTATTCTTAACAGATTTGTTATGTCTTTCAGTCGCCATATTCAAAATGTAATGAGGCAGATGCAGGCACCATCTGTTGGTATATACTTAGTGCTGGCGGTTGTTTTAAGACGGGAACCTGTTTTAGAGGGGGAAGATACAACCAGAACTCATTATATTCACACTCCACGAGTTTTCACTACTCCCAGCACTATAGGACAAACACTGGAGGAGCTGGAACAGTACATATTAAATCATATAGAAAATGTACTTTCTAACACTGAGGGGAATGGGTTTATTTTAAACTACATCAAACATTTAGAAATAAATATAATTAAAAATGTTGTTCCTCAGTCTATAGGTATATATGTAGAATTTCCCACTGGTGTTAGGGGAAGGAAGCAGATATTTAATCCTCGACCTATAACAGGAATAGATAAAGATGCTTGTATAATACAGTGTTTGGCTGCTCATAAGATATTTTCTAACCATAATAAATGGAGGGATATGTAGCGTCGAGTGGATTCATGGGGAAAAAATGTAGTACTTTGATAAAGTTTCCTCGAGGGAAAGAGATTTCTTGGTACTCCCTTGATCAGTTAGAAACTCAAAATCAAATAAGTATTAATATTTATAGCTTGAATGATAAACATCCCTACGAATTGGCTATAGCTAGAATAGGGAGCAAGAAGTATGGGGACAAAATAAATTTACTTTTATTTAGACAACAAACACTGTTGTCTGATAAAAGTTTTAAAGATATTTCTTCAGGTTTTTCTTCATAAACGTCAACCTATGAGTTCCTTCTTCTGTGAAGTGTGCTTTTCGGAATTTGCTGGGGAGGAGAAAGTTTCACATTCTCAGTATTGCTGCTCTCGGCAGAAAGAATTCCTGACCCGGGTTCCACCATTAAATTTAATAATTGGTGGAAAACAGTGTCCCATGATTTTGTGTGCTTCTATGATTTTGAAGCCCAACTGAAAGATGGGGGTAATAAGGATCATATTGTCAGCACACATCACGCTATAGCATATGCCTATATCATTGTGAATAGAGATAATTTAGTAGATTCATATGGATAAAGTAACCCTCTCTTATGAGCAGTTACAAAGTCACCACAAATTTCCCATCCATATGACACACGAGGATGAGGAAAGCTTTCTAAGGCAAATGAAGTGTCAGTTATGTGGGTCAGCATTTTTTAACGGTAGCGATAAACACAGACACCACTTACACCACAGACAATTTAACAATTATGTAGAGGCTCTGTGCAGGAAATGTAATGTGCAGATAAAAGATAACTCTAATAGACTAATTACCATAGGTCATAATTCGTCCTATGATTTGGGGTTAGTCATTAAGGAAATGAAACAAGACCTCCCCATTAACCTGCTTTACAAACAGGCACTTTAGTTTTTTAAGGCTGATATTGGCAAGCTGAGATTCATCGATAGTTATGGCTTTATGAGTGGGAGTCTTGCTGATTTGGCTAAGGTACACATTCAGTCTGGAAATTCTCTCAAATTCACTAAGGAAATACTTTGGAGAAATGGATGACTCCTTAAAAGAAATGCTAATTTCTGGGAAGCAAGTATTTCCATATGAATATCTTTCTGAGATTGATAAGGTTGAAGATCATAGTTTACCACCCACTGATGCATTTTACAGTTCATTAAAAGGAAGCTGCATTACAGAGGAAGAGTATGATCATGCTTCAAAAGTATGGGCAATGGCGGGTTGCTCTAGTTTGAAGGACTACCTCATGCTGTACCTTAAAGTTGACTGTGGCCTACTAGCTGATACGTTCACAAACTGGCGTAGAACTTTGCAGCAACAATACCATTTAGATATAGTTAATTATGTCTCCCTCCCTTCTTTCAGCTTTGATAGCTGGCTGAAATCTTCAAAAATAGAAGTTCAACTCATCAGTGATAGGTCTTTGATTCACCTCATTCAGAATAACATCTGAGGTGGTTTCACTACGGTTATTCGCCGCCTTATGAGAGCTAATAACAAATTCACTAATCCAAGTTTTGATAGCTCAAAAGAAATTTCAAATTTTTTATGTTATTATGACTTTTATTCACTCTATGCCTCTGTAATGACAGAATGGCTTCCCATTGGTGATATAAAGAAGCTTAGTGACAGTGAGATGAAAGCATTTCTTGATAAGGGAATTGAGAGGCAACCTACTGACGGTACTTTTGGGTACTGGGTTTTTTGTGACACTCTACCAGTGTCTGCAGAGGTTGCTCAGTTAACAGATGATTTTCCTCTGGGCTTAGAACAAAAAAAACATTACTTATGATTATCTTTCATCCTATTCTAAACAGCTATTAGAAAAGGAAGGTAGAAAATATCCTAAATGTAATAAAAAACTTGTAGCTTCTCACTCAGCAAAGTACAACTATCTTATAGCTCTACCTTTGTTGCAGTTATATATGAGGCATGGTCTGAGATTAGCTAGAGTGATCTCAGTGTTCATTTTTAGGCAGGAACCATATTTAAAACCCTACATAGAACGAAATATAGAACTCAGAAATAATGTCTCAACTAAGGACAAAAAAGCTATGTACAAGCTAATGTCAAATTAACTGTTTGGGAAAACTTTATTCAATCCCCAGAGATATGCCACCAAAACTAAAGTTTGCCGAAAGAGGAAAGAATTCCTAAAAAGTGTTAGGAATCCTTTCTTCCCGGACCTTTAAAAGAAAATCGAGTAATAACAATCTCTCAGTCTCCCAAAATAGAACTGTCTCATCCCCAATTTGCAGGATTTCAAATTCCTGAGTTGGCCAAGGTGAAGATGTATCATTTTTGGTATGATGTTCTCACAGAGCACTATGAGAAGAGACTAAAAGCTGTGTACTCAGATACAGACAGTTTTGTATTTTCACTTGAGTGTGAAGATATATTCAGTGAATTACAAAGGTATCCCCTTGTGGACTGGACAGATACATCTAATTTCAGTCCCCAGCATCCTTTGTACAGTGATGCACGTAAAGGACAGTTGGGTCTGTTAAAAAGTGAGGTAGGGGAGAAACTGATAGTTGAAGCATGTTGTCTGAAGCCAAAATTATACTCCTTACTTTTGCAGTCAGGTACAGAGATGATAACTGGTAAGGATATTCCTAGTTATGAAAGGAGAAAACTTAAACATCAAGAATACAAAGACACTCTTCTTGGGTCCAATAAGATTCATTACGTTTGAGCCACCAGTATATCTAACCGACAGGGACAGGTCACCACGCTATCATCAAACAAGAGAGGGTTGAGCGAATCTGAAGATAAACGTTATTATTTGTCCCCTACTCAGTCAGTCAGTTATGGGCATCCTTTGGCTAATAACATTCAAGTAAAAGAAGAAGAAGAAGAAGAAGAAGGAAAAGAAAAAGAAGAAGAAGAAGAAGAAGACGAACAAGGAGAAGAAGAGGAAGAAGAAAGAGATGGGAAGCAGCTTCCATGTCTGTGGGGGTCATGACTCATCCCCATTATCCAACAGTATTTCCCATGCCAGCGAAAACAAGGGTCCGACTTATATGACAGACAAAGGAAAAAGAAAACCGGTAAATATTTTCTAGATAGGGAAGTTACTTCGTGATCTATGAGGGTGTTTGTAAGATTCTTTTCATAGATATTTTGTATGCAAATCTCATATATATATATATATATATATATATATATATATATATATATATATATATATATATATATATATATATATATATATATATTGTACTAAAAAAAATCTTTACTGATAATGTGTAAATAAGCGTCTGCAATGTTCATGTCCTTTATTCATTAAGTGAGGACATTTTTTAGTCTGCTTTCCTAGAAAGGGAAGCTACCTCATGATCTATGAGGGAGTTTGTATCATTATATTCATATATAATTTGTATGCAGAAATCCTATATAGCCTACTGTATATACTGTGTTAAAAACCTTTACTGTTAATTTGTAAATAAAGTGTCTGCAGTGTTCATGTTTTGTCTATTAGGTGAGGACATATTAGTTTTTTCATCAGTATATGATTAAACACCATGGAAAAACGTTTGTACATCAGAACACACAGATATATTTCGTGATTCTGCCAGAATTATTGTGGCAGGGTTTTCAAACTCAGGAAAAACCGTACTGATATCTAAACTCATCACGTAGTATGCAGAAAAGTTTCCAAAAATATTTATCTGTGGTGTAAGCTATCACGCTGTTCAAGATGATCCAGTCATTGGTCGTAAAGTTTCTGTGCAAAAAGATATAATTGACCCTTCAGTACACTCTACTCCACAAGGAAAATCACTACTCATATTAGATGATTTGTATTTAAAGGCAATGCAGAGTCAAACTGTAGCTGAAGCTTTCATCAAGGGACGTCATTCACACCTGAGTGTTGTATTAATATCTCAAAACCTTCTTATGAGAGGTCCCTTTTCTCGTGACGTATCCCTTAATGCCACTCATTTTTTACTCCTTCGAATGCGTGACTTGGGACAGGTGGAAAGTTTAGCTCGTCAGATATTTGGTAAACAACATGTACTAGATATTCTCGAAATATGCAGGCGAGCCGTTATTAATAAACTTTATGGGTATTTACTGATTGATTTATCTATAAGAACTCCCCCACAACTGCAATTTAGGTCAAACATTGTTGGAGCGCCTCCTTGTGAAGTAGTCTATACCTATGGAAATTACTAGCTTACTTCGAAACATATAGTATGATCCTACATCACTTGCATCCTTGGGTAGTATTGAAAAATTATATCGGGCCGCCAAAAATTTAAACACTCTAGTGACTAAAACAAATGTGAAGAGATTTTTAAAAGGTTCTAGAGTTTATACTCTGCATAAATTACAAAGAAAAAGATTCCCACGACGAAAGATTGTAGCAGCAGGACCCTGCATTATTCTGACATGTGACCTGGCTGATTTGAGGCACTTACGGGGGGAAAATAACCATGTACAATATTTACTGGTATGTGTAGATGTCTTCTCACGTTACATGTTTGTCCATCCCATTCAACGAAAAACTGGAGCTACTGTAACTAACGCTCTTTCAATCATTTTAAGTAAACCAGAATCACATTTTCACAGACAGGGGGACAGAATTTTATAACAAAACGCTGGAATCTTACTTGAAGAGGAAGAATATTACACTGTATAGTGTTTACTCACAAGAGACAAGGGCTAGTCTCTGTGAGCGTGCCGTAAGACCTCTGAAGCACAAAATTTATCGGTTTTTAACTGTATACAACACTTTAAACTACCTACCCATTCTAAGTACACTGGTAAGCACATACAGTATAATCTCACTCCTCATCGAGGCTTGAAGGGCAAGACACCTGATGAAATTCACAATATAACAGACCCCAGAGACTGGCGAAAGCAGTTTACAATAATGTATAAAAAGCCTATCAAACGCAAAAAACCAGTTAGTTCAGACTTGGCTGTAGGGGACTTAGTACGAATAGTGACTTCATCCAGGAGTAAGAGCTTTGCAAAAGGATTTACTAAACATAATACAGAAGAGATATTTCTATCTATCTATCTATCTATCTATAGCCCGACGCCCTAATCCCGCAAAGGGTGGCCGCAGACAAAACGCCTCCAAGTCGCTCTGTCACCCACCATTTGACTACCCTCCCCCCAACTCACCCCCCCCCTCCCTCATATACCTCTCAACTCCATCCCTCCACCTCATCCTCGGTCTACCTCTCCCTCTCCCTCCCTCCACCTCACCTACATACACCCTCTTAGTCAGTCTTTCATTCTCCATTCTCTTCACATGTCCAAACCACCTCAGTGTATTTCTCCTAATCTCAACCACATCCACATCCACCCCACAACGTTCCTTCACTTCTTCATTCGTCAACCTGTCCCTCCACGTCACCCCACATGCTCCTCTCAAGTAACTCATTTCCACTGCTCTCACTCTTGACTTGTTCCCCTCTTGCAAAGTCCACGCCTCGCTTCCATACGTCAGGGTAGGGATCACAATACTATCATGCAGTGACTTCTTAACTTCCATACTCACCTCCCCATTTCTCATCACTGCTTTCAGTGTACCAACAACCTTCCTTCCCTGCTGTACCCTTTCACGCACTTCATCCCCCAGTGTATTTCGCATTACTAAAATACACAGGAGTAAGTCAGGAATTTATACCTATGAGCTGGAAGACTGGGGTGGAGAAGCAATCAAGGGAATATTCTAGAGAGAAGAAATAATCCCTACTTTAGCCCAAGAAACCTTCCCCATTGAAATATTGAAGAAATGGAAGAAGAAAGACGGCTCTTTGCAGTATTATATTCACTGGAAATCATATCCAGATCGCTTTAACGAGTGGATAGATGCCTCGGAGATCCGGAAAACCACTGATCTCCCGCCATCGTGAAATTATTTAGTTTCTGAAAGAAACCAAACCAAAGCTGAGGGGCAAACTAATTTCCAGGTGTCGCAAACCAGAGTTAGACTGCTTATCAGAGATATTTGCAAATTTCTTGAAGAAATACTTAAGAGATACAAAGGTAATAAGAAAGCTTCGTCCACACCAGTCTGTAATTCGAGAGATTGCTTTGAAACAACCACCTTTAAAGAGAAAAAGGCAGATCCTTACCTCTACTACTGGAGAGTCTATTCTAAGCATCTTGCTACCCATTGCCACTAATATATTAGGGAGTCTTCTTAAATAATGGCAGTCAAAGAATTCTGCCTAGTACCAAGGTCTCAGGCGGAAACCATTCTTTATGCTTCTACCACTCAAAGACCCCAGGAAACTGCTTATCCTAAATCTTCCCATGTAATTGCCCCCATTCAGCCATCAAATACAGAACATCGTCACTCACTCGAGGACACAATCAAAATACTACTCAAACCAGACATCCATCAGTATGCTTTTGGTATCTTATCATATTTACGACAACACCCTTTAGTACACTGGGATGATATGGGTAATCTGATGTCTCCAATTCGCAGCATTAATATTATAGATGTAATTCAGTACTGGGTAACCCGAAACAACACGTTTGATTCACGTAAAATAACTGACTTACGAACATTGGTGAAACTTGTAGATTTACCCGAGGCTTAAATCAAGAATCCAAAGGCAAAGAAACAACCATTCGGGGGTGGGATCACATCTCTTAAAAAAAAAATAAAGCAAAGTTTTAAGAGGTGGGACCCATATTAAGTCTTTCATTACAGTCTGTAGAAGCAGTCTACCTTGAGATCTCGAGCAGAATGGATGTCTGTGGGAGAGGCTTGCAAGTCCATGATCGATTAAGGGAAATTCGTTTGGCTCACTCTCTTGCCAGATATAGGGCCACGATTATCAACTCCCTTTTTGAGATTTATAACAGACTAGTTGGTAATCTAACAGAGGATTACTATAAGCAAGATATAGAATTAGATGTTTCCACTCTAAGTCTGAATGATAAGGATACAGACACTCAACTTCAGTATTATCAACAACAATACCATCGTTATAGAGAGATGGATCTCCAATTTTTGTGTCAAGTCATTACTGGATGATCTTCGAGCCATACGACAATATCTGTAATTTAACTACCAAGATAAAGAAAAGGGGGAATTCCCACCCAGTTACGACCTTGAAAGAGGAGAATGAGTTAGTTTGTTGGTTAGCACTCCTCCATAAAAGGAAGGCTCCAGGAGGTCAGCCAGCACACCTCACTCCTTAACACTCGTTCACACTTTAGAGACCCGGGATGGAGGCTGAGGGTACATTTTTTCAAAGAGTTACCAGGGTAATAACTGACGATCAGTATGACGTCAGAGATAATGCTATTTGTCACATAGTTAATGCTACTGGAGTATGAAATTACGGCCTTTGTGCTGCAATTTCTGAAAAGGACCCTTATGTTAATTTGTATTCCACTCGAAAACCCCTTTATAATCTTAACTGAGCCCAGGTCAAATCAAGAGATAAAGTTGGGTCTGTTAGAGAATTTAAAGAAGTAACAGACTTTAGTAGCCCATTGGGGTCCTGACTCTGAACTAGAGACCAACGAGTCTGCCCAAGCATTAATATCTAGGTCGTCAGACCGACATTTCATTCAGGGTCTCCAACTGGATACTCTGACTGGACGTGTGGGTAAGTTAGCTCTATGTATTGAAGAGCTATAACGTATCCTACCCCATTTAGGTATTAAAAATTTATTAGTACCTGCAGGAACTGGAAGTGGTCTGGGTGGGGATACGTGGGCTTTAAAATATTTGCCTTGCTTTGAGAAGCTTGCAATATACTGCCGGCGTAACAACATCAATTGTACAATTGTTGATAGGAGAAATGTCTCCGATCATAAACCCGCAGTTGGAGAACGCGAGTGGTATCCACCACAACAACCACTAGCACAGCTTCTATCTCTACCACAGCCCCTATCGCAGCTTTCATCACAACAATCACAACCTCTACCACAGCCTTCTTGCTACGAGGAGGTGTGGCTGGAGGATCCAATGTTACTACCCCTCCTCCAGGATGAACCACTACAGCAGCAGCAGCAACAACAGCAGCAGCAGCAGCAGCAGCAGCAGCAGCAGCAGCAGCAGCAGCAGTTGCCCCACCCCCAGTATGAGCCACCATAGCAGCAGCAGCAGCAGCATGGACAACGCAAAGACCCACGAAAAAGACCTGCAGCAACCTCAGATGAAGTGGAACCACTCGGTATCATTAAAAAGAAAAGAAAATAGAATAAGTGACAGTGTTAGTGTATTAAATGTTTATGATGATTCCACTGCCTGGAAAGAAGCCAGAAATGGAAGCTGTTATATAAAAGAGGCCACTGATCGATCCAGATTTCACAGAAAAATAATTTTTATAGAGAAATTACTTACACCAATATTACTTAAGAAATTATTACTTATCAAAACTAAGCATTCCCAAATTTGACTACTACTAATAGTTTGTAAGATGTTTTGGGGAGATGGTATATAATTCTATGTATTGAAACAGATATACTTAAGAAACTCTTGTATACAGTACTACTAGCATTTAGTCATAATAGCCTGTAAGATGTTATTGGTTTATTGTATGTAATTCTAAGTACTGTGTGTGTTTTTGAGGGTTGATAAAATTCGTATGTAAGTTGTTAAAGTAAAAAAAAAAAAAAAAAAAAAAAAAAAGATTTACAAATCATTTGTTTTCTTAACATATAAAATAATGATATATAGTATTTTTTTGTCAGTATGTATTCTACAAGGGAACAGTCATGTCACTGAAAGACGCTGATGACATTTACCTTTATCTCTCTTTCATTGCAAGTGAAGATGTTTACCCAGATAATACCACAGCAAACTTTCAGAATCGCATTAGCCCACTGCTGCTAGATCCAAATCATCAATATGAGGTTGGGTTAAGTAATATTTTATTCCCAAAACATTATTACTGTCTCAGAAATGGTGATCCGGAGTGTAAAACTGGTTTTCATGCACGAATAATGAGATCTGAAAACGAAGACTACGAGTTCAGTTTTTATAATTATATACCAGAAACAAATATATATTATTTGCAACTTAAGCTCTCGCAATTTAGTATCTATAATCGAATCCATTAACCATCAAATGATGAAAAAACTTCAGGAAATTATTCAAGAAACGTATGCTGATTATTTCCCTTACCAACAAATATTGCACTATGATTACAACCTAGATCGGGTTGTCATTCAAAAAATGGTAGTTGGGGCTGATGCAGATCGTTTATACACCGAGTTATCAGTGGAGTTTGCCCCTCAAATTGCCATAGTGCTGGGGTTTGAGCCAAGAGTTCGTTATTCGGTATTTCAAAAAACTGAAAAGGAAAGTCCTTCATCCTTGAAACCCTATCCTGTTAAAGTTGTAGGTCCATATCCACCCAGATCTGATGGTTCCAATGATTATTTATATGTGTACTCTGACCTGGTTAACCCTTCACGATTCGGGGGCCAAATTGTGAATATCCTTGATGCTATACCCCTACCGAATGATGTGACAAGTAAGGGTGTTAATCCTATAATGTATAAAACAATTAGTAGCTCAACCATAGAAAGTGTTGCCATAAAAATTACTAATCAAAATGGTGGACTAATATACCTTGAAGACAATCACAGTGTTATCTGTGTTTTACATATAAGACGTAGGTAAAGATGATCAGAGACTCGTTACTGTTTTTGACGCCATGATGCGCACTACCCTGATTTCTCCTTCCAAAGATGAATTCTTGTTACTATTCAAAGACCCATTCCTACTCAAACGAGGAGGGGCTCTAAGTGATATAACTACTTTTAGGAGCCCCATATACTACCAACTTGGGGCTGGTATTTTTGACTTTCTAAGGGGCATAGGGAAACGGGTAATTCCTCTTTTTTTTTTTTTTTTTTTAAATGAAAAATGTAGTTCCTGAAGCTCTGGGAATGGGACGAGGTGTACTCGAGGATGTATCTAGTGGCAAGGCAAATCTGAAGAACTCTCTAAAACAGAGAGGAATTACAGCCCTGAAAGGTGTCGCTCAAAGAGCTAGCATGAAGGGTGGACGTAAACGAAAGTCAAAAAGGAGGCGGAAATTACAGTCTATCTATCTATCTATCTATAGCCCGACGCCCTAATCCCGCAGAGGGTGGCCGCAGACAAAACGCCTCCAAGTCACTCTGTCACCCACCATTTGACTACCCTCCCCCCAACTCACCCCCCCCTCCCTCATATACCTCTCAACTCCATCCCTCCACCTCATCCTCGGTCTACCCCTCCCTCTCCCTCCTTCCACCTCACCTACATACACCCTCTTAGTCAGTCTTTCATTCTCCATTCTCTTCACATGTCCAAACCACCTCAGTGTATTTCTCCTAATCTTTTCAACCACATCCACATCTACCCCACAACGTTCCTTCACTTCTTCATTCGTCAACCTGTCCCTCCACGTCACTCCACATGCTCCTCTCAAGTAACTCATTTCCACTGCTCTCACTCTTGACTTGTTCCCCTCTTGCAAGGTCCACGCCTCGCTTCCATACGTCAGGGTAGGGATCACAATACCATCATGCAGTGACTTCTTTACTTCCATACTCACCTCCCTATTTCTCATCACTGCTTTCAGTGTACCAACAACCTTTCTTCCCTGCTGTACCCTTTCACGTACTTCATCCCCCAGAGTTCCATCCTTACTCATCACACTACCCAAGTACTTGAATGAACTCACATTCTCCATATCCTCACCATCCAACCTCACTCCACACTCTGTGACTTCATTCCTCTCAAACACCATAACTTTACTTTTGTTTACATTAACTTTCAGCTTCCTCCTCCTACACACTGTCCCAAATTCATTCACCAAACCTTGCAACTCCCATTCATCTTCACTCAACAATACTGTATCATCAGCAAACAGCAACACCGGAAGCTTCCAAATCTCATCCTCATTCATTAGGGCCACCTCCACATCCACTGCCCTACCTTGCACCTCCTTTACAACCCCATCCATATATATATTAAACAGCCATGGAGACATCACACACCCCTGTTTCAGTCCCACATTGAGATCAAAGAACTCACTCAGCTCACCATCCACTCGCACCGTAGCCCTAGCTCCCTCGTACATACTCTTCACAGCACTCAACAATTTCCCCTCCACTCCATATATTCTTAATACCTTCCACATACCTTGCCTATCTATTCTGTCATAAGCTTTCTCCAAGTCCATGAAGGCAGCATACACTTTCCTTCCCTTCTCTAGATACTTCTCCACTAAACATCTTAGAACAAATATCTGATCTACACACCCTTTTCCCTTCCTAAATCCCCCTTGTTCTTCTCCAACTAGCTCCTCTGTCATATGCCTAACCCTATCAATGAGTATTCTACCATATATTTTACCAGTCACACTAAGAAGGCAAATACCCCTATGGTTACCACATACTTCTCTCTCCCCTTTTCCTTTGTACAGAGGAGCAATTATACCTGATTTCCAGTCCTCTGGAACCCTTCCCTCTTCCCAAGCCAATCTACACAACTTCCATATCCACTCCACAACAATCTCACCCCCATACCTAAGCATTTCACCACACACTCCATCAATTCCTGGGGCCTTTCCCAGCTTAATCTTCTTCATCGCTTCCACTGCTTCCGACCTACTGATCTCTTCCTCCCTCCTCTCATCTCTTCTTCTCCCAGCCATTCCCCAACCACTTACACTCACACTGCTCTCACTCTCTACATTCAACAAATCCTCAAAGTGCTCCTTCCATCTCCTCAATTTCTCTCTCTTCTCCACCAACAATCTATTATTCCTATCTTTCACTCCCCTACTATTTCCCCTTTCACACTGCCTTACTTTCTTTACCTCCTTCCAGAACAATTTCTTACTCTCCCTCCATTTCACACTCAGATTCCTCCCAAACTCTTCATCCACTTTCTTCTTACTCTCCTTCACCAGTCTCTTAACCTCCCTTCTCCTGCTCACATATACCTCTCTCTTCTCTCTCTCATCTTCTCCCCTACCTCTACTCGCCAACCATTCACCATATGCCTTCTTCTTTTGTTCCACAGCTCGTTTCACCTCATCATTCCACCATGCTGTCCCT
Organism: Coenobita brevimanus; assembly: GCF_032717465.1. Taxonomy (NCBI): domain Eukaryota; kingdom Metazoa; phylum Arthropoda; class Malacostraca; order Decapoda; family Coenobitidae; genus Coenobita; species Coenobita brevimanus. The sequence goes on from NC_136972.1 coordinate 22,550,373, forward strand.
TGCACACCCTTGCATCTCCTCCTCACTCCACAAACCGCCTCACACGCTGCGCTTATCTCTTCCGTGAATATCTTACATACGTCTTCCACCCCTTCCATCTGCTCTAGCTCATACCTTCCCAATCTTTCTTCCACTATGCTCTTATACTCTGTCATTTTCTCACTATCTTGCAATTTCTCCACTCTTCTCACAGGAGCTGCTTCCTCCTGTCTTCCCCTGCGTCTCCTCAGCCACTTTCTTTGCAGCTCTACCTTGGCCATCACTAAGTGATGATCCGAGACTCCATTCCCCCACCCTCTCCACACCCTTGCATCCAACACTTGTCTTCTCATTCGCTCATCCACACGCACGTAGTCTATTATTGCCTTTCGCTCAACAAGTTCACCATCCATCCTCCTTATTACTCTCCATGTATACCGGTGGATCATCTTATGACGAAAGTAGGTGTTGGCTATTGCCAACCCCTTACCAGCACAGATGTCCACCAAAGCACTACCATTCCCATCTACTTCAACTGGCACACCCCACTGACCAACCACTCCATCCACTCGTACATTCCCAACTTTGCCATTCATGTCTCCAATCAACAGCACTCTCTCGCTCCTCTCAAACTTGTCCATACATGCTTCTACTCTCGCCCAAAACTCATCTTTCACTCTTGCCACTCGATCCTCTGCTGGAGCATACACACATACAATCGCCCATGCTTGTATACCTACTTTCATCCTCACCCATACAATCCTTGCACCCACTGTTCCATACTCTCTTATATTCTCCTTCCACTTCTTGCTTATCATCAGACATACTCCCTCTCTTGCCCTCTCATTACAGAAATGTTATAAAAAGGATGTATTTGACTTAATATAATGTAGTTAGAATAATGATTTGATTCTGGTAACATGTCTCTTGATGTTGCTTCGGGGGTAGGGGTAAAATCCCCTCTCAGCAATTATTCAGCTGCCATATCAGAAATGTTTCCTCGTCCTCACAAAGTCCGGATGATAGAATCATCAATTGCTTCAAAGCAAGATATGGATGTTCTACCCACAAATGCAGGGTTTGATAAAAAAATAACTGATAAATATGTAGAATTTCGCATACCTAGAGCTGATGGGTCATTCATTGATATGAGCACTCTAGCCCTCGAGTTGAAACTGCGAGTTACAAAAGCAGACGGATTTTCCGTACTCGTAGAAGATGATAAGATGATGTTTGTGAATGCAGTATTACATACAATATTTAAAAATGCATCTGTGTTTTTAAATGGGAATCAGGTTAAAAATAACTATATGTATAATTATGCAGCCTTTATAAAATTGCTCACAACACTTAATCCCTCCAAAGTAGGGGCTATTGGTAAAAATTGTTATTTACTTCATGATGAAAATGGTACAGGGATTGGAGATACTTATACTGAAGACTATTTTGCTGGGCTCAGTGATCAGGGAAAAAGGTTTCTTACTGTAACAAAGGAACATGGACTGCATCTATGTAGTCCATTACTGATGGACTTCAATGGGTTGGATGGATATTTACTTGATAACATTGACGTCAATATTCGACTTGAATTCGGTAATCCGAGTTTTATTATTAACACTCATCAAGACTGGGGCAAAATGAAGCTCCACGTAGATTTGTGTAAACTGTGGGTTACTCGTGTATTTCCTCAGCCGGCGGCCATGGCTGCACTTAATGTTTCGTTATCTGATCCAGGGTTGTTTGTAGAGTATGTGTATAATATGCAAGTGGTAAAATCATACGTCATTGCTCAAAATCAAAGTTCAATGACTGTTGACAACCCTTGGGGAAACGGTATTCCAAGGAAACTGTATTTGTGTATAGTTGATATGGGGGCTTTTTCTGGATCGTATAATAAGAATCCTTTGTATATGACTCATGCTGACTTGTCAGGACTAGCTGTAAGTGTCAATAGGAGAAGTCTGTATACCTTCACAGTCTCTTTTCCTTATCAGCACGCATCACTGTACCATTATACCTTGAAGGCTCTAGGTCTCAATCGAGATCACTTAACTATGAGGCCTGTACCAATGGAAGAATGATTTTAGTTTTAGACCTATTACCTGAGGACGTTAAAGATGCAATTGATCCCGAATACACAGGAAATTTGAGAATAAATATAACATTCAAGAAAGCCAGTGGGTCTAATCGTTGTCCTGCTGATGTTTGGAAACACTCAAGGAATTCTAAGAATAAATAGTGATCGGCAGATATATTCAGATGTGAGAGCTTAAAGAAAAAAAAATGAATGATCAAGAACTCGAAACTGTGATTCGTAAAAATTTACCCCCTCACTGTATTAAACAATTCTGGGGATGTCTGGCAGCTGATGAAATGATAAATGTGAAAATACCTAACAAACTAGGACCTGTATTTATCATCGCTAACATATTACCGACTTCAAAAACTGGAAGGGTACAGCAGGGAAGAAAGGTTGCTGGTTCTTTGAAAGCAGTGATAAGAAACAGGGAAGTGAGCATGGAAGTGAAAAAGTTACTACATGACAGTATTGTAATACCAACTCTAACGTACGGAAGTGAAGCTTGGACATTGTTGGAAGGACACAAGTCAAGAGTGAGAGTAGTGGAAATGAGTTATTTAAGAGGAGCCTGTGGAGTCACATGGAGAGACAGGCTGACGAATGAGGATATAAAGGAGCGTTGTGGTGTGGATGTGGATGTGATAGGAAGCGTTATGAGGAGCACACTGAGGTGGTTTTGCCATGTGGAGAGGATGGAGGGTGAAAGACTGACGAAGAGAGTGTATGTGAGTGAGGTGGAGGGGGGAAGAGGGAGGGGGAGGCCGAGGATGAGATGGAGGGATGGGGTGGAGAGGTATATGAGAGAGGGGGGTGTGAGCTGGGAGCAGGGCAGTGAAATGGCGGGGGACAGGGCGACTTGGAGGGGATTTGTTTGTGGCCACCCCAAACGGGATTGAGGCGTCTGACAATAGATAGATAGATAGATGGAAAAACTGGATAAATGGGTCACTGTGTTTGTTTTTTCATAAAGGATCACTTTATATATTTCCTTGATTCATATTCTACCTAACCAGTACTCTGAACATTGTCGCCGCACGGCAAGCTGCGGCAACAACTGCAGCAATACGGAGGACAACGACGGTGCTGACGACGCTGATGATGGTCACCAGGCATTCGATGAGAACGCACACGCGGCTGCGGCTGACTCACCCACCATCAGACCACCCACCATCCAACCACAACCACCCGTACCACAACCACGTCATCCACAACAATCAGTAAGGGATAAAGGATATCGAAAAACGTTACGTGACAAATATCGTTACCTGCGGCACCTTGAAAAGATGGAAGAAGCCGCAGATCAGTGAATGATGAAGAATGAAAAATGAAAAGTGAATGAACAATGAATAATAATAAGAGGGAGTGCCGAGGCACACAGTACTCTCACAGTCCTGTACTGTCTACACTTAATTAGATTTGACGGAGAGCTAGATACGACCTAATGGATACCTTAATGGATACAGAGATAAGAGAAGAGTGAGTCAAAACTAAAGGGTAGTAATGTCTAGTGTGAATTAACGTTATACAATGGACATTGTTTCAAAATGTTGCGGACCAGACCCGACTAAGAACACTGAGAGAAGTGAACGAAGGATATGTAGAGTGCACGCCTACTTCCGGCCCCTGTACTTTTCCTGAGGGAGAAGCAGAAGGTTGGGAGTCAGTAGAAGCAGAGAGGGCAAAGAGTCGAGAGGAACCTGGGGGAAGATCTTAGCGGGGGGGCCGCCTGAGCACCCTACCACGACGACGGAGACTGGCGATGTCTTGGTACTCTACGGTATCAGTGAGTAGATATTCTTGTTAGAGAACATAGAGGAAAGTGGAACTGAGAAAAGGAAAGAGAAAAGAAAAGAGAAGAAAGTGAAATATACTGTGAAAAATATTAAGAGTATACTGTAGATTCGTGGTAGGGTATAACAGGACGGGCCAGATAGTTTGTATGATTGTTAAATTAACTTATTTGCTCAATGGTGAAAGGAACAAAGATTATATAAAAGTTAAGTGTCTTTATGGTGAAGTATTGAGTTAGGGTACATGACTGTGTTAAAGAGTGATATTAATTTTGCAGAAATATATTGAAGTAACTTGAGGTGAAGTGATACGAGAATAAAATGTTACAGAGATTAATGTTCTAGTAGTAATAATGCAAAGAGTAGATGATGGTGTGCTAGAGTATTGTTCTTAGTATTACCCTATGTGTAAGAGAATATTACCTTTAGTATTATCTTGTGTTTAACCATAGTAGTCTTGGTTTTATTTTAGTAAGAGAGAGTATTATCTTCAGTGACGAGTGATAATATTCGTGAACTGTTACTTGTTTAATGGAATTTAGTTGTATTATTGATTACCATTGTAAGGTGGCATGATTTAATAGTTTTATTGTAGAGTAATAAGAAAAACTAGTTGCATAACTTGGAGTTCATAGAGTGGACCAAATCAGTTGATTGCTTTGACTTAGTGTATAAATTGTACATAAATTGTAGATAAACAAAAAAGAGAAAATTAGTTTGAGTAACCCTAGAATCCCTTCCGACTAATAAGGAACGAGACGCTCCCACGTAGCGCCGGCCTTAAATGGACTTGTGTTTACTTGATGTGCTGTTATGTCGGGTTCCCCACTTGGACTTATCCAGCGCTACCAAATGAAACTTAATTAAATCTGACTAACTTAATTGGACTTAATGTAACTGAACTTAGTCTTCCATAGGAGAAGAATAGATAAAGAGTAAAGCAAGCAAGTGGGGCACGACAACATTTTGTAACTTTTTAAAGAAATAAAACATTTAAATTGTGCACACAACCCTACCGTCTTCAGAGTGTTTCTCCCTATGTTTGTGGGGCCTATGTATTTTTTTTTCATACATGTCATATGCACAGAGGGTGTAGCCAGATTGATGATAATCAAAAAACAGTTCCGCAAACATAATTATGTCGAGAACGATAAACGGGTTCTATAATATGTGTATAAATATTTTCCTGTACTTATCCCTGACTGCCGACGCACTTTCTGTTTGAATAAATATAATTACAAAGAATGTACATTTTACCTATGCAAGAGTCTTCCCTGAAGAGTGTAGTCACTACACACTGGTATCAGTTCTTACAGTTCCATAATAGGTGATGGGTGTATGACAGTACTTGGTAATAATCTAGAGATGGATATATAAACCTCTAGAGATGAGACTCCGACAGACATCTATGGAAAATGGAAGAGTAGGGTGAGTAAGGTATCTTTGATGGGTGACTCATGAAGTGTTTGTTTTACTGTATCTAAGAGTGATTTACTGGGCTTTTCTTCCTTAGGTACAGCTCCGTTCAGAAGTTCGTACTACGTCCAGTGTGGAAGACGCTAGTCTCTGCCTCTCCTTCCCGGACGACAGGTTACAGCTTCGAACCTCCCGCGAGCAATCAGAATTTAGCTAGTATCAAAGCAGTGTCATCTGCACACCAACTGTTAAATGAAATGAAACTTTTATTTTCATACTAGTAGATATCAGTCAGTCTTACTGCTGATTGATGAAATTATTTTTTTATTCACTTGCCTTAGAAAATATAATGAAATAATAATAGAAAAACACATGGAATATACGAAGGTCGGCTATGAATCAGTGTGATCATGCGAGCTAGACAGTTATCACATGTCAGTCCCTAGACACGGACAGTATTTCAGCTAACCATCTTAGCTCAGTATCTATGAACAGTTTAATACTGCTTTGAGGAAAATCCAAACCGCCAAAAATAATTTGTGTGTAGTCAAGACATTCAAACATTTAAGAAATATCTGAACAGGTAAAACTCATACTCAAAACTAGATGAAGACGATTTGGTGGAGTCTAAGGAATAAGGGAACTCATATGTTTTAAGATGAAGTAGCTTACATGATGCTTCCCCTACATAAGTCTCTCTCTCTCTCTCTCTCTCTCTCTCTTGAGAGGGGGTTTAACCGAGGTGTTTTGTCTATCGTCTGCTCAAAGGCGAAATCAGTACCTTCACGTGCCCCACAATGCCCACATGAATCGGCGAGACAAATTAGTGCTTAGAGATCAAATTATCGGTCTACGTGATAGTGGTCTTTCCATCAGGACAATACCGCATGAACTTGGCCTCACTACAAACACTGTGATGAAGTGGATAAAGAGATGGGAGAAGAGTGGTAACCTTCAGGACCAACGTAGGTCATAAGTCTTTTGTATTACCGTAGTGTTATACTAATAATGAATAATTGTGAACAATAGCTCCCCATTATATCCCAGTGCTAACAGAAACTAAAACTAATTTTCGGTCCCTGTGCAAGATTTCAGTGAAAATAGCTATATACAGTGGCATAGTAAGGGGGTGGGAGTGGGATTGCAACCTTCTCGAGCATCAGTTTTTGGAAGTGTGGCAAAATTGCATCCTGAGTATACCGTATAATCAACGCTCCCATTTTACTTTCTGGTGTGGTGTGGCTGACTAATGTAAAGTATCTGCAACAGGTGTAAAAATAGTAAAAATTATTATGGAGTATTTCCATGTCCAGATATCCCCTACCCTACATTAACAATTACTAGTGGCTGCCAGAGCCAGTGGGCGGCGCCACCCACGGTGGCCGATGTTCACTCTGCTTCTTCTGTTGCTTTTTTCTCGTCCACACACCTCACGCCTGAATATTCATTATGCCCAGTAAATTCATTATTTACATGCAATATAATTATAATGTTCTGTGATTCTTTCCCAGCCAATGTTTCGTGCACTTTGTCCTGGTGTTTTACAAAATACAGTATCAGATTATTTTCGGTACAGTGATGCATTGTCCACACGGTGTGTGTGTGTGGGGGGGGGGTCTGAGAGTGGGTGTGTCTGGGTGTGGGTGTGGATGCGCAATCATTTTTAAACCCTTTGCACGGCATAAGGAAGAAAATTATAGAGTAAGGGCATTGGATATGGGACTGTTTTGGAATGTGTGTGGCGTGATTAAAGTGGGTTGAATAATGAATATAATGAAATGAGAAATTGCTGGTGTGAGGAAACTTATTGATAACATATATCGTTGGTATGGTTATGAAGAAAGAATGGATCTTGATAAGGAGGTGAAAAAGTAAATTCGACTTTGAAAGCGGGCGGAGGTTTGGATGTTGTAGTTGTTATTGCAACCCCAAATTTATCTTGCTGCGATCCCAGTGGAAAACAAGCTTCTACCGGTCGCTTCCATCAGCCTTTGGTTGAGGCTATATTGAAAGACTGTTCCAATGTTGTGCATGTGGTGAATAAATGTGTTGTGGTGTAGGGGGCTGCCATGCAGTGTGGGCAAAGTAACTTGTTTGTGAGTTGTAGTTTGTGCTAGTACCGTAGCATGGAACGGTGGTGAACACATCTCAGCCTGAGTACTCTTTTTTTTTTTTTTTTTTTTTTTTGAGGCGAAGATGCACTTGACAGGTTGGTGATGACTGGCAGAATGCGACATGTTCGAATAACGTCGTTGCATTTCAAACTGGCTAATTACCAAGTAATATGACGTTACCTGGTAATTATTTGAAATACAAGGATGTTATTCGGACAAGTTGCATTCAGTCAATCATCACCAACCTGTCAAGTGCATCTTCGCCTCAATAAAAAGAGAGAAAGAAAGAAAAAAAGAAACTTAGTATAGGTGTGCTCGTGTCTCTCTGGATAGGGTACTTCTGGGGCTTGTATGTCTGGTGGTGGTTCACGAAGGATAGTGTTTAGCTAAAGGGTTTGGATGGCTGTGGTGGCTAATAGCTACATGTTTATGCACTGTATTTGTCTGGGATTTGTATTGTTGGATTGAGAAGGGTCTATTTTGCCGAGATACTCTGTGAAGTGTTGGGCAGTTATTCGTTTGTTATTTTTGGATGGCGGTGATGCAGTGTGAAATTATTGCAAGGATGGGATGGGTATTGAACCGAAGCTATTAACTGCGTCTCTAGTGTTCATATGATCTTTGAAAATATTTTTGCTTCTTGATGAAGGTGATATATAATTATGATTTTGATGCATACTGTACTTATTTTTAAGGCTTGAAAACCCCCCCTTCCCCCTGGGGTAGGGGGGTTTTTCAAGAATACTCCCCCAGTATCCCTGCTTGTCGTAAAAAGCGACTAAAAGGGTTGGCGGAGGGTTAGTGCCCCTCCCCGGGAAACAACTAACTAAAAAAACAAACAATAAGCCTCGGACAAGGACTGACTAAACGATGACGACCAAGGACCGGACAAAGGACATGGTTATCGGAACGTGGAATGTAAGGGGAGCGAATGATGAGGTGAAAGAGAGATTGTCCAGGTGCTTGAGGGTGCGAAAGTGGATGTATGTGGAATAATTGAAACAAAATGGGTACTTATAGACAGAGTTAGAGAAAGAACAGAGAAATTAGTTGGAGAAGAACAGGGAGGCTTTAGGAAGGGAAGAGGTTGTGTAGATCAGATATTCATTCTTAGATCTTTAGTGGAAAAGTTTCTAGAGAAGGGAAAGAAGTTGTATGCGGCTTTCATGGATTTGGAGAAAGCATATGACAGGGTGGATAGACAAGGATTGTGGAAAGTGTTAAGAATATATGGAGTAGATGGGAAGTTGTTGAATGCTGTGAAGAGTATGTACGATGGTGCGAAGGCTGCAGTGCGTGTGGATGGTGAACTAAGTGAATTTTTCTCTTTGAAAGTTGGTTTGAAACAGGGATGTGTCATGTCTCCATGGTTGTTCAATCTGTACATGGATGGGGTAATAAAAGAGGTACAAGGTAGGGTAGTGGATGTTGGAGTGGCCCTGGTGAGAGAGGATAGTGTTTGGAAACTCCCTGTACTGTTGTTTGCAGATGATACTGTGTTGTTGAGTGAAGACGAAGGGGAGCTGCAAGGCTTGGTGGATGAGTTTGAGAGAGTGTGTAAGAAACGGAACCTAAAGGTGAATGTAAGGAAGAGTAAAGTGATGGTCTTTGAGAGAGGTGAAGTTAGTGAATGTACAGCGAGGTTGGATGGTGAGGAATTGGAAAATGTGAGTACGTTTAAGTACTTGGGTAGTGTGATGAGTAAGGATGGAGGTTTGGAGGGTGAAGTGCTTGAAAGGGTACAGCAGGGAAGAAAGGTTGCTGGTTCTTTGAAAGCAGTGATAAGAAACAGGGAAGTGAGCATGGAAGTGAAAAAGTTACTACATGACAGTATTGTGATACCAACTCTAACGTACGGAAGTGAAGCTTGGACATTGTTGGAAGGACACAAGTCAAGAGTGAGAGCAGTGGAAATGAGTTATTTAAGAGGAGCCTGTGGAGTCACGTGGAGAGATAGGCTGACGAATGAGGATATAAAGGAGCGTTGTGGTGTGGATGTGGATGTGATAGGAAGCGTTATGAGGAACACACTGAGGTGGTTTGGCCATGTGGAGAGGATGGAGGGTGAAAGACTGACGAAGAGAGTGTATGTGAGTGAGGTGGAGGGGGGAAGAGGGAGGGGGAGGCCGAGGATGAGATGGAGGGATGGGGTGGAGAGGTATATGAGAGAGGGAGGTGTGAGTTGGGAGCAGGGCAGTGAAATGGCGGGGGACAGGGCGACTTGGAGGCGATTTGTTTGTGGCCACCCCAAACGGGATTGAGGCGTCTGGCAATAGATAGATAGATAGATAGAAAATGGAGAGGAGAAAGTGTGAGAGAATGGGAGTATGGATGGGGTATATGTGCAGGAGTAGGTGAGAATGAGAGGGCAAAGGAAGGAGTATGTATAGTTGTGAGTAAAAGATGGAAGAGGAGCATAAGACAGTATGGATCAGTTGGGTCAAGGATTGTGTGGGTAAAGTTGAAAGTTGGAATACAAATGTGGGCGCTTATGTGTGTGTATGTGCCAACGCAAGATCGTGCTAGAAGAGTGAGAGAAGAGTTCTGGACAAATGTAGAAGTGTGCATGGAAAAGTTTGGAAGGAATGAGAGAGTGTTTTTGATTGGTGATATGAATGGTAAAGATGGGAATGTGAAGGTGGATGAAATAGTTGGTGAGTGGGGTGTGCCTGCTGAGATAGATGAGAATGGCAGTGCGTTAGTGGACATTTGTGCTGGGAGGGGGTTGGTGATAGCCAATACCCTCTTCAGGCATAAAATGATCCACAGGTATACATGGCGAGTGATGAGAATGGTGGGTGGTGAACTGAATGAAAGGAAGGCAATGATTGATTATGTGTGTGTGTGGATGAAAGGATGCGAAGATGTGTAATGGATGCAAGAGTTTATACAGGTTGGGGGAGTGGACTTTCTAACCACCACTTGGTGGTGGCCAGAATTAGAATTCAAGTAAGATGGAGGAATAGAAGAAGGGAAAGGCGAGAGGAAGGAGTAGTTGCAAGGAGAGTGGAAAGGTTACAAAAGGATGAGAAAAAGGCAGAGTATAAGAGAGAAGTGGAGGAACGATTGGGCAAATATGAATTGGAGCAGATGGGAGACGTGGAAGGTGTGTGTAGGATATTTACAGAAGAAATATGTACAGCATGTGATGTGGTGTGTGGAAGGAAGAGAAGACGGAGGGGGGTGCAAGGAACAGCGTGGTGGACTGAAGAGGTGAAACAGGCTGTGGCACAAAAGAAGAAAGCATACAATGAATGGATGAGAAATAGGGGCGTGGAAGAAGTTGAGAGGCGGAAGAGAGAGTTATATGTAGAAAGAAAGAGAGAGGTGAAAAGATTAGTAAGAGAGAGTAAGAAGAGAGTGGATGAGGAATTTGGAAGGAATTTGAGTGTAAAGTGGAGGGACTGTCAGAAAATGTTCTGGAAAGTGGTGAAAAGAGTAAGACAGGGTGGAAGTGAAGTTAGCAGGGGAGTGAAAGATAAAAATGGTAGATTACTAGTGGAGAAGGGAGAAAAAGTGAGCAGATGGCGAGAACACTTTAAGGAATTGTTGAACATAGAGGATGGAAGTAATGCGAGTATGAGTGGCTGGGGAATGACTGGGAGAAGGAGGGAGGTGAGAAGACAGGAAGAAATCAGTAGGATAGAAGTTGTGGAAGCAATGAAGAAAGTTAAATCGGGGAAAGCCCCAGGAATTGATGGAGTGTGTGGTGAAATGCTGAAGCATGGGAGAGAGATAGTAGTAGAATGGATGTGGAAGATGTGCAGATTGGCCTGGGAGGAAGGTAGAGTCCCGGAGGATTGGAAGTCAGGTATAATTATTCCCTTGTACAAAGGAAAAGAGGAAAAAGAAGTGTGTGGTAATCATAGGGGCATTTGTCTTCTTAGTATAATAGGAGAAGTGTAAAGTAGGATACAATTTGACAGAGTTAGAGAAAGAACAGAGAAATTAGTTGGAGAAGAACAGGGAGGCTTTAGGAAGGGAAGAGGTTGTGTAGATCAGATATTCATTCTTAGATTTTTAGTGGAAAAGTTTCTAGAGAAGGGAAAGAAGTTGTATTCGGCTTTCATGGATTTGTTGAAAGCATATGACAGGGTGGATAGACAAGGATTGTGGAAAGTGTTAAGAGTATATGGAGTAGATGGGAAGTTGTTGAATGCTGTGAAGAGTATGTACGATGGTGCGAGAGCTGCAGTGCGTGTGGATGGTGAACTAAGTGAATTTTTTTCTTTGAAAGTTGGGTTGAAACAGGGATGTGTCATGTCTCCATGGTTGTTCAATCTGTACATGGATGGGGTAATAAAAGAGGTACAAGGTAGGGTAGTGGATGTTGGAGTGGCCCTGGTGAGAGAGGATAGTGTTTGGAAACTCCCTGAACTTTAGTTTGCAGATGATACTGTGTTGTTGAGTGAAGACGAAGGGGAGCTGCAAGGCTTGGTGGATGAGTTTGGGAGAGTGTGTAAGAAACGGAATCTAAAGGTGAATGTAGGGAAGAGTAAAGTGATGGTCTTTGAGAGAGGTGAAGTCAGTGAATGTACAGCGAGGTTGGATGGTGAGGAATTGGAAAATGTGAGTACGTTTAAGTACTTGGGTAGTGTGATGAGTAAGGATGGAGGTTTGGAGGGTGAAGTGCTTGAAAGGGTACAGCAGGGAAGAAAGGTTGCTGGTTCTTTGAAAGCAGTGATAAGAAACAGGGAAGTGAGCATGGAAGTGAAAAAGTTACTACATGACAGTATTGTGATACCAACTCTAACGTACGGAAGTGAAGCTTGGACATTGTTGGATGGACACAAGTCAAGAGTGAGAGCAGTGGAAATGAGTTATTTAAGAGGAGCCTGTGGAGTCACATGGAGAGACAGGCTGACGAATGAGGATATAAAGAAGCGTTGTGGTGTGGATGTGGATGTGATAGGAAGCGTTATGAGGAACACACTGAGGTGGTTTGGCCATGTGGAGAGGATGGAGGGTGAAAGACTGACGAAGAGAGTGTATGTGAGTGAGGTGGAGGGGGGAAGAAGGAGTGGGAGGCCGAGGATGAGATGGAGGGATGGGGTGGAGAGGTATATGAGAGAGGGGGGTGTGAGTTGGGAGCAGGGCAGTGAAATGGCGGGGGACAGGGAGACTTGGAGGCGATTTGTTTGTGGCCACCTCAAACGGGATTGAGGCGTCTGGCAATAGATAGATAGAGATCGATAGTTTTGTGTTTCATGAAGCTTATCAATGTCAGTTTCATGTCAGACCAAAGTATGAGGACGACACACACTTTCCAGGTTTAATATACTCATACAGTGAGCTGAGGTATAATCTTTCGTCTCCTTAACTCTGCTGACTCCCTTCGGCATCTCTCTCTCTCTCTCTCTCTCTCTCTCTCTCTCTCTCTCTCTCTCTCTCTCTCTCCACACACACACACACACACACACACACACACAGACACACACACACACACACGCATACACACCACTGTTCCTCTGAATTCTCTGCTTGCATCTCTTCCCAATTATAACGGAAACGAGGCACCAGCCTTACCACACCCTCTCAGTCCCTCATATATATATATATATATATATATATATATATATAGATAGATAGACAGATATAATATAGATAGATATAGATAATTTATATAGATAGAGATAATATATATACAGACAGACAGATAGATATAGATAGATAGATAGATAGATAGACAGATAGGTAGATACATATAATACAGATATAGATAATATATAGATGGATAAATATATAATATGGATAGACAAATAGATATATAATATAGATGAATAGATAGATAATATAGATGCAGATAATAGATAGATAGATAATATGAGAGAGGGGGGTGGTGAGCTGGGAACAGGGCAGTGAAATGGCGGGGGACAGGGCGACATGGAGGCGATTTGTTTGTGGCCACCCCTTACGGGATTAAGGCGTCTGGCAACAGATAGATAAATAGATAGATATATAATATAGATAGATATTAAGGTAGATATATTTCTGTTGACTAAAAATATATGTTCAAATAAAACTGTCTTATTTTTGTTTGAAAACATCCGTGTAATTATCCTTGTATACTGTATTATCCATCTCCTACATGAAGTAAGAGCACTCACATGTAACGAATACAATGTGTTCCTTGGCCTTCCCACACAAACAGGACGGACGAAGTAAACTATTTCAATGTACTTTCCTTCATATACGATTTGTTTATGAGGCGGCGGTGGTTCTGGATGGTGGGTGTCGGCGGGTGGCGGTGGTTGCGGTGGGTGGCAGGTGGCGGGGTAGTGGCTGTTGTTGTTGTTCTTGTGTGTGTGTGTGTGTGTGTGTGTGTGTGTGTGTGTGTGTGTGTGTGTGTGTGTGTGTGTGCGCGCGCGCGCTTTTCAGTGGGAGAGTATTCATCTCATAAATCACTTATTGATTCTTATCAGACTTTATCTGCATTTCCCTCTATTTGTGTATTGCAACTTGTTACATGTATACGTGTTTTCATCACAACCGCAGAATGTCCACGTATTTCCTACATAGATATGTAATAATACTCGCCAGTATCTACATAAATATCCATTTCATCTCAACTTTCGCATTTGTTGTGTGACTAAAATTGGTCCGGTACTTGATGGTCCCGCTGTGGTGACGAGGGGTTCGGAGTATTAACATGTCGTTCAGAAAGAGCGGACCGAGGCTTGTGCCTTCCACTGTTGGTGTAGTACGAACTTCTGAAAGGAACTGCACAAGCCTGGGATGTGACCTATGGACGGTTATCAAACTCGACCACAACTACGCGAAATCACCCTTAGCTGAACTGTGGTGTGATGAACATTTGGAAACACTGTGTGATCCACACAAGATACCCATGATATTTTGCTTTAAATGTGCAGATCCAATGTACAGTCGCCAGCTAATGGAACAGAGACACGAGCACACACACCTTGGGGTCCCTTATACCCGTCGAGATTTGCGGGGGGGGGGGGAGGTGAGAGTGAGGAAGGGAGGGGGGAGGTTGTGGAGAGGCTGGTGGAGGGAGGAAGGGCAGGAGGGGGAGGGGAGGAGAGGCGCAAACGAGCGTGGCTGGCTGAGTTGGAAGGTGGTAGGTGGTTATCAGGTATTACGTTGTCTTACGGATTTAGGTTTAATATTGGGTGAGGTGTATGAATCATGACATCTATGATATCATTGATATGGGCTTTTCATTTAAATTTACCCTCAAGTTAACGATACAGCACAACGGTTCTTCATTAGATTCGAGCATAAAGCCACGACCGTGAACCTAAGGGTTCATAATGGCTAAACCAAAGCGAAGAGGGCTATAGCAGCACTATGGGTATCATGATACCCATTGTGCTGCTATAGCCCTCTTCGCTTTGGTTTAGCCATTATGAACCCTTAGGTTCACGGTCGCATCATGATACCTATAGTGCTGCTATAGCCCTCTTCACTTTGGTTTAGCCATTATGAACCCTTAGGTTCACGGTCGTGGCTTTATGCTCGAATCTAATGAAGAACCGTTGTGCTGTATCGTTAACTTGAGGGTAAATTTAAATGAAAAGCCCATATCAATGATATCATAGATGTCATGATTCATACACCTCACCCAATATTAAACCTAAATCCGTAAGACAACGTAATACCTGATAACTACCTACCACCTTCCAACTCAGCCAGCCATGCTCGTTTGCGCCTCTCCTCCCCTCCTCCTCCTGCACTTCCTCACTCCACCGGCCCCTCCACAACCTCCCCCCTCCCTTCCTCTCTCTGGCCCCCCCCCCCCATAACTCGACGGGTAGAATCGACCCCAAAGCGTGTGTGCTCGTGTCTCTATCCCATTAGCTCGCGACTGTACCTGAGTGATACACAGTGCCTGATATGTCCTGGTTTAGGTTGTGTGCAATAGGAAAAAGATTAAATAAATGTCTTCAAATATTTCACTTTGTTTTTTATTTGTCCTTTATATGAAAAGAGGTTCCTTAAATCTGGTAATAATAGCGGTAATGGTGTGGAGAATAAGAAATTAGATAGAAAACAGCATGAAGGGTGAGAGAGAGGGGGAGTTACTCGCCATTGAAAGTTAGTCAAGGCCACTCACTCGAGCTTTCTCTCAGTCATTTGCCCACCACCCACCACAGAAGGTGGACGTGTAAGATGAGCTCTCTTAATTATACCATCTTCAGCCTGTGTAGATTTGAACAGGAGGTATGTGGCCTATTAATGGGGGGTGGGGGGATGACTATTACAAAGTGTCCAGGATTAGGCATGTGTAGACCTGGGCAGGGGCTTGAAGTGGGGTTTGCCTGAAGGCATACCCAGTAGTACGCAGGGGGAGGGGGGATGCTTATTACACAGTGCCCAGGAGTACGCATGTGTACTCCTGGGCACCTTTGTACTACTCACATTCAACACAAATGTGGAGGACAACACCGAACGCCGACTTGCCAAGTATATATCTGGAAGCCAAGCACATGTTACATTCCAAGGCCAAGCCATCACGAACAGGAAATTCCCTACCGAAGTTCCACAGGGCTCCATTCTCTCACTCACACTCTTCAACCTATACATGCATGATACCACCACACCCCAACCACCCACAAACATTGCCTCACATGCAGATGACATCACCATAACAACCATACACCACATCGCAGACACAGCCTGCACACTGCAACATGACTACCTCAACACACTGCAGATTTGGATTGAGGAAAACAGGATTACGATCTTCCCGGCCCAATGCACCACCACACTCACAACCATCAGGAAGTAGAACACAGGTGTTCCCCTCACATCACACTTGAGAATGTACGTGTGCCACACAAACCCTTCACTAAGATCCTTGGAGTAACATACGACACCAGACTCACCGTCAGGGACCATGTACAGTCGTGACCATAAATAAACACCTATCCTGCAGTACCCCGTGCCTCAGGCTGCCTTCATTATGCGCGGCAAGTCACAGTGGAGCAAGAGTGGCTGAGAGGGAGGGGCCAGAGAGAGAAAGGAAGGTGGGTGGGGGACGAGCGATGGTGTGGGGGTGGAGTGAAGGAGGGAACGGGAGGAAGAATGAATGCGAAGTGGTGGTCACATTATTTGTCTATTTTCTTTCATTCAGGGCATGATATAAAGGAGTTTATATTCGGTAGATGATGCTATGTTACATCTTGTATACCGGCGTCAGATAACAAGCTTTAGATTGGTGGTGATATCAAGGGCTGCCTCGTGAGAGAAATATATTGAGGTGTCAGATCAGATATTAGTGCAGAGCCAGATACTTGTGTTTATCCGTATATTTTGACTTCGGACGCAGAATGGAATCTGGATGGCTTTGACTTCCGTAATGCATTATTAAGAAACGTCCTCTACCCCTACATATCATATGCAACCTTTGATGTGACTGAGTCCACAGTAAATATGATCATCGTCTCGGTATACACTCCCTCTATACAGTCACCATCATGTCAACTATTTTATGGCAACACTTTATGAAAAGGCTATTTAAGATAATTCTGCATAAAAGATAAGTAAGCTAGATGTCTGTGCACATGGGTGGATATAATTACGATATCTATTATAAAATGTTAGAAGGAATATAAAACAAAATCCTACCCAAACTCTCAAAATAAATCTGTCAATGTTTACCCACATTGGTAAAGCCAAACCAACAAGGAAAGCTTCATCAGTAGTCTAGTGGCCTCCTGCCTCTTAATAACCTCTTGTAGTCTTCGCGGCAGCGAGGAAACAATGTTGTTGATGGTTTGCTGGTTTCGTCTGAACAGCCCCCGCTCGTCCGTGGTGTGCTGGAGGAGGCGGGTCTGTGTCTTCACGATCTCCGGCTCCCATGCACTGACCATTTGGGCCCACACAGTCTTGATACCTCTGCACTAATGTTTGATCTGTCATGTCAGTATATTTCTCTCACGAACCAGCAATTGATATCACCACCTATCCACACCTTGTTATCTGACGCCGCTATACAAGATGTAATGCAGCACTTTCTACCGAATATTAACTCCTTTATATCATGTCCTGAATGAAAGAAAATAGACAAATGATGTGACCACCAACCAATTCGCATTTCATTCACCCTCCCCTACCTACCCTCAAAGGAGTACAAAGGAGTACAAAGGAAACCAAACAGCAACAGACCTTATGGTCCTTTCGAGGCTGTTTGTTACAGTGTAGACTATGACCACGAGATGTAACTCTACATGCTGAAGGATAAGGATAGTAAAGCAAGAAGGCTCGCCCCGCCTCCAAACCCTCCAGTTAAAACTGTCAAGAAAAAGTGAGAAAAACTACCATGCAGCATGGAAAAACTAACATGGAAATTTTATAGGAAAGATTGAAAAGGAAAAACTACATTCTATAATACATTATCCATAAGCTACCAGAATGAATAACCTGAAAGAGAAAGTAGTAAAATAAAATTAATAATCCAATAAGTAAATAACTAATGCATGTCACTATGTACGGATACGTTGAGTTGACGGGGCGTCTGTGGACACAGCGTGGAAATTGCACAGTGCACAGTGTGCATGTTCAGGGGTGATGCGGCAGCCTTGCCTGGCGCTATTAAGGTAGGCAGCAGTCAATCATGCCCAAGGTCCGTTCATTCCACTGAGACCAGGAACTTTCCCATGCGGAACAAGCACACAAGTCACCTTCTGAAGCAATGACCCCTGGTACATTGAAAAAAATCCCGATGGTGGCCACTTAACTAATAGGGACCCTCAGTGATCCACAGCCCATCACAGGTCGAAAGTATGGGTAGTGACCGTTAACTCAGGGTTATCTGTGCATATTCTAGTTTGTGCCTATAGTATATTTGCGTTTAATGAATTGATCCAGGCTGAAAAAAAAAAAAAAAAAAAAAAAGATAAAATAAAAAATTATAAATACACAAGTGTTTTATTCAGGAGCAAACATATTAAGCTGCAAGTTAGACGACAAATACTTATCCAGGCGACCTTTAAAGGTTTGTACTGTATTACAATTTACTACATTGGAGGGCAATTTATTCAATATATTTACAACTCTGTTGAAGAAGAAATGCTTAGCTTCATACGACTGGAATCATTTGCCAATTATTTTATGCCCATTGCCTCTAGTATAATTCGAGTGATCAACTGTGAAGTATTTATCGACAGCCATGTTATCATGTCCTTTGAATATTTTGAATACTTGAATTATATCTCCTCATATCCTCCGTTTTGGTAGGGTAAAAGGATTCAGGGCCTCTAAACGTTCCTCGTACGGTTTATTTCTCAATCTAGTTATCATCTTTGTCATCCTTCGCTAACCTGAGACAAGCTTTTCCATATCCTTTTTATAATATGGTGACCAAAACCGAACGTAATACTCCAAAAGCGGGCATACTAAGGAATTATACAAAATGAGCATGATATTATTTGATTTAAATTCAAATGCTCTGCCTATGAATCTAATCAATTTATTGGCTTTTTTTCACAGCTTATGCACATTGTTTGCTTGGTTTCAAATCGTTTGTTATTATAACTCGTAAGTCTTTTTCATGGTTTACCCTATCAAGTTGGACATTATGCATACTATAACTTGCTCTTACATTTTTACTGCCAATGTTTAGCACTTTGCATTTATTAATACTGAAATCCATTTGCCAGACTTGAGCCCAGTTAAACAGTTGATCAAGATCACTCCGAACCGCCTGCCTTTGCAGTGCTGTATCTGCTCTGTTACCTATTTTAGTATCATCAGCAAATTTTGAAATCTTACAACACAATTCTTCGTCAATATCATTTACATATATTAAGAAAAGAATAGGACCTAACACTGAACCCTGCGGCACGTCACTTGTAACGTTTATCCAGTCTGACTCTTTTCCATTTATTACATCTCTTGGTCCAGTGAGCCAATCTTCTACCCACCCGAGAACACTGCCGCTGAAACCATGTGCCTTTAGCTTCTGAAGGAGTCTTTTGTGTGGAACTTTGTCAAAAGCCTTTTGAAAATCGAGGTAGACCACATCAACAGATTTAGTCTCATCGTACATGTTCAGTACATCATTGAAAAAGTCCAGCAGATTCGTGAGGCAAGAACGATTATTTTGAAAACCTTGTTGCGAATCTTATATGAGATTGTTTGTTTCTAAGTGTTTCACAAACTTGTCTCTGATAATAGTTTCAAGCAATTTGCAAATCACCGATGTTAAACTAATTGTGCGGTAGTTTTCTGGTTGGGCTCTGTTGCCCTTTTTGAATATTGGGGTTACGTTAGCAAGCTTCCATTCATGAGGCACCTTACTGCTCTTGCTGTTATGTGATAAGTTAAAAAGTTCAGATAAAGGCTTTGGTATTTTATTCTGTAGTTCCTTCAATATACGTGGCGATATTTTGTCCGGTCCTGGTGCTTTATTCTCTTTTAATTTGTTTATTGCAAGCAGTACATATTGATCACCGAGTGTAATGTCAGTGATATTGTAACTCTTTAATCGTGTAATAGGTGAGTCTTGAGTTTTGGTTAAAGTTATTTTGGTAATTGAAGAGCAGGAGGAAGTTAAAGATGAATACAGGGAGTTGATCTTGATTTATTATCTTCAAAGAAAGTCTAAGTTGAGCAGCATATGTATTATACAGGGACTTAATATACTAAGTCTAGTCGGACCCCTCTTCTTATTCACTCTCTCCACTACCTGCCGGTTCTATGGCCAGTCCCTTTCTGAGCTCTGATTCCTACATTCTCGATTAGCAGGGGTCGTGTCACGTGTGATATACTGTCGTGAAATGTTCTAGAAGCCTGTGTGTGTGTATGTGTGTGTATGGTCACGAGGCGCTGTTTGTGGGCTATTGTTCTGGTATGAGACATTCTGGGGAGGTGCTAACGTCATATCCTTTGGCCCCTAGGTTTGACATTGACCCAACCTCTAGAGTCTAGAGTATAAATGTATGTTGCTAGCTATTATGTATTAAGATATTTTAGAGTCGTAACATCGCTCGGTCACACAGCTGGCGGTACTCCGACAGCAATCATCATTGACATATGCTAATCTGTTAATACATAATATTCTTCTTCTTCACTCTTAATACTTAATATTGATTATAATATTGTATAGATATAATATTCATGGTAATATTGCAATGATCCAGTAATATTACATTTTAAACAAATTGTATACATAATCGAACAAATGCAATATGGTTAAATTGGTTATTGTATGGCATATTGTAAGATGTGTATGTATAACGGTTAAATGCATATATGAAAAAACAAAAATAGTTCGAAGTTAAGATTATGGTAAGAGCTATTAATATTTCATATAGAGATAATGATACTGGTATACTTCTATATCATGTGTCATTCTTCATCTTCTTTTTTTTTTTTAAATAAAAGTAATACTATATACAAAATATGTACAGTTCATTCAAGGAGGTTAACTTGGATGCTTACTCTACCCCCACTAAATACTGACTCCAAATTTGCAATTCTTGCTTGCATTTTGTGCATTGCGAACAGCACTACTGCAAATACAATACAGAAGATTATAAAGACAGTAGGTGCTGGGCTATACACATAATATGGGTTGAACATACTCAGACTCAAATCTTCCCAGGGCTTCATTGTTTCATTGATCAGTTGCATAGTTTCAGACTTAGGTGAAGTCAACTTAATACTTGTGCTCATGTTTAAGTCCATATCAGGCAGTGGGTGGAAATGTTTGTGTGTATGATTGAGGATGGCGTAGTGATTGATGGTGGAAAAAGAGGACATGGTTGGTGTAAATACCGCACAGTAGTCTGGTGCTATGTATAATCCTGAGGCTGAAGTATGAGATGGTGGTATATCTGGACAGACTATGTAAACTGATGTGTAATAAAAAAACTGTGAGTGTCCAATGCGTTGATGGTGTACAAGCTTACTGTATCTTGAGCAAAAGTGAAGTTGCAATGATTATGAATATTGTGATTTCTTATGATAGCCAATTCACAAGGGACTGTTTCAGTAGGCTGAAACGTGAAAATGTACGCAGGACAAAGGTGAACAGCATGTAAGGATGTGCGGCACTTTCGTTCAATCGTTAATTCACTTGCGAAAGTGACAGTGTTCCGTCTCTTGGAGACCATGATGAGATCGGTACCTGTGTTGATGTTGATGATGACCAAAGTGTTATTATTCTTAGAAAGGAAGGGGTGTATTTTGTATACTGTGAACAGGTCGTCAGTTATGAATGGTACTGTACATGAACTACTACAGATGTTGGTGTTACTGTTGCTTCTAAATATGGATAACATTGCATGAATTCCCTGCTTCGGAACAAAGGCTTCAATTTATGTTTATGTATGCTTTGACTAATTATCTGACGTAGCTCATGAACTGGAAGTAAGTCAATTGTGATCTTGCCATCACCGGCATTCGAAATTCCTTGCATAAGTGCCCTGTAACGAACTCTAGTGTTGTCTAACTGGAGAAGAATTGTGTCAATGTGTTCCGTGATGATGGAGAAGTGTTGGAAAAGTGTTATGTTACCTTCCATGTCATTTATTTTATCTACACTTTCGAGAGCTATGTTTTCCGCCTTTTTCAGATTTTTCACGATTGTCTTAATTGCTGAGTTATGTTCTGAGATTAATTTATCTTGGTATGTTAGTACCTGAGATATTTTATTAAATTTGTTGTTTATTTCTTGAAGGTCTTTCTCTGTAGCCAATCCAAAGATGTTCCCAAGAACTGCACCACCCAGGTCGAACAAACCGCTCTTTTGGCGAGTACGTGTAATGTTGTTCGTGGCACTCAATACGTTCGTTCCATGAGATGGGAGATCTTGGATCATGTTGAGCACAGTTGACTTCGCCTGTTCTATCTTCCATTTCGCTAACTTCACCATTTCATCCACTTCCTGTGTACTATGTTCCTGTGAAACAAAGATTCCTGTCATGAAGTCCAGGGTCATCATTGGTCTCGCGATGTTCTCTACATAAGAAGGTAATTTGTATAAGCAATCCAAGCTGATTTCAGTACTCATGACATCTTTTACGATTGATGTAGTGGCCGTGGGAGCTATGAGACATCCTTGCCGTACTATGTGTTGGGGGTCTAAGTGAGGCGGTGGCTCAATTGGTAGAGTGGTGGCGTGCAGTCCTACCGGACCCAGGTTCAAATCCCGGCTGGGCCAAGGAACAGTTTAAGGATTTGAATTTCATAGAATCAGACTTTACTGATCTACCAGAAGACCCGCCGACATGTAAAAATACCCCCGCTAATACCAATACACCTGTCCTGTATGAGACAGCCCTAGCATGTATTCAATATGGACGGTGGGTGTTAGCGCCGAAGTGGTGACATGTAGAGGTGTATGGTACGTAGGATGACTACTGGGCCTTAATAGCAGGCTATCAAGCCTATGCCCAGAGTCGGACACATAAAAAAAAAAAAAATCCTCTTGCTATGTAGAGGAGAATCTATAGCATAAGTCCCTTCATCGTTACCTACCGACAAAAAAAAAA
Source organism: Coenobita brevimanus (assembly GCF_032717465.1). NCBI lineage: Eukaryota > Metazoa > Arthropoda > Malacostraca > Decapoda > Coenobitidae > Coenobita > Coenobita brevimanus. The sequence goes on from NC_136972.1 coordinate 22,573,213, forward strand.
AAAATCTATTAATTTTCTAATATGGTCATGCTTTGGTCGATGATGATGTGCGTTATGGCTGACTAACGTAGAACAATAACTTGATTGTTATTTCATTTATAGAGGGAGTTTAAATCGATATTTAAATCTCGTAAATGATGTACTGTAGATTTTATTGGAACAGTTGCACCTATGTTTCATTGTTTGGTATATGACCTTAATTTATTTTTGTAATTATTGTTGTTTTCTTGATTGGTTTCATGAGTTACGTTCGCTTGTTCGGTTGTAACTGAGGCTGTATAATTATTGGATAGTTCCCTTGAAACTCGCTTTAAATGGTCAATATGAACTTGTTTCTAATCTCTTCGTCACTTGACAGTGACCTAATTAAAACTTTGTTTGCTTTTATGTTACTTACTCTGTATGGGCCCTCAAATTTTGGGGAAAATTTATTGTCTTTCCTATGAATGATATCATAAACAATGTCTCCTAAGCTGATAGGCGAGTCTCTTGCCTTTTTATTAAATGCCTCCGTCATTTCTTCCTTGGACATCATTAATTGTTTTTTTACTCTTTTGTGGATGTCCTGGAATTCACGAAAACGGAGTTTAATCACCATATGAGCTCCTAGAAGCTGTCATCTTCTAGGAGCTCATATGGTAGTTTTTTATCTTTTCCATATATAATGAAATGTGGTGTGTCACCTATGGATTTATTTATAGAGCCATTAATTGAGGCTTCTACTCTGGGAATCCAATTATCCCAGCTTGCATAATTTTCATTGAGAATGTGTCGTAGCACATCTAATACTTTTTTGTTTTGTCTCTCTACTAACCCATTAGATGCTGAATGATAGGCTAAAACGTTAACCTTTTTGATATTGTATTGTTTACACATTTCTTATAAGATATCAGAATTAAATTCTCCTCCATTATCACTTATTAGTACCTTTGGGGTAGTAAGGCGACATATTACATTATCTGTTATTGCCTTTGCTACTGTCTCTGCCGTTTTATCTTTAATTGGGGCTAAAATTACATAACGGGAAAAATGATCCGTTGCTACGAATAGGTATTGGTTATTATTGTATGATAATGGCATCTTGAGTAAATCAACCGCGACAACGTCCCATGGTTGATATGGTACAGGGTAATTACCAATCTGTGCAGGCGAAATTGGGTATCCTTTGTGTTTTGCACATGATTCGCATCTGTCTATATGATTGTTTATATCTTTTCGTAATGATGGCCAGTAATATAACAACTGGGCTTGTTTGAATGTCCTATCATGTCATTAGGTACTACCAATTGGTTATTATTTCTTTGGCGTTTTGGTTGTCCTGCGTTGATTTTGTATAAAATATTATTGACTATTGTGAATTGTTTGAGTGGTACATGTAGTTTGGGTAATTGTATGTCATCTCCACTTTCTAACTTGTATATAACTTAGACCATGTTGGATCAAGTCTTTGTGCTTTTGCGATTTCATTGTGGTTTGGTATGTCTCCTTTGAAATCTAATGCCGCGACCTGAATTGTGTTCTGGTTCCTAGATAATGCGTCGGCTACTAGATTAATTTTGCCTTGTATATAATGAATATATACATTGTAGTTTTCGACTGTACATTTCCATCTTGCTCTCCTCCCAGAGAGGAGTTTTTCTTTTTACATACCCACTAGCGGTTTATGGTCGGTGAATAAGTGTATTTCGTAACCATATACCAAATCTCGAAACTTTTGTAATGCAAAACCACTGCAAGTGCCTCTAAGTCTGTAGTGAAATAATTTTTCTCTGCACCTCTTGTTTGTCTTCTGGGAAATGCAATTGGTTGATTCTGTCCTCTTTTATCTTATTCCATCAGTACAGTCCTTACTTCTTTAATTGATGCATCTGTACAGATAATAAAATGTTTTTGTGAAATCCGGATATGCCAAACAAGGTGCGTTTGTTAGTTTAATTTTTAATTTGTTAAATGCTTGTTTTTGTTCTTCTTCCCATTGGAATATAGCATCTTTTTTGAGTAGTTGGAATAGAGGAAAGGCTATATGAGAGAATTGTTGTACGAATGACCTATAGTACCCAGCTAGACCTAAAAATTGTCTAACCTCGTCATTCGTAGTGGGTTCAGGAAAATCTCTCACTGCCTGTATTTTGTCATCAGTGGTGTGAATACCATCAGAACTTAATTTGTGGCCTAAGAAATTTATTTCCTTAAAGCAGAATTTGCATTTAGAAAGCTTAATTTTTTAAACCAGCATCACCAAGCTTTTGTAAGAGTAGGTCTAATTTCTGGAGATGTTCTCTGATATCTCTCGTTGTGATGATAATATCGTCAAGATAAACAAATATTCCTTGTCTTAAAATTCCGGACAATACGTAATTAATAAGACGCTGGAATGTGCCCGGGGCTGTCCTCAGTCCCACTGGCATCCTTCTATACTGATAGTGTCCTCTATTTGTGGTTTGAGGCACCAGTCTCTTCGAGGCGTGGGTTCGGATCCCACCGCTGCCACCATTTATATATATATATGTAATTTCTTAATCTTGTAATTGGTGAGGCTTGAGTTTTGGTTAAAGTTATTTTGGTAATTGAAGAGCAGGAGGAGTTAAAGATGAATACAGGGTGTTGATCTTGATTTATTATCTTCAAAGAAAGTCTAAGTTGAGCAGCATATGTATTATACAGGGACTTAATATACTAAGTCTAGTCGGACCCCTCTTCTTATTCACTCTCTCCACTACCTGCCGGTTCTATGGCCAGTCCCTTTCTGAGCTCTGATTCCTACATTCTCGTTTAGCAGGGGTCGTGTCACGTGTGCTATACTGTCGTGAAATGTTCTAGAAGCCTGTGTGTGTGTATGTGTGTGTATGGTCACGAGGCGCTGTTTGTGGGCTATTGTTCTGGTATGAGACATTCTGGAGAGGTGCTAATGTCATTTCCTTTTGGCCCCTAGATTTGACATTGACCTAACCTCTAGACTATATATGTATGTTGCTAGTTTTTATTAAGATATTTTAGAGCCGTGACAATATATGTTGCCCTCTTCTATAGGAATGGGGGAAACAGTAGGAATCGTATGTATATTTTCCATCGTAAATACTGACGCGAAGAGAGTATTAAGAATTTTTGCCATCATAGTTTCAACATCAGTGTGCTCTCCATTATCTGTGATTAAGGGACTAATTGATAGAGTTATAACCTTATTGCTTCTTTTGTAACTGAAAAATTCTTTGAGATTTGATTCACTGATACTTGCAATATGTTTCTGAAGGTTTTTCTTCTATCTATCTGTCTATAGCCCGACGCCCTAAGCCCGCAAAGGGTGGCCGCAGACAAAACGCCTCCAAGTCACTCTGTCACCCACCATTTGACTACCCTCCCCCCAACTCACCCCCCCCCTCCCTCATATACTTCTCAACTCCATCCCTCCACCTCATCCTCGGTCTACCCCTCCCTCTTCCTCCCTCCACCTCACCTACATACACCCTCTTAGTCAGTCTTTCATTCTCCATTCTCTCCACATGTCCAAACCACCTCAATGTATTTCTCCTAATCTTTTCAACCACATCCACATCTACCCCACAACGTTCCTTCACTTCTTCATTCGTCAACCTTTCCCTCCACGTCACTCCACATTCTCCTCTCAAGTAACTCATTTCCACTGCTCTCACTCTTGACTTGTTCCCCTCTTGCAAGGTCCACGCCTCGCTTCCATACGTCAGGGTAGGGATCACAATACCATCATGCAGTGACTTCTTAACTTCCATACTCACCTCCCTATTTCTCATCACTGCTTTCAGTGTACCAACAACCTTTCTTTCCTGCTGTACCCTTTCACGTACTTCATCCCCCAAAGTTCCATCCTTACTCATCACACTACCCAAGTACTTGAATGCACTCACATTCTCCATATCCTCACCATCCAACCTCACTGCACACTCTGTGACTTCAGTCCTCTCAAACACCATAACTTTACTTTTGTTTACATTAACTTTCAGCTTCCTCCTCCTACACACTGTCCCAAATTCATTCACCAAACCTTGCAACTCCCATTCATCTTCACTCAACAATACTGTATCATCAGCAAACAGCAACACCGGAAGCTTCCAAATCTCACCCTCATTCATTAGGGCCACCCCCACATCCACTGCCCTACCTTGCACCTCCTTTACAACCCCATCCATATATATATTAAACAGCCATGGAGACATCACACACCCCTGTTTCAGTCCCACATTGAGATCAAAGAACTCACTCAGCTCACCATCCACTCGCACCGTAGCCCTAGCTCCCTCGTACATACTCTTCACAGCACTCAACAATTTCCCCTCCACTCCATATATTCTTAATACCTTCCACATACCTTGCCTATTTATTCTGTCATAAGCTTTCTCCAAGTCCATGAAGGCAGCATACACCTTCCTTCCCTTCTCTAGATACTTCTCCACTAAACATCTTAGAACAAATATCTGATCTACACACCCTTTTCCCTTCCTAAATCCCCCTTGTTCTTCTCCAACTAGCTCCTCTGTCATATGCCTAACCCTATCAATGAGTATTCTACCATATATTTTACCAGTCACACTAAGAAGGCAAATACCCCTATGGTTACCACATACTTCTCTCTCCCCTTTTCCTTTGTACAGAGGAACAATTATACCTGATTTCCAGTCCTCTGGAACCCTTCCCTCTTCCCAAGCCAATCTACACAACTTCCATATCCACTCCACAAAAATCTCACCCCCATACCTGAGCATTTCACCACACACTCCATCAATTCCTGGGGCCTTTCCCAGCTTAATCTTCTTCATCGCTTCCACTACTTCCGACCTACTGATCTCTTCCTCCCTCCTCTCATCTCTTCTTCTCCCAGCCATTCCCCAACCACTTATACTCATACTGCTCTCACTCTCTACATTCAACAAATCCTCAAAGTGCTCCTTCCATCTCCTCAGTTTCTCTCTCTTTTCCACCAACAATCTATTATTCCTATCTTTCACTCCCCTACTATCTCCCCTTTCACACTGCCTTACTTTCTTTACCTCCTTCCAAAACAATTTCTTACTCTCCCTCCATTTCACACTCAGATTCCTCCCAAACTCTTCATCCACTTTCTTCTTACTCTCCTTCACCAGTCTCTTAACCTCCCTTCTCCTGCTCACATATACCTCTCTCTTCTCTCTCTCATCTTCTCCCCTACCTCTACTCGCCAACCATTCACCATATGCCTTCTTCTTTTGTTCCACAGCTCGTTTCACCTCATCATTCCACCATGCTGTCCCCTGCACACCCTTGCATCTCCTCCTCACTCCACAAACCGCCTCACACGCTGCGCTTATCTCTTCCGTGAATATCTTACATACGTCTTCCACCCCTTCCATCTGCTCTAGCTCATACCTTCACAATCTTTCTTCCACTGTGCTCTTATACTCTGTCATTTTCTCACTATCTTGCAATTTCTCCACTCTTCTCACAGGAGCTGCTTCCTCCTGTCTTCCCCTTCGTCTCCTCAACCACTTTCTTTGCAGCTCTACCTTGGCCATCACTAAGTGATGATCCGAGACTCCATTCCCCCACCCTCTCCACACTCTTGCATCCAACACTTGTCTTCTCATTCGCTCATCCACACACACGTAGTCTATCATTGCCTTTCGTTCAACAAGTTCACCATCCATCCTCCTCATTACTCTCCATGTATACCGGTGGATCATCTTATGACGAAAGTAGGTGTTGGCTATTGCCAACCCCTTACCAGCACAGATGTCCACCAAAGCACTACCATTCCCATCTACTTCAGCTGGCACACCCCACTGACCAACCACTCCATCCACTCGTACATTCCCAACTTTGCTATTCATGTCTCCAATCAACAGCACTCTCTCTCTCCTCTCAAACTTGTCCATACATGCTTCTACTCTCGCCCAAAACTCATCTTTCACTCTTGCCACTCGATCCTCTGCTGGAGCATACACACATACAATCGCCCATGCTTGTATACCTACTTTCATCCTCACCCATACAATCCTTGCACCCACTGTTCCATACTCTCTTATATTTTTTGGCTTTTTGTCGAAGGGCATCGTATTCATTATTATCACATTGACTCTTTGTGGTATTATAATTCTTATATGCAAGATTTTTTGCTTCCAGATAGTGTTTAATGTCGGAGTTCCACCATTTGGGTTTAGAATTTTTGGCAGGCCTTCTGTTTTGCATTGGAATACATAACCTGACGGCACTGTTCAGAGTTTCTGTAAAAAAAATTCCATGCATCATTGATATCTAAAGTTTCGACAGTGGGATGCCAGTCACCTGCACCTGCAACTGCCTTTAATTTCTTAAAATGTGCTCTCTGAAAGTCGGGCACTTTCTCGCAACTGGCCTTGGCACTGTCTTCACTAAATTTAATGTTAAATGTAACTATGCGATGATCACTTGTACTAAATTCTTCTCCTACAATAACATTCTCACTACATTCTCTGATGTGGCTAAGACAAGATCTAGGATGTTAGCTCCACGTGTCAGATGATTTACAAATTGATACAAAGAACTTTCCTGCAAATTTGTATATAGGCCTAACCCTGTGTGTGAGGATAGGGCTTCTCCCCATTTTAGAACTGGTAAATTAAAGTTACCAAATATTACAGCGCTCTGCATACAATATATTTCGGCAGTTTGATTGTCGACTTCATTATCGATGTTGAGTGGCTGACCGGGTGGACGATAGATTAACCCAAGAGTGATTTTATGAGAAGATTCATTTCTAAGCTGAATATAAATTGTGTCAATGTTTTCAATACATGGCTTGGTAATTTCGACTGCATGAAATCGTGATTTAATATATAACAACACTCTGCCCGCTGCTCAATTCATCCTTTCACTACTGAAAATGTAATTGCCTGGTAAATTAAACTCTGCTAGAAAATGTCTCTGTTCAGTATTTAGCCACGATTCTGTTACACAGCGTTTCTCAACCGGGGTTTCTCAACCGGGGTTTCCCGGAACCCTAGGGTTCCGCAAGAGGTCGCTAGGGGTTCCGAGAGAAATAGTGATAAATAGGCAAGTCATATGTAAATGCATTTTTGAGTCATTTTTGTGTTTAATTTCAAAGTCGTAATTTAATATATATATGTACGGCGTATTCTTGGAAAATTCTTGGGTATTAAGTCTTAACCTGTTATATCAATAGGGAATACACTTAGCGACGTCTTTACGACACCAGTGTCAAACCGCCTTTAGTGGTCAGCAGAAAGGAGCTATACGTGACGGATTTGTGTATCATCAAGTGACTCACCCGAGTACAGGACACATGCACGGTCTCCATCAGTCCCGTATGTACTTCCTGGCGTGCTGGTACAGTCACTCATTCAACCACGTTATTTAGTAAATGTTACCCATCATTTAGGGATTTTATATGAATTTTAACAGTTTAAATATGTTTATGATTTTTTATTTATAAGAAGTCTGTGTGTGTGTGTTTCTCTCTCTCTCTCTCTCTCTCTCTCTCTCTCTCTCTCTCTCTCTCTCTCTTCCAAAATTAGTTCTTCTGTTTGCTTTAATATGCTTCAAGTTTTATTGATCAAGTCATTGTTGTAGTACTAGCAGTTATTAGCTGTTTTCGTTCTGTTTATATGTCTTATATTTGATACTGGTTATTTATGTTTATTTTTTGTGTGTGAATGAAAACCTTCGTATGAGGTCTCTTGAACAAGCAGTTTGATTTCCGTTATTTATTTATACTTATTTATTTATTAATAATTTTTTGCATTGTCAATAAACTTGAGATAAACGTAAGTTATTTTTTGCTTAAACCAGTTATCAGAAAAAATATATTATGTTCTGCTTATGAACTTTAAGTTTATCTGTCTATCTATATACCTAGGCTGCTTCCCCCATGGAAAGGGAGGTAGCGGAGACAGGACGACACACTCCCCATTTACTCATCCATTCAAACACATTCATTCGCACCTTAGCCCCAAAGGGGAGAACGGACAGATCCTCACCGCACCACACCGCACAAGGGTCAACTGCAATATGCAATCAGTGACATCCACAGCAGGGCCTGGTTTACCCGTGCCACATCATAACAGACTCATCCCCTTACCCGCACCTGACCTGTAATAGCTGATCAGACCATATGCGGGAGAATATCCCCTCAGGGCTGCGTCATCATTTATTCATTCACAATTTCTCTCCATTTATTTCTGTCACGCACAGCCACTCTTCCTTGCTCAACAGACATCCCTCTCGCATCCAGCGCTCTCTTCACACCGTCCATCCATCCTATTCGTGGTCTTCCTCTCAGCCTTACACCTCTCACATCAGATCTAGTTATCTTTTTCACCAATCGCTCATTATCCATTCTCTCCATATGCCCAAACCATCACAACACCCTCTGCTCAACTCTACCAGCCATCCCCCGAACAACTCCAGTTCTCCTTCACACTTCATCATTCCGCACTCAATCCATACGCGTCACTCCACACATACTCCTCAGACACCTCATCTCCATTACATTCAAACTTTTCCTCTCTGCTACACCCATATTCCATGTTTCAGCTCCACGTAATGCAGTCGGTACCACAACACCCTCATACAGCCTTCTCTTTACATCCATTCTAAGCGAACGACATCTAAACACTTTTTTCATTCCTCTCAGCACCTTTCCTACTTCATTTATTCTAAACTTCATTTCTGTATCTATTCTTCCATCCACAGCAACATATTTAAAACACTCTACCTCCTCAAGCAACTAGCCATTCAAAACTATATTCATCCCCCTACCATCTACCAACCTCGTACACTTCATCACTTTACTCTTATTCTCATTTACTTTCAATTTCCTCCTTTCACACACCCTTCCAAACTCCTCTACCAACTGTCTCAATCTCTCCTCTGAATCAGCCACCAGTGCAGTATCATCTGCAAACAGCAGCTGCTTCAGATTCCACTCTCCACCATCAACATTCACCAGACTCAGACCTCCACCTAAAACTCTTGCATTCGCCTCCTTTACAACATCATCCATGTAAAAATTAAACAACCAAGGCGACAACATCCCTGTCGCAGCCCCACTCTCACAGGAAACCAATCACTCACAGCACTTCCCACTCTTACACACGCTCTACTATTTACATAAAAACTTTTCACCCCTTTTAGTAACCTACCATCAGGTCCAAACAATCTTAAAACAGTCCACAAAGTCTCCCTATCAATTCTATCATACGCTTTCTCTAAATCCATAGATGCCCAAAACACAGCCTTGCCTTTCGCTAAATACTTTTCACACTCTTCTCTCCCCACAAACACCTGATCCACGCATCCCCTCCCTCTCCTAAAGCCACATTGCTCATCACCAATCACTCCCTCTGTACCCTCTCTAACTCTCATAATTAACACTCTACCATACACCTTACCTACAACACTCAACAGACTTATACCCCTAAAGCTAGTACATTCATACTTATCACCCTTGCCTTTATACAACGGGACCACACAAGCACTTGCCCAGTCAACTGGCACCATACCTTTCACAAAGCACACATTCAACACTCTTACTAACCAGTCAACAATTGTCACTCCAACACCCTTCAGGCATTCCACAGCACACCCATCCAAACCTGCAGCTTTCCCTGTTTTCATCTCCTTTACTGCCTTCTCCACTTCCTCCTTCGTGATCAAAGAATCATTCAACTCTCCCAACACATTTATTCCTTGCACCCATCCATCCGCCACAATCTCAGCCACCCTTTCCTCCTCTACATTTAACAGTCTTTCAAAATACTCTGTCCATCTCTTCCTTACTGCATCCATCTCATTTAACATCCTTCCATCCTCTGCTTTTACTCGTTCTTCCTTCCCAGACTCTCCCTTTCGCATCCTTTTCACCTCCTTCCAAAACATTTTCTTATTCTGTAGAAAATTCTCTGTCAGCCGTCTACCCCACCTCTCATCTGCTGCCACTTTAGCATCATGCACAGCCCTTCTCGCCCTATTCCTATTTTCCTTATACCTCTCATATGACATCTTATCCTTCCTCTGCAGCCACACTTCATATGCACGTCTCTTCTCATCCATAGCCATACTTACTTCCTCGCACCACCATTCACTTCCTTTTCTTACACCACCACCCACACGTCTCACACCACACACCTATTCTGCATGACCCACCACAGCACTCTTAAAAAACTGCCATTCCTCCTCCACACCGCCTTTTTCCCGATCTTTCACTGTGTTCCACTCATCTTTCAATTTCTCCTGATACTCTATCATTTTCTCTCTTTTATCTAACTCACTCACTTTCAAAACCTCCCTGCCACACCTAACCCTCCTAGCTCTCACCCATCTCTTACCTACTGTTAACTTTCCCTCCACCAGGTAGTGGTCAGACATACCTCCACCTTCCCCTCTCAGAACTCTCACATCCAACAATCTTCCTATTATATTCCTAGACACAACCACATAGTCCATCAAAGCTCTATCAACAACCCTTCCACCCTCCTGTCTCACCCATGTATATATATTTCTTCTCAAACAGCGTATTTCCAATCACCATCTCTCGCTCAACACACATCGCTATCATTCGCTCCCCATTTTCATTTCTTCCAGGCACACCATGCATACCAACTACACCTTCAACTGCTACAATTCCCACCCTAGCATTCAGATCTCCCATCATTACCACATTCACATTTGCTCCAAAACTCTGCAGACACTCATCAACATCATTCCAGAAAGACTCCCTCTCTTCTTCATCCCTTTACCAGGTCCATATGCACTCACAAACACCCACAATTCACGTTCAAATATCGCTTTCACCCACATCAGTCTCGATGACACCTCCTTCCATTCAGTCACACACTGCTGTACTTCTGGACTCACTAACAAGGCCACACCTTCTCTTGCCCTTCCTCTAGCAACACCTGACAGTCTTCCATTCACACTTCCAAACATAGACTCACCCTTCCCTTTCATCTTCGTTTCACTCAAAGCTAACACATCCAACTTTCTTCTCACAAACATTCTCCCAATCTTCTCCCTTTTAACCTCAATCGTACTACATTTACGCACATTCATAGACCCAAACTTCAGGGTATGGGGATAACTCCATCCCCCATCCCTTTCTCTGGCCTGTCTCTTTTTAGGAAATAAAAATCAGAGGAGGGGGTCCCTAGTCCCCTCACCCCGCCCCTTTTAGTCGCCTTTTACGACACGCAGGGAATACGGTGGCAGTATTCTTCCTAACACAACCTGGTCGCAGAGTAGCAGTACCACCCCATAGTGCGGCCAGATTGTGTCCCCCCCGCCACAGGGGGTGAGAAAAAAAAGATATCAATAATGATATATAATAATTTATATGTAAGGGTTCCCTGAGACATGAAAATTGTTTCAAGGGTTCCATAAGGGTAAAAAGGTTGAGAAAAGCTGCTGTTACACCAATTACATCATAATCTTCGGTAAAGAGAAGGGCCTCTAAATCAGAAAATTTATTACGTAGACTATGCACATTTACAAGGATTGCTTTAATGTGTTTTCCTTTCCAATGTGGTGAGCTTCCATTATTTATTGATTTATCGGATCGTATGACATCCACGTTTGCCTCCAGTGATGCTTGTATTTTGTCCAGAAAAAACTTACGGCATCACTGATCAAACGACCGAGACGGGCAGAACCAACGGCATTCAAGTGTAGTCCATCGTTCGCAAATAGCGTTCGCTGCTCATAAAACTGGTTCCACGTGTCGATGAACTCAACTTCTTCCTGTAAGCAAAGTGACTTTGTTATTTTAACTAAATGCCCTGCTGAAGAAGACATTCCCTTCGTTAATCCTTGGGAGTATGCCTGAAATTAAAATATGGTTAGTTTTCTCCTTGTAGCATCGAATCATCTTTCTGTACTTCTCCATCAGCTCCTCTGATCGGGTTCACATGACATCATTGGTACCTGTATGAATGATAACAAGGCTGTCATTTTCCGCATTCTCAAAAACGTCATCAACAGCCTCTGTTACGTCATCTACTCCTGCGCCTGGAATACAAAAATGCTTTCGTTTAGAGGGTGCCTGGCCGCAAAATTCCACCAACTGACCACGGATGATGGAGTCCCCCCACAACTCGTGCCTCGTGGGGCTCTTCCTGTACTTCTGCGAGAATCTAAAATTTGTTATATGTGGTTACTGGAATGATGCTCCTTTTTCTCACAAACCTGGCACTATTCCGCACTAGGTGGAACTCATTCTGTATAGTGGAGGGAGAAGTAACTACAATGGGAGGAGGATCGTCAGCCTGGACAGCGGTTGGCCGAGCAGTAGGACTATCCTCCACAGTATGTCCAACGTTGCTGGCAATGAACTCCTCCAGCACATCAGCTTGATGGGTCAGGCTGTTTTAATTTTATCTGTGGCTTCTGTCAGCTTGTCTTCCAAGCTCTGACGTAGTTTGCACATCCTGCAAACAAAGGAATGGTCCGCATAAAAGGATCTAGTGAAGTTAACGGAGCAGGCTACGCAAATAATGTTCTGCGGCATTCTGAAATTCAAAGTTACTGCAAAGACTTATAAGAGAAACAGAATCAGATATTGCTGATTAACACCTGGAAGAGATACTGGGACAATAATCAGTTACTTTACAAAATCTGCTGGTAAAACAATTACAATGTATGTAATTGTTACAGGTGAAGGTCACACTGGTGGGGGTCTTGCTGTTTAAAACTGTACAGGAATGACTACCTTACTGGTTAGCAATGTACCTGGAGAGTATTTATTAGTAACCTATTCCAGAGAAAGGAAAGCTAACCGTGACCTGGAATGGAGAAATAAAATTATACTACAATCTGAAATATAACAATAAAGTCACAACACGGTTACCTGTAAAGAAATGTGAGAGATATTTCACAGTAAAAATTAGTGCAAGTATTGTGATACCAACTCTAACGTACGGAAGTGAAGCTTGGACATTGTTGGAAGGACACAAGTCAAGAGTGAGAGCAGTGGAAATGAGTTATTTAAGAGGAGCCTGTGGAGTCACGTGGAGAGACAGGCTGACGAATGAGGATATAAAGGAGCGTTGTGGTGTGGATGTGGATGTGATAGGAAGCGTTATGAGGAACACACTGAGGTGGTTTGGCCATGTGGAGAGGATGGAGGGCGAAAGACTGACGAAGAGAGTGTATGTGAGTGAGGTGGAGGGGGGAAGAGGGAGGGGGAGGCCGAGGATGAGATGGAGGGATGGGGTGGAGAGGTATATGAGAGAGGGGGGTGTGAGTTGGGAGCAGGGCAGTGAAATGGCGGGGGACAGGGCGACTTGGAGGCGATTTGTTTGTGGCCACCCCAAACGGGATTGAGGCGTCTGGCAATAGATAGATAGATAGATAGAAAGAAAAAATTGTTGGGCAACAACAGCAAGATTTGCCTAGTGTCAAAAATGTAAACAAACGCTGTCGTGATCCCTTGTTTTCCTAATTTATCGTTTACAATGATATATTAATGGATCACTGGTATAGTAAAGAATCCTACCTTAATCCACTAATACTAAGTTAGTTCTGAGACCAAAAAATAAATATACAAAGCGTAAATGAGGGACTTTCAGGTGTCGTCTGCTACCTAGCTGGTGAGCCCTATTTCGGTCCAGACCTAGAAAAGTGACATAACTATTGTGACTATTCTATATGTCTGGATAAACTTACAAATGTCAGCAACACTACAGACCATTAAAGGCACTAAAATACTCGTTGATAAAAAATATGCCCATGAATGAATACCTCTGACTGGCTAATATGCATATGCGTACATTGGGCTTCCATCCGGCAATCCTTTACGCACAGTCATTTTGTTGTGTTACTGATGAGTTAGTGCAATTAGAGGCTTCACCAAACCTGTTTCAGCGGTCTGCCACCAGGTGGTCTAGCGTCGCCCAGCATCGATTAAATATTTCTGTGGAGTTTTAACCCTAGATAAGTAATGTGGGGTCTGACAGAGCCCAGAGGTTTTCTTTTGCATGTGGTGTTTATTTTTTTTAATCCAAAAACTTGTTCTTCCCAGTTACCTCCTGACTTTTGATGACCTTCATGGGGACAGTAGGGTCATTTCTGTATCTGGCTTTAATTTGGCCCTATAGTAGTGGTGGGCGATACCACCAGTTTTTTGTAATCGCCTTTACTGATTACTTTAGGGTAAATAATCGATTAGTAATCGATTACCCTTCCGATTACTGAAATCTGGGCTTATATGTTTGTTTTTCCAGGCATCACTCCTTACTGTACCTACCAGTACTACTGGTAGATACAGTAATGAGTCAGTAGCTCTACTCGTACAAATTGCCACCACCCTGTTGGAGTTCCTCTGTTTCTCAGTTTTCAAGTCTCAATCATTTTTCAGTCCTTCTTTCTTCGATTTAGAGTTGCTCAGATGTTCATTTATACGATGGATACTTCACATTCATTTTGTATGCTACTCTCCTTTGAGTGTATAAAACACATATACAGCATTCTTTTCTTCATAAAAATTCATGAAACATACATTCTTGTTAGTAAAATAAATAAAACAAGTATTCTTGTGAGTGTGTGTATATATATATATATATATGGTCATGTGGAGAGGATGGAGGGTGAGAGACTGACGAAGAGAGTGTATGAGTGAGGTGGAGGGGGGGAGAGGGAGGGGGAGGCCGAGGATGAGATGGAGGGATGTGGTGGAGAGGTATATGAGAGAGGGGTGTGTGAGTTGGGAGCAGGGCAGTGAAATGGTAGAGGACAGGGCGACGTGGAGGCGATTTGTTTGTGGCCACCCCGAACGGGATTGAGGCGTCTGGCTATATATATATATATATATATATATATATATATATATATATATATATATATATATGTATGTACATTATGTGTGTGTGTGTGTGTGTGTGTGTGTGTGTGTGTGTCGTATATATAAAAGAAAAACTCTCTTGCGCCAGACAAAAAATGATTAGCCTATGCTAGAAACATATGTATCCAAAAATATGCAAACAAACCAACATCGTTTTGTTTAGAGAAGTAATAATTATTTACTTGATGAGAGATACACATTGTGAGGAGAAGCCTTTTACAGATGACGTTTCGGTTTCACTCTTATAGAGCTTCTTCACATCGAGTGGCTCGATCACTCGATGTGATGAAGCTCTGTAGGATCGACACGTCATTAACAAAAGGCTTCTCCTCACAAGGTGTTTCTCTCATGAACTTGTCGGCTACTCATGCCTTATCCCTATATATACTTAATACAACAGCATCTTCGTGACCAGAAAATTTAATAAAAAACATTGCAAGAGATCCATGTACAAAATAAGTTATGAAGTATGCAGAACTAATAAGACAAGGCACAGTTGCTTAAAAATGCACTATACAACAATTAAATGTTTCAGTAATGGAAAAGTATGAAACAAAGAGAAGCATTTGTATTTATAACCTATTCAACTATTATGCATTTTTGTTGAGAAAGAGAAACATGTTCACGCTCTTGGCCTTGAGCCTTCTCCTTTTTGTAGACACAAGTTCTCCTGCTTTCGAAAACAGTTGTTCAGAGGGCACAGATGTTGCAGGTACACACAAAAACTTCTTCCCCTCTACAGACAGTCGAGGGTAATCCAATGAAAGTTTTTTTTTCCAAAATCAAGAGGATCGTCAGTCCTAGTCATTAATTTTCCTTCAGTATAATGTCGCATCTCCAGAGCTGCATCAGCTACTGTTGTCCGATGTCTCTGATGCTCAGTTGCCTTCTTACCAAACCAGCTCCAAAGGCCAGTCTCTTCAGTAGTTTCCGGAAGATCTTCAGACTCCGCAAAATCTTCAGACTGTCCAAGATTTCCAATTGAGACTGAACACATCTCAGTTTCTAATCTCTTTTGTGCTTGGTCAGCCACTGATTTGTTAGCAAATGGCACTTTCTTGAATCTGGGATCTAAAAATGTGGCAGCTGCAAGAGAAAAATTTGTCTCAACATTGCCCAGTCTCCTCCTTACTTGTAGCTTCAGCTCATCCATGAGAGAGGCGTCATTTACTGTTGTGCTTGTGCTAGACCTTGAAACAGGTGCTGTGACTTCTGTCAACATACGTGCAGTTGGAATAATCTTTGATACTGATAAATGAAGATCACTACTAATTTCTCTGGTGGCAAATTCATATGGTCTGAGAGCATTCACAGCTGCACTCATTCAGCAACTTCTCTTGAAGAAAGACAAGAGTTCACTTAGGGCAAGTAGGCACAACACTCGTAACAGCATCATGCTGCTCGATCATCCGTTCAAGCATGTAAATCGAGGAGTTCCACCTGGTTTCAACGTCTTGGATAAGTTTGTGCTCAGGAATTTTGTTCTGAACCTGGATTTCTACTAATTTATCCGAAGCCTTGACAGAGGAATGGAAAAATGTGACAATATTTTCCACTTTCTTTATCAGCTTCATTAAACCATCATTTGCACTAAAGCTGTTTGTTACAACAAGATTTAATGTATGGGCAAAACACGGAATGTGGCGCCATCCAGTAAGATTAGCAGCACAAGTCATGTTGGAAGCGTTGTCGGTGACAAGCATTCTGATTTTATCGCCAATTGACCATTCCTGAGCAACACGCTTCAACTCAGAAGCAATCGTTTCTGCCGCATGGAATGTCTTCAACTGAACTGTCTCTTCAGTACCCAGAGTTAATGAAATGTGCTGTGATGCACATATATGCTTGTGTTTGTCTAGATGTCCATATGTCCGTAGTAAGAGCAACATCCTCAGTATTTTCTAACATTATTTTCACCCTTGCATTTGCAGAGTTGTATGCATCAGGCAACATATGTCTCATTTTTTTCTTCTGCTTGGCAGTTCGTATCTTGGGTCCAACCCATTCACAAATTTTTGAAACCCAGAGTCGTCTGCAATTGATGCAGGTTGTAAATCAGCTGTAATCATCTCCAGCAATAACTTATCTAGTTCCTTACTCTTCTGTGACCCTGGAGAGTATTTCCCTTTTTTTTTTTAGCAATAAAGTATCAATAGTGCTTTGCTTCGATCCACTGTGGCCTGGTGCTGCTAGATACAGTGAGAGCTTTTGTTGCTTAGCACTCTCATATGTACTGCCATGTCTGGTACTCAAATGCTTGAACAAGTTTGATATGTTCTGAAAGTGCTGGTATGTTGCACCACAAATTATACATTTTGCTTTGCCTGGCAAA
This sequence comes from Coenobita brevimanus, assembly GCF_032717465.1. Lineage (NCBI taxonomy): Eukaryota > Metazoa > Arthropoda > Malacostraca > Decapoda > Coenobitidae > Coenobita > Coenobita brevimanus. Next base: position 22,590,381 of record NC_136972.1, read on the forward strand.
TTAGCTATTTCTTCAAACTGTTCCCAAATTATACTGCTACGAGGACGCTTTCTTCTTCTATCATCATTCATGGTGAATGTGTCAACCTGGAAATATGAAAAACAATACGTTAAAAGACTCAGATCTCCCTAAATGATTTTATCTTTTATTCTGGCAAGCCAAATGATAGTATTCAGCTGCCTGAGGGAGTCCCTTGGGTAAAATCATTATTAGCCTCAGTTTAGTGAGTGGTTAGAATTAGTGGATTTCTAGCAGTTCACAGGTAAAACCATTATCAGACTAATTTAGTTACAACCAGTTCACAGGTAAAACCATTATCAGACTAATTTAGTTACAACCAGTTCACAGGTAAAACCATTATCAGACTAATTTAGTTACAGCCAGTTCACAGGTAAAACCATTATCAGACTAATTTAGTTACAGCCAGTTCACAGGTAACACTATTTTGAGACTAATTTAGTGAGCGGTTACAATGATTTCTTACAGCCAGTTCACAGGTAAAACCATTATCAGACTAATTTAGTGAATGGTTACAATGATTTCTCACAGCTAATACCGGTATATTGCGGAAAATTATTTTATTTCAGCTAATTCCAGTTTTATTTCCTAGGACGTATACAGTCTGTTCTCTGCCCTCTGTTAAGTGCCTGCCCTTTTAGCTCTCTGTCCTCTGCTCTATGGCCACAAGTGTAGTGCCACAAATTTAGTATCATGTATGTGTTTAGAGGTACTGTAATTTCTAAGTTAGATAGGGTGTAATCTGAATACTAGTCTATAAATTCCTGTCCTAAGTAGTAATTCATATGTTAATGATTGATGTAGGGTTAACTTTATTTTTATAAGTATGCATCTCTGTATCTATGCATTGGGTGATGTAATTGTGAATGTTGAGCTATGGGAATTCCTCCGTCTGGTCGAGTAATGAATAACATATGCGAGCAGTCTTTCTTCTTCTTGTGCGTCGTTGTTGGGCGCCAAGTTTAAACCTTAAACAGAGTAATGATGAGTATACAATTCTCTCTGTATCCCAGTTGTGAAATGCTTACTAATGAAGCTGCTAGAACCCAAACATGTAAGATTAACAGTCAAAAAGGCCTAACTAATGTCATTTGTGAGGATTTAATAGTCCCACTTGCCTTAGCCGTCACTAGATGGCATAAGCTGCCCCAAATTCAAGGCGGGATAGTGGTAAATTCAGTATTTAAATTAAGTAAGGATTGAATCTCAAATTTTCCCCAATCCAATCAAAAGTCCTAACGTCATGCATACACTACTAAATAAATAGTGAAGAGAATTAAAACCCACCATATTGCAAAAACACCATCTCATTTGATCTAGCAGTGGCGTCTCTGGCGTGCCCGGGGAGGCTCACTCGCTGCTCAAACATCGTGTGTAATGGACGTTGGTTCAGTCCCCAGACACCGGCGACGTCAGAGTGTGCACGAGGCCTTCTTGTGGTATTGTCCATAGACTCTTACATACACACGTACACTACCCATGTATTATTATATAAACCGAATGTAGTTGAAATGGTATTATTGATCTATCAAGTGAACTTTCTTTTCTTTTGTAGATAAGGAATAGAAATTTAAAAAGTGATGTGATCTTGTAACGGAAAGGCGAAATTCAAATTCATTAACCGTTTTCTTTCTCTTATATTAATATGTTAGAAAATTAGAAGCGTGGAAGGGAACTTAGTTGTGAGTAATAATGTGATTTTGAGTGTTCCTCGAGGCTAAACAAGCCCGAGTGATTATGTATTCTTGGTGATTATGCGATTTTCAGTTGTTCCTCGAGGCTACACAAGCCAGAGTGATTATGTTTTTTTTAGTGATTATGTATTAATGATGATTATGAACTATTAATAATTATGAATTGATAGTGTTTGTGAATTATAGTGAATTACATGATAAGAGTATACTATACGGGCGAAATAGAGCACGAGTTATTATTTTTTTTTGGTTTGAGGCTATGCCAGCCCGAAAAGATAACCCAAGCTCATAAATGTTCCAGTCTTGAGGCTATTGTTGAGCCCAAGAATAACTGACAATAAAAGGTAAGGTACGATGACCTCAGAAATCGCCTGTATGTACCAACTTGTTTCGCCTGGCGACAATGTTGTAGGAATGATCACCCAAACCATGGTTTTAATGTACAACCCTTTTTCATATGACTAAAGGTCATGTAATGGGAAATGTCTGTTGAAAACCAGTATAGAATTATTAAAGTAGAGTAAAGTCTGTCATTTTTTTGTTATACCCAATCAAGGGAATTATGTCCTCTCCTGCCTAACTCACTCCCCTTCCAATTCAAAATTCCTCCGTTTTGGGAGCGACGACCACACGTGGTACTGACTTAACCCTTTAACCGCGAGCATTGTTTTGACCCGACTGGCCCCCCCCCCCCACGGGGGTTCCAGCCAAAATGTAAACAAACTTTAAACCTTTATAACTCTGCACAGAATAAATCTAGAGCGAAAAATAAGGTACCATTAGAAAGTACTAACCTTCGGCTTTGCAATGATGTAGGTTTCATGATTTCGTTGACTATCACTGGATGGGCAGTGCCATTAGAAGTGAGCGATCTAAAATCACTATTTTTCGCTCACACACCATTACCAAATGCCAACCTCATTCTGATAATAGTACTATAAACATATATGAACACTGCACATATGATAAACACCCACTCTGTGTTCACTGAGGCAGGTAAAAGGCACTGTAATTGCCTGCACTTCACTGCCACATCAGCGCTGTTGTCACTCACAAAGCTGGACAGATACTGATGCGTGTTTGGTCAGGGGTGGGGTGGGGGGCCTGGGGGGTGGGAGGTGAGGGCCCAGGGGGTGGGAGGAAGGAGGTGGGGGTCGGCTGGAGTGAAAGAACTTAATAGCTACTCTCCCTTGAAACAATGGGCGCGTGGAAAAAATGCCCGGTATTCAAAATATTCACAAACATTCCAGAATGACACCCATGGTTTGGTCCAGTTTTTGCAATGTCATTCTGGAATGACACCCGTGGTTAAAGGGTTAATCTCGACTCGGCCAAAAACTACAAACGCTACCAAAACTATCTTAAACAATTATCCTTTACCATACCAAGTAAAAACACCACCCCCTCCCCCTTTTGTTTTACTGAAGTGAATTTTTTTTTCTATTAACCAAGGAGGGGAGACTAAGTCGAGTACCATTTGTATTATCAATGGGTAAGTTGACCAGTACCAACAACCGGTAAGATTATAAATCCTAACATTACACTGATGGAACAATAACAAGTGGGAAAAGATTGAAAAATCTGACATTACACTGGTGTCAACCGGTGGGATAAAATATCTGACATTACACAAGCCCAGGAAGTCCATGACCCCTTTGTATCGAGACTATCGTCTGCCCTGCCTCCCCTCTCTCTATATTAAACTTCTGTGAAATTAAGCGGACCCATTACACATACAAACACACACTCAGCCGGCAGATGATGCCATTCTGGTTTTATCCTAATCTTCCTAAATAGTTGTTTTATCATTCCTGTCTAATGCCAACTGTTTAGGGGTATTGACCAGCAATATACTCACTATTTGGCAAATAATACTTTGAAAAACAAACGACAAATGCATTATGAAATGGTATACCTGAGAAACGATGTTATGTTTACATTTTCCAGCTCGCACCGACCAACTAGCGTAGTGCGTTTGCATCCCGTGGCATTAAAGAAAACGGTCGAAAAGTATAAAGTTTTCTTTTATTTCTCACCGAAAGTAATATTTTTCTGATAAATTCAAAAGTAAATGTGATTCTTCTCTAGTAATCGTTTCAAGTAATCGATTATAGAAAAAAATCGATTAGGCCTACTATTTTTTTTTCAGAAGTAATTGAAGTAATCGATTACAAATAATCGATTACGCCCACCCCTACCCTATAGGGCCATTGGGGTTTCTTAGACTCCATATTACATAACACGTAACTTGTTCGGGTCTGAGAGACCCCAGATTACCATTCATGTAATATTGTTACTACTTCCTCATATGCATATTTTTTTTTACATCCAGGGCTCCATTATTAGTCAGTATATACTGCAAACGTCTGTTAACATGACAATCCATGGAAAAAAATTTTACCTGCACTAGTATCTAACTGCAGTCACTGCAGATGGGAATAGAGTGCTCCTGCTGCCTCCACTGTCAGCGCCCAGTGACTGCAATTAGATACTAGTGCAGGTAAAAGATTTCCTTTTTTCATGGATTGTCATGTTAACAGATGTTTGTAGTATGTGCTGACTAAAAATGGAACCCTGGACGTAAAAAAATATGCATATGAGGAAGTGGTAATTGAAGGTTGCCAAAAATACTAGAAATTTGTACAAGATTTTGTACTTCCTCTAATTCCGGTGAAATATTCATTTGCTTCGTTTCTCCATTTCTCAAAAGGATTTCCCACCATCGGTGGTGTGTGGACCACCCACCATTTGAAGAAACCTTTCAGTTTTCATAGGGCTATGAAAAAAAAAGTAAAAAAAAAAAGGAAGATTATATGCAAAATTAAGTTTTAAAAAAGCATAGTGAAAAATAGATTTTTTTTTTTTCATTAAAATAAAGAAATATGATCTAGTTTCACGTAGAAATAGAGATTTCCAAATAAATGCAGTGTATTTTTTTTTTTTTTTTTTAATGTTGGGGTCTGTCAGACCCCACTTTACCTAAATATGTTATGTCAGAAACATTACCTATCTAGGGTTAAAGACCTGTGAAATTGTACCTAATACTAAGTTTATAGTAATATTGCTATTTATAGGAATATTTTTTCCTGTTCAATTCAGCACATATATATATATATATATTTATATTTATATATATATATATAGATAGATATAGATATATATATTATATATATCTATATATATATATATATATATATATATATATATATATATATATATATATATATATATATTATATATATATATACCTGTAAATAAAGAATTACCAGGCTTTCAGAAAATCTTAGTTTGGGGACTAAAATAATGTACTGTCTATTTACATATATTTAAATAACTCGTGTGCAGTTAGTAAAAGGAGATTATCTTCAGGACTTCTGATGTGCGTGTTTTAGCATGCTTTAAAGAAGTAAGCAGTTCCACTGAAAATAATGTGCTGAACGATTGCTTAGTTGGTGAATCAGTCATATTAATCCAAACAAATGGCAGCGTGGTACAACACTATAATCATAACAGAGTACAAGGAGTTGAAGTTTAAACTTACTAAACTGTGCAGTGGAGCCAGGGAAACATTTAAAAGAATTATTTGTGTTGGACTTTGGTTACTAAGATTACGAAGACATCCGACAGGTCCGTATTGTTAGGAAAGTTGTACGTCAGGCAGGGCAGCATATCGATAGGTGTTGCTGAATATGCGGCTACACATCTATTTTCTTTTATGGATACTAACGAATTACAAATATTTTAATCACTGTTATCTTGCTTTATGGATGGTTCTAGTAAAATTGCCTAAGTTTTGTCTTTATGTTATGCTTACAGAAATGAGTAAACTGATTAAAACTGAATTTACAAAATGACACTTTAATCAAAGGGCTCCCATATTGTAATTTCTTTGTAGCACATCATGCCATCTGGGTAATTTGTTGAGTAAAATATGTTTTGAGGTGTTTTACTTTGTGTCAAAATTAAAAAGAAATTAGGCACTGGCTACTTTTTCAGTGCCTACCCCGCATCAGAGCTGGGCGACGGAAGCGAACCTAGTGTCAGATATCTGAAACAGGATCTGGTGAAGTCTCTTGGGGTGCTTCTGAAAAGCCTAGTATTCCGTCAGATGGCTCCACTGTAGCAGTAAACACATTCCCGCGCTGTTTAAAAAGCATAATTTTATTTGTTAAATATTTACACTGTTGTGTGAAATTGTGAATCATGGTAATGTCATATGCCGTAATATAAATAATACAAATAGAACACGTATATATAACGTATCATGAATTGTTTATATTTATCATAAACTGAAATTAAAATATCACTGATAGCATGTGATGGCAATCCGCCATTTCAGTGGTCCTATATTATTTAATTTCTGCTACATTTAGTGCAAGTTAGATTCTTAATACATAGTTTGTTCAGAGTGTAAAGTACGCCTAGTGGGTATCTTGACTCATCCAGTCTCTATGTGGGCAGAAATTTAATGTTGAGTAAATACTGGCATTCACCATCATAAATCATCCGGTCTGAGGAACCGTCCCAAAACCAAGATCGTTTACGCGTCATTCTTTGCCCGGTCTCACCAAGGATAGACGACTGTGGAACGTAAACAAGCCAAGACATCGCCTCCAAGTGATCCACAAGATTCACACGGAGTCAAGTTCAGTATTCACGATTATATATATATATATATATATATATATATATATATATATATATATATATATATGCAAGCGTGAGAACACATGACGAGTAAATACTACTGCATTCTCTTAAATGTCTACCCCCAGTGAGATTGCATCCAGGTCAAGAGGACTGGTATGTGCACAAGCTACTGATTCAGTCAGTGGAAGATCTTACAAACATGTGTGTGTGGACAGGTGGCCTGGAGACAGTTCTCACATGACCATACCATTAGGGACTTGCCAAGAGGGGGCAATGTGTGTGAGATATTGATGATAAGATGACCTTAAGGTATTTATTTGGTAGGCACTTGGTGAAATGTAAAAATTAAAATAACCACTAGTTCTCAACAGAAAAAGACAAAACTTCACTGTAACACTTTATTTACAAAAAGCTACAATGATACATATGATTATGACTCACTCATGGTGCAAGGAAGCTGCAGGGGAAGGTCTCTCTCTCTCAGTTCAACAGTCAGGAACTCACATTACTGAACTGTATGTGTTTGTGGGTGTGTCCATTTACGACAGTAATGTAACCAACGTCGGGTACAGGGACATGAGAAATGGGCGTAGCTTAGTTAACAGCTAGAGAGGCAAGATGTGGGAATGACAATCACACAAAGATATCGGTCAGTGAAACACACTGCCTGTACATAGTCACTTATGAACCAATGACGAATGTTATGAATTTAGCTTGTTTCTACTCTGAGTGAATCCGTGACATTACACGCCATCAAAATAAAATTTTTCATGGAAACTTGACATCCCTCGTGAAAAAACTTAAACACGGGACTGTCTTGTGGTGCGCATGCGTGAAGGAAGCGAGCAAAATGTTGAATGCCAGTATTTACTCAACATTAAATTTCTGCCCACATAGAAACTGGATGAGTCTAGATTCCCACTAAGCGCACTTTACAGTCTGAACAGACAATGTATTAAGAACCAAATTTGCACTAAATGTAGCAGAAATTAAATAATATAGGGTCACTGGAAGGACGGGTTGCCATCACATGCCATCAGTGATATTTTAATTTCCGTTTATGATAAATATAAACTCTTCACGATACGTTATATATACGTGTTCTATTTGTATTATTTATATTTCGGCATATGACATTACTATGATCCACAGTTTCACACAACAGTATAGATAATTAACAAAGAAAAATATGCTTTTTAAACAGTGCGGGGAATGTGTTTACTGCAACAGTGGAGCCATCTAGCGGAATACTAGCTTTGAAAGCACCCCATTGGCTTTCATATCTACATTCGTATCGTCTCTTTGAGTAAGAATTGTGCTTTCTTGAAGCTTGTCATTGCCTCAGTTTTCTGAAATTTAATATTTGCCAAATATTGCCACTTTACATCTGCTTCCATACGCCATAGGCGACTGTCACCATGGCGGGATACAACATAGCTCAGTTTTTGCTAGCTGTCAATAAGGCGGATGTGTAGGCCTATACGGTTCATTTACAGCACTTAACCCAGGTTTTGAAGTCCAATATTTGCATAATTCTTATGATGTACCTTGATTTAAACAATGAGGATACAAAAAAGACAATTACAAGTTAGCTTAGTGCTGCTACATGAGGGTGATTACTTCCTTCACTATGAGGACATAAATAATTTTCTTTATTTCGACGACTTTGTTCAGCTCAGAAGAGACTGAACTGGATGATACAGCTTCATTAATCCCTTTCAGTATGAGTATTCTAAATGGTAAATGAAATACACACCTCCACCGCCACCGGACCGACCACTCCTCCACCCCCCACCCTACCACCAAGCCACCACCTCACCACCACCCCCCACCCTACCACTGAGCCACCGCCTCACCACCACCCCAGGAGGACACCACGGCAGGCCGGGTCATTGGGAGACTGACCCGGAGCAAGAAGGGCGCCGGGGCTCCCCTGTCCTAAGTCCCTCTTCCACCCAACTGGTCCAACAGCGACCACACAGGAGAAAGACACGACCCTGTGGGTGGAGCAGCCTTCACCAGGTTCGGGGTGGGACTGAGCCAGATTCAGTCCCAGACAACACCGCGGTAACAGCCACTGTACGTGCCGGGGAGGGAGCGGCCACTGTACGCCCCTCAATTGTTTCCCCCTGTAGCACTGCCACAATGACCACTGTAAGTGTGGGGGAAGGAGCGGCCACTGTACGCCCTTCTGCTACAGCCACATCTGGAGACGGCCTTGGAGTGTTAGCTATTGAGCGCACTCCGACTGGGAAAGGAAGGAGGAGTGGAACTGCGATAACTGCCCCCGTACGTGTCGGGGAGGGAGCGGACACTGTACATTCCTCATCCACTACCTCCTCCTCCTACGTGAGTAACACTGCGGTAACGGCCACTGTACGTGCCGGGGAAGGAGCGGCCACTGTACGCCCTTCAGTTACTTCCCGTTGGGCAGGCAGACCCGCGGTAACGGCCACTGGATGTGCTGGGGAGGGAGCTGCCACTGTACGCCCCTCATCTGCCTCTTCCTCCTTCGGGAGCAGCACCACCACAATGGCCACTGTACGTGTGGGGGATGGAGTGGCCACTGTACGCCCTTCAGCTGTGGACCTTAGGAATTGCGGAACCGCAACAACGGCCACTGTACGCATGGGGAAAGGAGCGGCCACTGTATGCCCTTCATCTGCGATTCCTGGGGTCCTCCCAGAGAAGGAGGTCTCTTGCGCGGCAGGCCTTTCTCCTCTCGGCTGCGTGGGACGCCCTTTACTTACTCCCTCCAGGTGTGGTTCCCTGGAGGTGCTGCCGGAGTGGTGGTATGGTCGTGTCGGTCCTGCCGTCTACCCCTGGTCGGTCCCGGTCACTGACGGATGCCAGATGGAAGAGGTGCCGTAGTCTACGCCTGATAGCGCCCCACCCTACAGGCGGCCGCAGTATCCGGACTCCCAGGGCTGGCTGGCAGGCCCCAGAGCCAGGCTGCTTGGGCTCCACTCCCCCACGGCCCTCCGCCCGGAGTAAGAGGCGACATGCCCGCCTCCTGCAGCTGTTCGACCCCAGCCCCGAGGGCCGCCCTCCAGGCCGAGTCCCCCAGATCGGAGGGCCTCCCTGCACCCCACCGATGAGGCTCCAGCATGAGGGCCTCCCAGGTCAAGGCCCCCAGACGGGAAAGCCTCCCTGCACCCCCCTGATGAAGAAGGTCCGGGCAGTGACATCCCTGCGGGCGGTGCATTGTCTCCCGCAGGAGGGCTCCCCAGTAGAGCCCCCTCCCACTCCCGGACGCCTTCTCTGTTAAGCCCAGGAAACAAGGGCAAGTAGTGACTTTAAATGCATCTCGTGTGTCTTAAAAACCACAGGGACGGGAGTGAACAGTGACAGTGAAAGAGTGAGGCCAAAATGATATAGGTGACATACAGTGAGACGAATATCCAGGCAGAACAAAAAAGACTAGTGAACACGGGTACAGAGACATACGGAAACAGATGGTCAAAACCAGGAGTGAGCGAGGAAAAACCAAAAACCTGCTAACAGTGTCTCAGCGACTAAGTAACTATCCCGAGTGTCGCAACTCGCACCCTGACGAGTTATAGTGATATTCACTCTCTCGACCCCTGGCCCTTTTTACCCCTAGTGCATCTGGTTTAGACTATTAAATGCTAGTTCTGCCTATAGCCATAATGCGGGTATTGAGTACTCATAACTCACCATCGATGTATAACTGAAAATCCCCACTCTCTGCCTGTGCTGTTTGTGTATACATTGTATTGAGAAGCTAACTCTGTAAACCTGTCTAAATCATATCCTGTATCTCTTTGTTTCTATATTGTAAAGGTGTGTTGAACTAAGACAATAGATGTGTTAAGGTGTACTGCCTAGTTTTTACGCCCTTTTCCTTTGTGGGTGCTTTACTTCCGGTCCGGAAAGAGGACCCCGCTCAGTCGCGGGCGTTTTTAGGACGAGAAGTCGGACTAAAAACATCCCGCATAACAGTAAAATCGCTTGGCAGCAAGAATAAAACTGTATATCATCGGACTGAAAAAGTTATGCTTCTGACAATCATTCAGAGGTTCAGAGGCTTACCTGATAATCATTTGGTACATTTTTTTTTATTTAATTTACCATCCCTTCAAAAAATTGAAGGAACATACATGATTCTAAATGGCACTGGAGACTTAGTACGACTTCTGCCCATATTACACATGCCACCGGGGAGGCAGTTTGTTCCGGTCTGAATGTGTATTTTCTTGGGAGTATACACTTACAGGTTAACAGGTAGCTAGGAATAAGAAATGTAGAAACTGTAGCAACTGGAAAATAATTGTGTGGTCACAATGATAAGAGTTTGTGAAAAAAGAAATGGATAAGAAAACACTTTTATCACAGAAAACAACATTCAGCATTTATTAGGTAACAGCATTGGTGCTGCTCTCGAGTGTCTGTCCTTTCCTTTCCTCTTTCCTTCTTTCTTTCCCTCCTCTTCTGTCGTTCTTTACTTCATTTCTTTCTCGTCCTTTTGTCTACGGGTGACTACACTCCCTCTTCTATCTTTCCTCTTCCTTCTGTCTATGGGTGACTTTACACTGAGTGAAAAGCTAAATGGTTTCCTGTACATCTTTGGTAGCTGCACATTAAGACCCTGACCCTTTGCCAACCACATTCTTCTTCTCCAACTATGTTTAGCCTTCGTCTGTTTCTGTAAACACTCTCGGAGGCCTTTTCTCAAATCCGGGACTGTCCCTTTGGTGCGCATGCGCGAGTGTATTGGAGAAATATTAAGGGGTAAAATTTACAAACTAATAAATTACAGGTAAGACAATAACTGTCATGTCGAAAATCGGTGTTAAGAATGAATAATGATCGGGACTTCATATATGTAAGGGATCAGCTGCAATATCCAACAATCAAAATAGCATTTATGAAAAGAGAATTTATGAAGTACTAACATTTAAAGACTTGCGTGTCGAAGCATGTTGTGTCATCTTCGGTCGAGTATCGGGAGAATGCTTGAGCTCCATACCATATTAAGGGCCAAATTCATCAGCAGGTGAGTTGTTACACACTCCATCGTACCAAAATTGGCCCACCAGGCACTAACTGATTTGGCTTTGAGACAGCGGCAGCGGCAGCTCGCATCAACAGCCACCGCCATCTTTCAAGAAGGCCCAGACATTCATCCATTTAAAGTTTAAGAACAGGCTGAGGACGTTTCGTCCCAAACACCTCTTCTTAATAGTAGTAGTAATAGTATTATTAGTAGGGTGAAGGGAGCAGCTGATGCACAACATTCTTCGAGCCCATCATCACACCTTTCCTGTTCACATCTTGGCCCAGCCAAGCTAGCTTCCCATCATACTTAGTACAACAGCATTAGGTTGGTTGGATGAGACAGGCACACCAAGAGCAGCAGTGGATAGGAACTGCTTTAGCCCGTTATCTTATGAGGTACAGGTGATCCAACAGCACACGGCCACCAGCCCATTGGATGTTCAAGTCCAACAGCCTACCTGTTCACCACATGCATCGGCAAACACTCGTGCCAGGGAACGATTGCACTGCACTGCTTTGCTCCACAGCATAGTTCCTGGGCACGGAAATGGAAGGAGTTGGATGCTTCAATGGCCACCCAAGTCAGTTATGCCTAATGCTCCAAAGAGAGAATAAGACAGTAAGTCACAAAGCATGCCAAAAACATATGACAGGAAAGGTCTCCGCAACATTCAGAGACTGACTGAGAAGAAAACTCCACACTAAACCCAAGGCGGCCTGCAGTCCTGATGGACCCAGGTTCGAATCCTGGCTGGGGCAGGGAACAGTTTAAGGATTTGAATTTCATAGAAGCAGACTTTCCTGATCTACCAGATGACCCGCCGACATGTCATAAAAGTTCCCCCCCTAATACCAATACACCAGTCCTGTATGAGACAGCCCTAGCATGTATTCAATATGGACGGTGGGTGTTAGCGCCGAAGTGGTGACATGTGGAGGTGTAGGAGGACTACTGGGCCTTGGGATAGGCTACTGCCCCCGAGATATAGGCCATGAAGCCTTTGCCCAGAGTTGGACACATAAAAAAAAAAATAAAAAATAAAAAAATAAAAAAAATCACTGAACTCGTACAGACAGCACACTGTCAGCCTACAATGAAGGATTCTCGAGGAAGATCCACCCACAGCAGGCAGGAGTGCACGAGCTCAGTCAACACTCCAGTAGGAAGAGAAAGCACAGGAGGCCAAAGTCACACCACCCCGGACCGACTGATGAAGTCTCACCAGTGGATGGGACAGGAAGCCTCCCAGGGATGACAGTGACCCTGTGCCATGCAACTGGAAGTGCATCGCAACCCATGCTACATGGGTCCCAAATTGATGGATGCACTCTGCAGAGCCCTATGCTCTGAGCAGGGTTCCTAGCATATCTTGCTCTAAAGTAGCATCCAACTGCCATCACACAACAGTCTTTGGGCACCATGGTTCACCCAGAGAAGGGAGGGGAAGCAGATGAAAGGGAGCATGCACACTCTTCTCTCTTCCTTTTTACCTCTTCAGTACATTTACTTCCTGCATGAATCGATGGAGGTGAAGAGAGTGGGGGAGTAAAAAAAAAAAAACGAGTTGTGTGAGAGATGGCTTCTCTGAGACCCAACACTGAACTGAATACCTTACTACTACTACAGACACGGTAGGGTGGGAAGGGGTCTCTCTTCCTTGGTAAAATTCGAGACCATTTCCGACGGGATTTTATCCTTTTGTCTCCCATTGGCTACTTGTGAGAAACAAGAATACAAACTCCTTGGGACATGGTACTCTCTGGGAGGTCAGAGCACCACGTTGAACTTCTCACACCTAATGGTGGCCCCCCCTAGAGGTGTTATAACGTCCTACCCAAGCTACACAGAGGCCAGGCATAGGAGAGAGAGGGATGTGCCATCGTGAACAAAGCAATGCCGCTATCTTATATGCTCACACACTGTACACGGGAGGGAACAGGTACCTCGAGACCACCAAACCACTGGCACCCAACGACCATCGATCAAGGCCAAACTCTAGGATGTGCACTGTACAGACACAGGACAACGGGAGAAGAGTTTATAGCATATTTTACCCTCAGGTCCTACAGCTGCTGCCACTTGAGAGTTCCTCTGGCCGGTTAGTTCACTCATCTTACGGAACAGTACGCAGACGACAGGGCACAGGCACACTTTTCGTTCTTCCTTTTCGTCCAGCCAGTTCACTTCCATACACCGATGGCAGGAGAGGGTTCATAGCAAATTGTACCCTAGAACCCTTCTGCTTCAGTTCCACTTGAGCGTTCTCCGGCACCTTAGTTCAGTCCAGTGAGGGAGCAGGGAGAGAGACTAGGGGGCATGTGCACACTCCTCATTGCGTTTTACCCCGCCAGTACATTCACTTCCTGCTGAAAATTATGGAGGTGAGGAGAGTGATGGTTAAAAGTCGAGTTTATATACAAAGATCATTTTTCTTAGACCCAGCACTGAACCGAACGCCTTACTACAGCTACTATTACAGACACTGTTAGGGGGTAGGCGGAATGGGGTGTTAGCGGAATCTGAGGTCATGATTTTGATAATGATGACGACATACACAGTATCTGTTACAAGGATCTGAGGTTATGATGATGGTGATGATACATTTCTGTTAGTGAGAAACTGACTGACTGATTATGTTGGTGATAATGATGATGATACATTTATGTTAGTGAGAAACTGACTGACTGATTATGTTGGTGATAATGATGATGATGATACATTTATGTCAGTGAGAAACAGAATGACTGACGATGATGATGATGATGACTAACTGGTGATGATGATGATGATGATGATGATGATAATGATAATGATACATTTATGTTACTGAGAAACAAAATGACTGATGATGATGACGATGATACATATCTCTTAGTGAGAAACAGACTGACTAATGATGATAATGATGATATTGATGATGATAAGTAGAAGAATGCATAATGATGATGATAATAATAATAATGATGATGATGAAGTGGAAAACTTGATGATGATGATGATGATGATGATGATAAAGTGGAAAACTTGATGATGATGACGATGATGATGATGATGATGATAAAGGAAATCTGCATGTTAATGATGATGATACTGATGGTCATGAAAAAGTGGAAAAGTGCGTGCTGGTAATGTTGGTATGATGATGTAGTTGCTTAGACATTGGCCTAATGTGGCCTATACTGGAAAGAAATTTGTCCTTTACAGGCGAAGTCGACCTGGAAAGCCTCATCTAACAGACGATTTTTGGTACTAACATAGAAGACATGGTAGCACATTTTCCTTGGCGATTAATTTTACTGATAACTCGATGTAGTGCTCTCTCTCTCTCTCTCTCTCTCTCTCTCTCTCTCTCTCTCTCTCTCTGAAGAAAAACGTCTTAAGGGTCATATTACATTTATCTCTGGAGATTCGTAACACCTCTTACTCAGTGATTTAATCTGCATACCGCTTCTCAGTAACCTCTTGTATATTACCGATGCAACGTCGGTATTAAAATAAACAACACACCAGGGAATGTTTGCGTATAACATGCAAAATGAATCGCTAAGAGAGAGGTGCAGCGAAGTCTCTTATGCCTCCTAGAAGAAAGAGTGACTTATCTATCCACGGTGGGGTAAGGACAACGTAGAGTCCATACGAGGACGACGTGAGAGTCCATATGAGATTCTCTCTTTCCAGATGAATCTACACTGAGTGACAGGCGAAATACTGTAGTTTCCTGTATCCCAGGTAATCATTTCCTACGCTGGATGGTTACCATATAACCATATGACGACTGGTGGTTTAGTGGGTTAAGGCGCTCTAGCCAGATGGAGCCTATAGGGGTTCCATCTGAGGGGTGGCTGGGGTTTCTTGCTATCGTAATGCCACTCAGGGGCCAGTGAGGCTGGCCACCGTTGCCTTGAATGTCGGGACTGAGTGGCTTATCCCGGGAATCCTACGTTTCTTTCTAAACGGGGCAAAGTGGGACTAGATATTGTTATTATTGTTGTTTTCATTGTTGAAGTTATTGGAGTCTTCCGGAGGTGGCAGAATAAGTCAATAAAACACGTCATCGGTAAGAACACGTTATCCCTTTCACTAAAATGACCTAATATTTCATTGCAGCTGCTGCCAGACGATTTTGTTCAGTCTGGTACAACACCCCAGCAGTGAAGGGTTTTAGCAAGGCAGTGTCTTCCCCAGCCAGTTCAAAAAGTATCTCCTAAGCTGAATAAAATCGTCTAGACATGTCGGTAATAAAACAGAAGTAATGGAGTTAACCACGTCACCACGATGGCTCAGTTAATGTTCTGTCAGTGCCACCCACAGACAACTTTTTTTTTTCATCTATGGAGATTTTTTTGGAACTGAGGAGATTGACGGTGACCCTCTTTAACCCCTTCATTACCAGAGGTCAATTGTGAGTTGAATAAAATAATTTGTAAAAAGAGGAATAATAATTTAAAAAAAAAATGCCACTGGACTTTCTGTTTATCTATTACCAGACAAGTGAATGCAGTAAGGGGCGGCCACAAATATATCGCCTCCAATTCGCCCTGTCTTCTACCTTTCAGCCCTGTTACGAATTCGTGAGATTGTTATTATGCCAATTCGTGACATTGCATTACTGTGGGAATTTGCGACATCGTATTATTGTGTGAGCCTACGAACGTAGTGGGAAGTCCCAGAAACTTTCGCTCAGGCAGCTAACCGTCCTGTGACGGCACTCCGACTGTAACTGTTTTTCAGAACATTCGTCACTGCTTCATAAGTGACTGTTCGTATGCACGACATTAGTGCTTCATTGAGCGGTATTTTTAATGTAATTATCATTCCTCTGCCTTGCTTCTCTAGCCTGTAAGTTAGGCCACGCTTACTCCCGGTGATTATGTACTCGCTTTGAGGCTAGTGTGACAACATTGTCTAGTTGGTGTAGAGTTGTCACAAGAGGAAGACGTTGTGAGCAGTGCACAGAACCAAGAGCCTGTCCCAGGAGCTACAGTCTCTAACATTTCTATCATTCACGCATCTCCCCACCGAGTTGGTGATCGGCAGCAGTGGACGTCAGCAATGCGAATTGCAGCGCCTCGACTAGCAGAGCCGCCCAGTCTACTGTATTTCACAGCTACTACTCAACTTGCTCCACTGACCAGTATTTTCTTTCTTTGTTTTCTAGGCTTAAGATTATTAGGTAGTTGTTTGAGTGCATGAGTGAGTATTTACTTTGTTTGCTATTCAGAATTTACTTTCTTATGTTCTTTTGTAACGTAACTGGGGGGCGCAGTAGCACAGTGGTAGCGCGCCGGACTCGTAATCGGGGGATTGCGAGATCGAGCCTCCCCCGGGCTGTCGTGCCGGGAGTGGTAGCTCGCTCCTGTAACCCTAGCGGGGCTATATAGTCCAATACAGGGCTTAGCTCGGGGGAACTCCATTTCTCCCATTTTTTTGTAACGTAAATTTATTTGTAATAATAAATTTAGCTCTTTTTGAGCTCGGTTAAATGTAATAACCATGTTTGATTTCTCCACATCGAACTTAATTGAATTTGTTTATTCTCCGTTTGCACGAACTTCCTTGTTATTAATCACGAGTGGCAGTTAAGCCAGTTCTTTTGTAGTGGTTCATAATAAATCCGTTGTGCCAGCCACGAGTTACCACCGGCATGAATCTGTCTATTATTACTAATTATCGATTGTCAGAGGTAAGAAAACTTTCTCAGAGGCCAACAGTATCAGCGATTTAGCATTCGTGAGTGATTTTTTTTTGTGCGAGGAAGAAGGAACCAAAGGCTATGACCCCGCATTAACTGTTCCTTCCAAGAGAAAAACAAAATACAAGCGAGAGCAAAATTCAAGATCCGATCATTTCAAGATGCCTGGACACACTGCGTTTGAAAGACTGGAGATCATAGGAAGCAGGAAATACAGATGGAGGGAGACAGTTCCAGAGTTGCTCTGTTGCATAAATGAAGGACTGGGAGTAATGGTTAACTCTCGCATTAGAGAGTTGGACAGAAAAGAGATGAGAGTTTGCTGCTAGACGGGTTGCTACACGCCCCTCGTAGAGGTGGAGGAATGCATGCAGACAGTTCAGAGGAGCAGTGACCACTGAAATACCGATAGAAAAGAGATAAAGATGCAACAGTGTGGAGAAGAGACAGAGGTTGAAGGGAGTCAGTAAGAGGAGGAGAGTTAATGAGACAAAAAGCCTTTGACTCCACCCTATTGAGCAGAGCTGTGTGTGGGGAACCTCCCCACACATGAGAGTTGTACTCCACGCAGAGGCGGATAAAACCCATGTATAGAGTCAACAATTGTGCAGGGGTAAAGAAGGAACTGAGTCGGCTTAACACGCCTAATCTCTTGGAAGCAGTTTTTATAAGAGATGTAATATTATCTTTCCAAGACAAGTCCTGAGTAAATGAAACCCCAGGCATGTTCAAAGATGACACAGGATTAAGCTGAATATTATTAAACTTTAGTGGGTACACCTGTGGAAGATTTTGTCAGGTTGATAGGTGTAAAAACTGAGTCTTTAATGCATTAAAAACAACAATATTATTTTTACCCCAGTCAGAGATTCGAGACAAGTCACACATTAGGTGTACCATAGCCTCATCCCTTCTTTGTTAAAATAATTGCTGAGATGTGCAATGTGGGAACCGAATAGAAAGGTGAAGGGTGGAGTTATCAGTGTATGAGTGGATAGGGTTAGATGTACAGCTTCGAAGGTCATTGATGAATAAAAGGAAGAGAGTTGGTGATAGGACAGAGCCCTGAGAAACACCACTGTTGATAGATCTAAAAGAAGAATGATGGCCGTCTACAACAGCAGCTATAGAACGACCAGAAAGGAAGCTAGAGATGAAGGCACAGACTGAAGAACAGAAACCGTAAGAGGGTAGTTTGGAAATTCAAGATTTATGCCAGACTCAATCGAAAGCCTTTGAGATGTCAAGGGCAATGGCAAAGCTTTCGCCAAAGTCCTGAAAGTAGGATGACCAGGAGTCTGAAAGGTAGGTGAGAAGATTGCCAGTGGCGGGACCCTGACGGAACGAATACTGACGATCAGAAAGAAGGTTATGATAGGGAAGATGCTTTAAAATTTTTCTGTGTAGAATTGACCCCAAAACTTTTGAAATACAGGATGTTAAACCAGTTAGACGATAGTTAGAGGGTTGGGAATGGTCACCCTTCTCTGGGACTGGCTGAATGAGAGCAAACGTCCAGCAAGAAGGAAAGGTACAAGTTGATAGACAAAGGCGAACGAGTTTGCCTAGGCAGGGTGTAAGCATAGAAGCACAGTCCTTGAGAACAACAGGAGGGACTCCATCAGCCTCATATGCCTTGTTAGTATTGAGGCCTGTGATGGCAGAAAATACATCAGCTGAAGAAATTATAATGTCAGCCATGAGGAACTCAGAGGGGGGAAGTGATGGAGGAACAGCACTAGAATCATCTAAGGCGGAATTGGAGGAGAAAGTCTGAGTGAAGAGATCTGCTTTATCAGTAGAAGAAATAACTACAGAGCCATCAGAGTAGAAAAGAGGAGGAAAGGATGATGAGGTAAAGTTGTTAGAAAGGTTTTTGGCAGGGTGACAGAAGGAGCAGGAAGAATTCGAGTTGGAAAGGTGAGAGCATTTAGTACGGATGACATTATTTTTAGCAGCGCGAAGAACAGAGCACGATTCCAGACAGAAACATATGAAAGATGTGATTCAGAGGTGGGTTGGCTCTGGTCGCTTTTATAGGCTCTCTCCTTGTTGTGGACAGCATTAGAACAAGCATGATTAAACCAAGGCTTTCTTGCATTAGACAAAGGATATGAGAAGGGAATGTATCCTTCCATGCCCAAAAGAATAACCTCCGTAACGCGCAAGGCACACTCAGATGGCTCCCGGCCGTGGAAGCAATAATCATTCCAGGGAAAATCAAAGAAGTACCGCCGGAGGGCCTCCCAATCTGCAGCTCCAAAATGCCACAGACGACGTTTCTTTGGAGCGTCCACAGGCTGTACCGGAGCGATAGAACAGGTTAAGGTAATAAGGTTGTGATCGGAGGAGCCCAACAGAGAGAAAAGATTAACAATGTAAGCGAAAGGATTAATTGTAAGGAAGAGGTCTAGTATGTTGGAGCTCTCTCCAAGGCGGTCAAGGATACTGGTAGGGTGTTGTACAAGCTGCTCTAGGTCATTAAGGATAGAAAAGGTGTAGGCTTGTTCACCAGGTGGATCAGTGAAAGGAGAGGAGAGCCAAAGGTGGTGGTGAACATTGATATCTCCTAGAATGGAGATTTCAGAGAAAGAAGAAATGGATAGAATGTGTTCCATTGTAGAAGTAAGATAGTTGAAGAATTATTGATAGTAGAATTAGGGGATAAGTAAACAGTGCAGATAAATTTAGTCAGAGAATGATAGGAAAGCCGAAGCCAGAGTGTAGAGAATTGAGAAGAATCAAGTTCAGGAACACGAGAGCAAGATAAGTCGTTGCGTATATATATACACAAAAGCCACGTTTGGCTTTGAAATGAGTATAGAGAGAGTAAGAGGATACAGAAAAGGGTTTGCTGTCAGTTGCCTCAGACAGCTGAGTCTCAGTTAGGAAATGAAGGTAAGGTTTAGAGGAGGAGAGGTGGTGCTCAAGAGAGTGAATGTTGGAGGAAAGGCCACGAATGTTGCAGAAATGAAGAAGTGAGTCAGACAGTGGGTCCAGGCAGTTTGAGTCATCACTGGGAGAGGGGCAGAAGGTGGGGGCATTTATGGTCCCCCCCCCCCGGGGACTCCAAGGCTATATATTTCGAATCCATGATCATTTTTTAAATTTTGGAAAAGGAAGTGTAGTGTGAATTGTGCATGTAGTTTGGTGTTGACAGTTAGAGATACTTGTACTGGAGAGCATGCTGGCATACTCTCTGTGTTACTGAGTCACTGAAAAAATTCAGCAAAGAGGGATGCTCGGGAACTAGTCCCGAGGGCTGATGCAACGGGAGCTCCAGCTCTCTCTGACATCAGCTTTCCATCCACCTTGGGAGTACTGCCCTGCTCGACTGGTGCTACAGTCTCCGCTGTGTACTTACTGTTGAGAAAGTTTATGAAATTCTCGTCTTTAGAGAATCGGCGAAGGAAGGACGTTTTAAGTAAAAACTTACTACTTGATTCCATAACTCGATTCCTTTGCGACAACCGACGATTTATTTGCAATTTATTCTTATTTCCACTTGTCCTCTTGACATCTGGTGACCTCATTCCAGGATATTAACTCGTAGCATTCAAGTTATTAACGAAATAATAAACTCACTCATAGCTAGTAATTAGTTATAATCATTAAAGTTTACAGGCACTAGCTTACTGGTGTTATTTTCTTCTGCATTATTAATTTTATGTACAAATTTTCCCAGCCTGTCAAAAAATTTTATTTTTCTTTCCTTACCAGCATAAATAGATAAGACTGGTTACCACCAGCCTGTGCCAATATTTTTTATTTTCAATTATTAGCGTTCGACTGCGAAACAGCAGTCAGTATGTCAGTTTTTAGTTCATTCAGCCTCAGTTTGAGTTAGCATCATGGCTACTACAGGTAGTTTATACATACAGGAAGCCAAGGATATGGGGTTTACCAGTCCCTAGGAAATTTTAAGCTGTGTGCTCTCACAGTACCCTTATGAACAGCAACGTGAGAGTGATGCCTGTCAAGAGTGTAAAATTCAACGTGAACATGAGCGAGAACAGTGTGAGGAACGTGAGAGAGAACACGAACACGAGCAAGAACAGCGCGAAGAACGTGAGAGAGAACGTCAACATGAGCGTGCCAAGCGCGAGGCACGTGAGAAACATAAGCTTCAGGTGTTGAAGCTCAAGCGAGACTCCTTGGCTATGGGCACATCAGGTGCAGCCGACCCGAGCTCCACGAGTGCTCTCCCGGCACATGTTCTGGAAACCCTGTGCCTCAAGCTTCCCTCATACAAGACAAGTGAAACGAACTGTTCATAGCTCCTTTTGAGGACATGACGCCGCTGTACCAGCTGGACGAGGCAGCCAAACGGCTCCAATTTCTTAGCTTGTTTGAGGGCCTTGCCCTCTATATTGTCCACAGAATTGGTGGAGACAATCTCACATATGAGATGATGAAGATCAGACTCACCAAAGTGTATGGTCTCATGGTTAACAATGCCAGGAGTCAATTCATGAGGGCGCATCTCCAAGAGAAGGAGACTGCTGTCCAGTTCCTCGACCATCTCACTGCATACTTAGATGAGTGGATAGGGAAAGACGAGACCCCTCACGTGCGAGTGGGGATAATTGACCTTATGATACGTATGCAGCTTGAAAAGTCATGGCCTGCTGAGCTTATGGCTCAGCAAAAGATTTGTCAAGTAAAGAATGCCAGCCAAATAGTAGAAAAGGCTGATGCATTCTTCACTGCATATGGATACCAAACTCGTAAGCAACAGTCCTGGAACAGGAAAGATACTGCCAAGTCTGGGAAGCCATCTCAGATCGAACCCCAGCATCAAGGCCATTCTCAGAATAATGGCCACGGTCAAGACAGATCACAAAAAAAGGACCAAGGGCAGTATGTTCAGCAACCTGCCTGGAAGGGGTGCAACAAATACCCTAACCAGCAGCAGTATCAGCAATGCAGTCAACATTTAGGACAACCTTTTTCAGCACCATCCCCAGCGTATCAAAGGCAGGAGGGAAATGCAGCCTTCATTCCCCGACAAACGCACGATAGTGTAGTCCCTAGTAGCAAAGGTCCTCCCTCACAAGTAACTAGTCCTCCTCAGACAGTGAGCCCTTCTCCAAAGGTGGTCAACGGTCCAACTCCCCAGGTGGTGAGTACAACCCCTTAGGGATCTAGTCCTCAGGGCAACACATTTGCAGAGTTGTGCGCTATGCAGCCTTATCAATGGCTGGCTGCCTCCTCCACAGGTCTTCCCTCATGTAACAGTACCTTCCTTGTTCAGCCAGGGTTTGTGGGAGGTGTTTCTGTGTATGTCCTGAGAGACAATGGTTCCTCAGGTTGCTCTGTCAGGCAGGGTCTAGTTTGGCCTGAAGAGTACACAGGTAGACATATCCAAGCTCAGCTTATTGATAAATCAGTGAGACTGTATCCTGAGGCATGTATCCAGGTAGCATCTCCCATTTACACTGGTTCAACAGTTGCAGTTGTCATGCCAGAACCTTGTTTGACCTTATTATAGGTAACATACCAGATGCCAAGTATAGTTGCCTTGTAGATGCCGCTACTCAGACTTCAGCTTCAGTAACATGAGCCATGGCCAAGGCTACAAACTGTGTCACCCCACTGGCCATTGCAGCACCATGAGATCTGATTTGTAGTCAAGATATTGTCCTGGAACAACAGTCTGACCCGACACTTGCTGTTGTGCAGAAGAAACTAAAGGGCAGTGTGATTAAGTATTCACGAGGAGGTCAAGCCAGGTTCTATTGTAAACAGGACAGCTGTACGGAGAGTCACAAACACCCCAGGGCGAGGTTCGACTGCAGTTTCTCATTCCATTAATGTGTCGCCAAGCAGTGTTCAAAATTAAGTAATTGTTCAGCTTCGGGAGGTCACATGGGCAAAAAGAAAACCCTGGGCCATATTCGTGCTGACTTTTTCCGGCCAGGAATGGGACAGGAAATAAACAGGCTTGTGCGTTCCTGCAATGTGTGTCAACGTACCACCAATCAGGGACGTGTCCTTCCTGTGCTGTTTGAATCCATGCCCATAATCTCTGAGTCATTTGAGAGAGAGGGTAGTAGCAATGTGGGTGCAGACCTGACGTCTTGCTCGGTCCCACAGGACACGTTATGTTCAGAGACTGTACATACCTATGTACTGTAGGTTAAGGGGGAAGTATAAGACCCCTGCAGAGGCAATCCAAGGCTGTGACTAAATTACTTTGTGGTGCATCTTGAACTGTGGGCCTTTCTGAGGATTCCCGGAGAATACATGCTATCCACATGAGTGTTCACACTCACGCTGGGTGTTAAAATGTGACCTGTCCGAGTTTACTAAGATATTCTCAACTTACTGATATTAGTCGTAAATGTAGAATTATAAGGGTACGTATGCTTTTAGGATGTCTGAGTGCGTAGGAACAAATACTGCCAGACAGTACTTAGACTAGGAGCATATGCACAGAGCCCTGAGTTAGTGATCACTACTATTACTTTCGACCTGTGGTGAGCTGTGGGTCACTGAGGGCCTTGTTAGTCTATTAGCACCTGTTTGGATCTTTTAGACGTACCAGGGGTCGATGCTGCAGGGGCTGGATCAGCTGAAGTGAAGCATGGTCTCGCAGATGAGAGAAGGAGCTGGTGCCTGATTGACTGCTGTCTTCCCCGTAAGCGCCAGGCAAGGCTTTGGACCTCACCCCTTATATCTGCGTTGTGTCTATGCATTAACCAGGGAACACCTTGTTCTCCGGTTAACAGAGATATAGGTTTAACCAGTAAACTACAGGTGTCCTCAGCGATTAATGCAATCCAAGGACTAGCATGTTCCCTGGTTAATAATCTGCCTAATAAGAAAATAATGGCAACCTCGAATGTTCAAAGCTTTGGCTGTCAGTTGAATTTTCAGGTGAAGCGTACTTTTCATTGTGTATGCATTGACTACTGGGCAGAGGGCAGTTGCAGTTTAATACAAATTGTTTGTCACATTGACACTATTGATGCTCCACCTTGATTGATTTCACAGATACAGTTGGCAGGTGAAGCAGGTTTGCAGTGCAGGTACAGCGATAGGCGTGGCAGTTTTGCAGTGCGGATTATCTGATCGTCTCTGCCGTACGCTGCTGCCCCTTTTTCTCTGCCCTCATCGTCTCCATTTGCTATTAATTTGTATTATATCATTTAACACATAGATACAGTTACACTACATCTATCACACCTACACCGTATATCACATACACCCCACTACATAACAATTAGTTGTTAAAGTAAATGTTGCAAACTTTTGCTCAGTTTGACCTGAGTACAGATTTTTCACCAGTCACAAAGTTTTTCCCCCTCAAGTTTGCCTCTTTAATGTAAATACGAGTTTTTTTACACTCATTGAAAACACACCACAGTGGGAATCTCGTGTGACTGAGTTAGGATGTACAGTCGTGGTCATAAATAATCACCTATCATTCGGTACCCCGTGCCTCAGGCTGCTTCCTTTATGCGCGGCAAGTCACAGTGGGGTAAGAGAGGCTGAGAGGGAGGGGCCAGAGGGAGAGAAGGGAAGGTGGCTGGGGGAACGAGTGATAGTACGAGGGTGGAGTAAGGGAGGGGAGGTAGGGGAGGGAGAATGAAATGCGAAGTGGTTGGTGGTCACATTATTTGTCTATTTTCTTTCATTCAGGGCATGATAAAAGAGTCAATATTCGGTAGATAATGCTGCATTGAAGTTTCGAATACTTGGGTGCTGTTATATCAGATAACGGAGGAAGTGAGAAGGAAATTGTAAGAACTGGTATTGCTAAAGGAGATTTCGGACGAATGAGAAAAAATTTAACTACCATAACTATGGATATGAGGACACGAATATGAGTGTTGAAATCTTTTGTCTGGTCGACGCTACTATACGGGTGCGAAAGGTGGACAGTAAAGAAAATGAGAGTGAGATTACAAGCAGATGAGGTATGGTTTATTGAGAAGAATGATGCGAATATCATGGATAGAAAAAGTAACAAATGAAGAAGTTCTGAGAAGGGCAAGAGTGGAAAGAGAAAAGATGAAGACTATAAGGAAGAGACATGGAATTTTTGGGACATGTTATAAGAGTAAAAGAACTTGAAAATGACTACGTGGAAGAGTAGAGGGAAGAAGAGCAAGAGGAAAACAATGGTGAAAGTATATGGATTGTATACGAAGCAGTTTACAAGAAAGAATCAGCAATGTGGAGTTAATCAGGATAGCTGAGGATAGAGGAAGATGGCGCTCCATGGCCGCTAACGTCACATGACTGGCACTTCGGTAAAAGGTAAAGGTAATGCTCCATTGTATCTTGTATAGCGGCGTCTGATAACAAGCTTTAGATAGGTGGTGATATCAATTCCTGGCTCGTGAGAGAAATATACGGACATGACAGATCAAACATTAGAGCAGAACCATCGATACTGTGTGGGCGCAGACTATCAACGCGTGGGAGCCAGAGAACGAGAGGACACAGGCTCGCCTCCTACAGCACACCACGGACGAGTGGGAGCTGTTCAGACGAAACTAGCAAACCATCAACAACATTGTTTCCTCGCTGCCGCGTAGACTGCAAGAGGTTATTAAGAGGCAGGAGGCCACTGGACTACTTAATAAGGTTTTCGTTGTTGATTTGGCTTTACCAATGTAGGTAAACATTGACAGATACATTTTGGGAGTTTGGGTATGATTTTATTTTCCTTCTAAAATTTTATGAGAGATATCGTAACTATATCCAACCATGTGCACTGACATCAAATTTATTTATCTTTTATGCACAATTATCTGGCTCCGTACTAATAATTGATCTGACACGTCAGTATATTTCTCTCAGGAGCCAGCCCTTGATATCACCACCAATCTAAAGCTTGTTATCTGAAGTCGGTATACAAGATGTAATGCAGCATTACCTACGAATATTAACTCCTTTATATCATGTCCCGAATGAATGAAAATAGACGAATAATGTGACCACCACTTCGCATTCATTCTTCCTCCCCTCCCTCACTGCACCCGCACACCATCACTCACCCCCCACCCGCCTTGCCTTCTCATTTTGGCCCCTCCCTCTCAGCCCCTCTTGCTCCGCTGTGACTTGTCGCGCATAAAGGAGGCAGCCTGAGGCACGGGGTACTGGAGGATAGATGATTTTTTACGACCACGACTTATATTACCTACTGTTAAATTTTTCTCTGAAAATTTTTCCTTTTAATGGGGCGAAATGTCATGAATTTGCGAGATTGTTATTATGCCAGTTCGTGACATTGTATTGCTATGGGAACTCATGACGTTGTATTATTGTGTGAGCCTATGAACGCAGTGGGAAATCCCAGAAAATTTCGTTCAGGCAGCTAACTGTCCAGTGGCGGCTCTCCGACTGTAACTGTTTTTCAGAACATTCGTCAATGCTTAATAAGTGGCTGTTCTTATGCACGACATTAGTGCTTCACTGAGCGATATTTTTAGTGTAATTATCGTTCTTCTGCCTTGCCTCTCCAGCTGTTATGTTAGGCCATGGCTACTTCTGATGATCGTGTATTAGCTTTGAGGCTGGCGTGAGAACGTTAACCAGTTGGTGTAGAGCTGTCTTGGGAGGAGGACATCGTGAGCAGTGCAGAGATGCAAGACCCTGTCTCAGCGGCTACAGTCTCGAGCAGTTCTACGATCCCCACATCTCTCCTCACCGGGTTAGTGATCGGCAGCAGTGGACGTCAGCAGTGCGAATTGCAGCGCCTCGAGTAGCAGAGCCGCCCAGTTTATTTCGCAGCCACGACTCCATTTTCTCACTAACCAGTATTATCTTTCCTTGTTTTCTAGGCTAAAAATCATTTGGTAGTTGTGTGAGTGTATGAGTGAGTATTTACGTTGTTTGCAATTCTGAATTTACTTGTTTAAGTTCCCTTGTAACATAAATTTATTTGTTGCAGTTAATAAATTTTCAGTTCTTTTTGAGCTCAGTTAAATAAAATAACCGTGTTTGATTTCTCCACATTGATCTTACTTAAATTTGCTTACTCCCTATTTGCACGAACTTTCCTTGTTATTAATCACGCGTGGTAGTTAAGCCAGTTCTTCCGTATTGGTTCATAATAGATCCGTTGTGCCAGGCAGGAGTTAGCACCAGCAAGAATCTGTCAATACTAATTATCGATTTTCAGGGTTAAGAAAACTTTCTCAGAGGCCAACAGTATCAACGATTTAGCATTCGTGAGTGATTGGTCTCTGCTGTGTACTGTTGAGAAAATTTATGAAATTCCCGTCTTTAGAGAATCGGCGAAGTTAGCAAGTATAAAGTAAAAACTTACTACTTGATTCCATAAGTCGATTCTGTGGTGTGATTGGTGTAGATGAAAGAATTTGGCAACACTGCGTGATGAGAGCTGGCAACACGGGGGAAAAGCAAAGTGAGACGAGGGTGCTGGCGAACGGGCAGTTTTGAAGTGGTGGCTTGCTTGGTGAGACGTTTCTGATTCCTGCGGTGGCAAGGAGGTTGATTGTTTTAGGGAGCTCCTCTTGCGATGGTGATTTTCCCAACCTTAGTCGCAATGGGGCTGTAAGGTCGGTAATAGTTGGTCACGAAAAGTCTGGAAGGTCAACATAAGGAGGCGCAGGTGACCTGCAGGGAGGACAGGTGCTGGAGACTCGAACAAGCAGTCGACTGACTCTGCTGCCACAGATAAGGTGATTGAATTTTCTGTTATCCCACAAGCTATCTAGGCTGTGTATCAACATGGCTGGAAAAGGGAAGCTGAGTAGTGAGATGATGAGGTCGTATGATGGTCAGGGCGATGTGGTGGCCTGGTTAAAAAAGGCTGAGTTGGTGGCCAAACTGACGGACATCAAAGATTTGGCCAGTTTTGTACCACTGTTTCTGGAAGGAGATGCATTAGCCTTGTATCTTGAGATGAATGAGAGCAATCAGCAGGACTATAAGAAAATAGGAAATAGATTGAAGGCAGCTTTTTCCCAAGGGATGTTTGAGGCATATGGAGCGTTAAAGAAGATCCAGTGGATAGGTGAACAGGTGGATGTTTTTGCCAACGAAATAAGATGGCTAGCAGGGCTAGCGGGCTGGAAGGGTGAGGGCCTGGAGAGGGCTGTAATGTTAGGATTTGTGACTGGGATCCCAGATAGGATATCAGTGGAACTGCAGCAGGTGAAGGACATTGAAACGGTGGATATGAGTGATTTATCATGAGGGCTAGAGTATTGACCTCTGGAGCTGGGGGTCAGGAAGTTGTAGCAGTTGCAACTAGAGGTCCGGTATCAGCGGAACGCTGGCAAGCTCCTCAGTGTGCCTCATCCTCACGAGGCGAGCAAAGTAGCAAGAGGGAGACTCGGGGGTTCAAGGGTCGTTGCTTCCGATGTGGTGGTCCTCACATGATTAAAGATTGTAGAGAGCCAAAGCCAGCCCTAACATTTTACAGATGTGGAAAGGAGGGTCACATAGCGAGTTGGTGTGACCAGGGAAATGGGCAGGGGGGAGCTGCTGCGCCGGAAGCTACCCCCTCAGACAAGTAAAGATGCTTCCAAGTTCCCTGCCAGTAGTCAAGGTCTTGGTGGGGGCCAGGAGGGTGAGGGCACTGGTGGATTCTGGTTGCTCAACCACTGTGTGTGCCTCCCGATTAGTAGGGAGATGTACAGAGAAGGGTGAAGGGCTGGTAACAGTTGATGGGAGAGAAATTGGATGCGAGGGCACCAAAGAAGTAGAGTTGACGGTGCAAGGGACCCGGCTGAGACTTAAGGTTATCGTGCTTGCTGAAGTGATTAATGGGATCGACGTAGTGGTGGGAATGGATGTGATTAGTCAACTGGGTGGCGTGATGATAAGGAATGGAGGAGTAACTTTTGGGAAGGCATCAGAATCCTGCTCACAGGTAGGGAGAGGGGAGGTTCAGTGTGCCGTTGCAGTAGCAGAGGTAGGGTTGGAAGGAAGTTGCAAGAGTGCTGAGCCTGAGGGACTCAAGAAGTTAGAGTCGAAGACAGCTGTTGGACAGAAGGCTGATCTATGTAAAATAGTAGACAAAGACTTCGTTGCAGAATTTGACGGCACGAAGTGGGTAATGGAGTGGTTTCTAAAGGGAGAGTCACCGGTTTTGAAGGATAAGGTGGGTTGTCATGAGCATGCAATGAAAGAGCCCATAAGAGAAGAATTTGACAGGGAGGTGGAGAGATGGATCGCTGAGGGTATACTGGTGCCGTGGGGGAAGGAAGTGAAAAGTGGAGTGTTGCCATTGATGCCGGTGGTGCAGCCGACGAAGAACAAGGTTCGGCCAGTACTGGACTTCCGTGAGCTCAATGTTCATGTGATGTCTCATACAGGCGACGATGCTGTCAATGTGTGTAGTGAGACACTGAGAGAATGGAGACGGATGAGTGGAGCCTCGACCATCGTGGATTTGAAGTCAGCCTACCTGCAAGTTCATGTTGTCAAGAAGTTGTGGGGGTACCAGCTGGTGAACTACAAGGGGAAAACATATTGTTTAACGAGGCTGGGTTTCAGGTTAAGTTCGGCACCGAAAATTATGATAAGGATCCTCAAAATAATGTTGAGTAAAGGGAAAGGGATGGAGGCTGCTACAAATTCATATTTTGATGATATACTGATCGATGAGATGAGGCTTGCAGTATCTGAAGTTGTGGAGCACCTGAAGCTGTATGGATTGGCCACGAAACTGCCTGAGTCACTGGAAGAGAGTACTGCCTTGGGTCTGAGACTGGAAAGAGAGAGAACTGGGGAGCTAGTTTTCTGGAGAGCCAATGAGGTGCCGGCAGTGAGAGAGGACTTGAGTAGGAGAGAGATGTTTTCCGTGTGTGGAAACTTGGTGGGCCACTACCCAGTTGCAAGATGGCTCCGGGTAGCTTGTAGTTATGTGAGGAGGAGAGCCGAGGGTGTGAGATGGGAGGACAAGATTGGGAAGGAGACTGTTGAAATGATGCAAGATATCGTGAGGCGGGTAAGGCACAAAGACCCGGTAAGAGGGAGATGGTACGCGGCCAGGTCGGAGAAAGGAGATGTTTGGTGTGACACAAGCACTGTCGCAACGGGAGTGATTTTGGAGATTGGTGATGAGACTGTTGAGGATGGTGCGTGGTTAAGGAAAAAGACGACTACAACCATATCAACATGGCAGAGCTGGATGCTGTACTGAAAGGCGTCAATTTAGCTCTAAAGTGGGACTTGCGAGACATCGAGTTGCGAACGGATTCAGCTACAGTGTTTGGTTGGCTGAGATCAGCAGTGACTGCTGAGAACAGAGTTCGTGTGAAGGGACTCTCAGAACTGATTGTGAAGCGCCGCTTGGGGATCTTGAAAGACTTGATAGAAGAGTTCAGGGTCAACCTGCGTTTAAGTTTTGTGCCGTCTGAGAAGAATAAAGCAGATGTGCTAACGAGGGTGAAGAAAGTGTGGCTAGGGGTCCCGGAAGAGGCTATGGTGTGCTGCACAGGAGTCCAAAGTGTGGAAGATCTGCACCAAATGCACCACATGGGCGTTGATAGGACACTGTACATGGCGAGGAAGGTTGACCCAGCAGTCATGAGAGACAAGGTCTGTCGGGTGGTGAGACACTGTAGCAAGTGTAAGTCAATTGATCCCGCACCAGTTGTGCATGAAACGGGGGAGATCAGAGTAGAGAGCAATTGGAAGAGACTAGCAGTGGATGTGATGCATTACAGGCAGGGGCTGTATTTATCTATGGTTGATTGTGGACCTGGTAGGGTAGCTATATGGAGAAAGCTGAGGGCAGAAAATGCAGAGGAAATTGCAGGAGCACTGAACGAGGTATTTTTGGATAGGGGCCCAGTCGATGAGGTGCTGATTGATAACAGCACTGCTTTCCGGTCGCAGGTTTTGAAGAATGTGCTTGACAAGTGGAATATTAGTCGTTACTTTAGAGCTGCTACCGGCCAAGTGGAAATGGAACTGTGGAGAGACATCATCGGACAATCAAGGCCATGGCAGAAAAGGCTCAGGTGACACCTATGGAGGCGGTATTTTGGTATAATATGTCGCCCAAGTCAGGCCAGGATGAGACGACTGTTCTGCAGAGGGCGGTGTTTAAGTATGAGTGGCGTTTCCTAGTATGGTACCAAAGAGTGTGGGGGGCGAGGAAGGAGGTGCGTCCGTCCAGATTGGAGATGAGGTTTGGGTGAAGCCACCGAATGCAAAATGCACGTCACAATGGGGGAAGGGCTCAGTGACTGATGTGCATTTCCAGAACAATGTCTCCATCGATGGGATGCCGCAGCATATCCTGGACATTAGAAGAGTCGTGGACTCATCGACGGAGGACGAGGGGCCAGTGGCACCTGGTGGGGACGAAGTGGTAGTAACATCTGGTGAAGACGAGGAGATACCACGGCGGTTGCGGCGAGAGAGACGACCACCGGTGTGGATGAGAGATTATGAAGAGGGAGAGTCAAGCGGGGAGGAGTATTAATTAGTGATCTTAAGATCAAGGGGGCGTGTAGTGTGATTGGTGTAGATGAAAGAATTTGGCAGTACTGCGTGATGAGAACTGGCAACACGGGGGAAAAGCAAAGTGAGACGAGGGTGCTGGCGAGGGGGCAGTTTTGAAGTGGTGGCTTGCTTGGTGAGACGTTTCTGATTCCTGCGGTGGCAAGGAGGTTGGTTGTTTTAGGGAGCTCCTCTTGCGATGGTGATTTTCCCAACCTTAGTCGCAATGGGGCTGTAAGGTCGGTAATAGTTGGTCACGAAAAGTCTGGAAGGTCAACATAAGGAGGCGCAGGTGACCTGCAGGGAGGACAGGGCTGGAGACTCGAACAAGCAGTCAACTGACTCTGCTGCCACAGATAAGGTGATTAAATTTTCTGCTATCCCACAGATTCCTTTGTAACAACCGACAATTTATTTGCAATTTATTCTTATTTCCACTTCCCCCCCATGACAAACACCCTTCCCTCCAATTCGCTTCCCCTTCTCTAATACATCTCTCCATTCCATCCCTCTATCTCATCTTTGGTCTCCCCCTCCTCAGTGTCTGCTCCACTTCACTAACGTAAGCAAATAAACTCTTCTATTTAAACTTTCATTCTCCATCATCTCTACATGGCCATACAGTCAGAAAGTGTTTCTCTTAACACTTCCAATCGCATTGATATCAACACCTCAACGCTCCTTTACTTCCTCATTTGTCTGTCTTCCTCTCTTTATAGCTCCACATACTGCACATTAAAAACACCACCACAATGCTCCTTCTTTATTTGCTTGTCTTTTTACCCCAGATGCTGCACACCTACATCAACACCACAACGCACCTTTGCTTCCTTGTTTGTCTGTCTATCTCTGTATAACGCCACATGCTTCTAAACACCCTGTCGTTCGATGCGTTTTTTTCTTTATTCTTGCAGCCAGTGAACGATTTTATTTAGGCAGACTTTTGGAACTGGAAGGGTTATGATAGTCTACAGTACATTGTCCTTTGGTTACTATAGTCTGTTCACTTTAACTAGGTGTAAAACTGTCATCGATTCAATTCTACCGAAGTTTTACTAAGAAAACAACAATAGAACATGATGCTATGCTCGTTTCACTCTATTTTGCCCCCAAACTAACATCTCACCATCTAGAGTGCTGAACTGTAACAGTAGATTAATGTTAGTGTGCGGTGTTAGTCACGAAGAAGTACTATGGAGGGATGTAAAGCCGTGGCATTGTCCTTTTTTGCAAGTGGGCCACATGAACTAAGCTGCAAAAATAGAAAATCTGGGCCAGGTTAGATTAAAAAGAGAATAGTCAGGAAGAAGTTCTATAAAAAAGATGTTGAGCGATTGTAATTCTTTTTTCTGCCACTGAAATATGAAAATAAGCAGCAAAAGGACGAAGAACTCATTTAAAACGAGTGAACAATGGTCGACTGTTCCAACCTGAATAAAGAAAATGCACACAAATACACACACACACACACACACACACACACACACACACACACACACACACACACACACACACACAAAACGAAAACAAAATATGATAAAATACGAAAAAAATTGTAAAAATGTCCTTGATGAGATCAGTGTTGAATAGAGACAGACAGACAAACAGAGAGGGGAGGTGGGAGAGGTGTTAATTTTTAAAATCTTATTGA
This sequence comes from Coenobita brevimanus, assembly GCF_032717465.1. NCBI lineage: Eukaryota > Metazoa > Arthropoda > Malacostraca > Decapoda > Coenobitidae > Coenobita > Coenobita brevimanus. The sequence goes on from NC_136972.1 coordinate 22,623,542, forward strand.
GTCTGGCTTTGTTCACAAAGTAATCCTTACGGATTTATCCTACACATCTCAATACCCTATTTTGTGTTACTGGAGCAAGTTATATTTCGGTATCACATTCAGACAATATCATCAATGCAGGGGTGCTACGAGGGCTCTCATGTCAGGGCACAAAGGCAAAACAACGATAAGAGAGTGATGGGTCCATTACAGTAACACGCAGATATGGAATATTCATAGCGTAAGTAACGAGTAATAGCATACCGGGTAATTGTAGACCAAGGAAATGGGGGAGACATGCAGGGAGGGAGGAGGAGAGATAAAGGTGTTTATAGCCACATGCAAAATTCGCCGAAATTTTTTTGCCAGCATTGTGTCCTGCCTTCCATATCTCTCCTTCCTTCCCAAACGACTGTTTGATTGTGTTTCATATTGCTGTCCCGTAAAAAGAGCTCACATAACACCTCCCATTGTCATAGTCAGTAGAGAAATATTAGGGAACTTTTGCCATGTACATAAGAGGTGAATATGTGATAAGGAAAGATAAGAGTGCGATAAGGGTGTGTATGCACAAAGAGGCGCTATTTCATTGTTCATACCTGGCAAAGATCGATGGCCAAGTGTACTCAGTCGGTCGATTTTAATGCATTATTTTTTCTCTAGCTCGACGTAAAAGGTCCATCTATCCATCTTCAATATTGAGTTTTAACAATAGATTAACACTAGAACAGCGTTTCTTAACCTGGGGTGCTAGCACCCGCAGGGGGTGCTGAAATCAATTTTAAGGGGTGCTGGAAAATGCTGCATTATATTTTTTCTTACTGGATTTGCTTAGTATTGGCATCCTTGATTTTTTTTTTTTTTTAGACTATAAAATAAACTGTTAGGCAGTACTTCACATCACTTTAACCCTGCAGTAGTGTAGCAACTGCAGTCCCAGTAACCAGATTTAGAGGGGTGCTGGACTGAGACCTTATTACAGGGTGGGTGCTGAGGTCGGAAAAGGTTAAGAAACGCTGCACTAGAATATGGTAATAGTCACGAAGAAGTGTTATGGAGAGAATGTAGAACCGTTGCACTGTCCTGTTCTTTCCACTTCAGCTACGTGAACTAAACTGAAAAAGGACGAAAATCAAGACCAGGTTAAGGTAAAAAGGGGATGGTAACCAGTGAGACTCATTCCTACTTCATAAATAAAGTCTGTATTCTAGTCGGATAAGGAGGCTCCCTAGCACCTCATCATTAACGATTTATTTTTGGGTATAGCTGATTAATATCCTTTTGTATGTTATATATGTTGAGTACGGTGGTAATAGAATGATTTAAATGACACAGAAGAGGACAGTAGGGTGTAACAAGGAAAATATTCGCTTAGGAACGAGGTATTAGGGAGCTTCCTCAACTGATAAAAACATAAGCCTAAAAATCATGGAATATCATCCAACCAAAGCTAAGCATTCAAATTGGTCCAGTTCCCTCAGGTGAAAACAAACCCACTGTATTGTATATATCATTCTATCTATTGATCGACACTTCTGTTCAGTTGACGACAGACGCGTTATGATGATAAGTCGGTGTTGCAGGCAGGGTGGAACGTGAAATGGCTTGTCAGTGTGTGAACTAAGGTTAGATTAGGCTGGATTTATTGGACTTGGGTATATCTACAATAAAGTTAGGTTGGCTTAGGTTAAATTAGAGTAAGATTAGGTTAAGTTAGGTTGCGTTAAGCTAAATTAGACTAAGTTTAGGTTAAGTCAGGCTACATAAGGTCAGTTTAGGTTATGGCTACAAATTAACCAAACTTCACTTGACTTAACCTAATCGTGTCCTTACTAAACTGAAGCTAATCTAAAATTAGCGTATAACCTAACCACATCTTATCCTAAGTTAACCTAGCCTATGTAAACCCAGCTAACCTAACCTTATTCATGAATCTGCCATTATACACACGACGAGTGGATGTCTTTTATTTGATTCTGTTACTCCTGTTGACAGACGATTTTCCTCAACTTACGGGAGACGTCCTGTAGTGTGGCACTGATGAAGACCATATCCAACCCCTCCAGCGTTTCCTGAGCTGAATGAAATCTCTGGAGGTAGCCAAAGACAACAAAGAATGGCGTTATCGTAGCTGCTATGGACCAACTTCATTATTTTAGTGAGGGTAATACCAGAGAGACAGATGGACAGACAGTTAGACCGATATATATAGACAGACAATCAGAGACAGTAAGATAGATGTCAGGTCTCTAAAAATATAACACATTACATAATAGCTAGTAACGAATATATGTAATATAGAGTTTAGATGAAAGTCATGCTTGGGTGAGACGACTAGAGGAAGTGACGTTTGCACATTCTCATTTAAGAATTCTACACACAGCAAAGTGTGACGCTCGATCGGAAAGTCCCCAGGCTCGGGAAGGTTCCACACACCCGGCCCTTACACTTGACACAACCATTCATATACAGGAGAAATGGGAGAGACAGGGCAGAAGGGTTTTTGGAGAGACTAGAGACAACAGTTAGCCAGTAACCGCTCTCACCTTAGTATGCTCTTGTGAGACATAATATTACCTCAGTATTGCTCTTGAGCTATTCACTTTGAAGAAAATAAACTGCAATCAAACCCCAGACTCATCTTTATCTTTCTCCTGCCATCTGCGACAAGTACAACGAACATTGTCTTCATTCGTAAAATCCCTACAAATCAACACACTGTTCCAATAGCTCGGCAACGTCTACAATATTTTATATTTTCAATTACAATATATTATATATGGTGGACAGCAAGTGTTCGAACCACGTTTACAAGTCTACAGTGAGTCTACATTACCAAGACAGAAAACAGAAAACTACTACAAGTTCGAGCCATATGACACCTCACAACTTTATACTGGCAGTGGTTTGATGATCTCTTGTTACAACGAACCTTCCAATTTCTACGTCAGTCAACAATCAACAAACAATTTAAGACTCAGTTCTACAATCAAAACGATATGCTACAATCCTTCAAGTCAACTACAGGCAGGTGAGAAGGTAACCAAGATCAGTTTCAGTTCTACGATTCACAATAAACTACATGTATCTATCTAAGTGAATTTTTCTCTTTGAAAGTTGGGTTGAAACAGGGATGTGTCATGTCTCCATGGTTGTTCAATCTGTACATGGATGGGGTAATAAAAGAGGTACAAGGTAGGGTAGTGGATGTTGGAGTGGCCCTGGTGAGAGAGGATAGTGTTTGGAAACTCCCTGTGCTGTTGTTTGCAGATGATACTGTGTTGTTGAGTGAAGACGAAGGGGAGCTGCAAGGCTTGGTGGATGAGTTTGGGAGAGTGTGTAAGAAACGGAATCTAAAGGTGAATGTAGGGAAGAGTAAAGTGATGGTCTTTGAGAGAGGTGAAGTCAGTGAATGTACAGCGAGGTTGGATGGTGAGGAATTGGAAAATGTGAGTACGTTTAAGTACTTGGGTAGTGTGATGAGTAAGGATGGAGGTTTGGAGGGTGAAGTGCTTGAAAGGGTACAGCAGGGAAGAAAGGTTGCTGGTTCTTTGAAAGCAGTGATAAGAAACAGGGAAGTGAGCATGGAAGTGAAAAAGTTACTACATGACAGTATTGTGATACCAACTCTAACGTACGGAAGTGAAGCTTGGACGTTGTTGGAAGGACACAAGTCAAGAGTGAGAGCAGTGGAAATGAGTTATTTAAGAGGAGCCTGTGGAGTCACATGGAGAGACAGGCTGACGAATGAGGATATAAAGGAGTGTTGTGGTGTTGATGTGGATGTCATAGGAAGCGTTATGAGGAACATACTGAGGTGGTTTGGCCATGTGGAGAGGATGAAGGGTGAAAGACTGACGAAGAGAGTGTATGTGAGTGAGGTGGAGGGGGAAAGAGGGAGGGGGAGGCCGAGGATGAGATGGAGGGATGGGGTGGAGAGGTATATGAGAGAGGGGGGTGTGAGTTGGGAGCAGGGGAGTGAAATGGCGGGGGACAGGGCGACTTGGAGGCGATTTGTTTGTGGCCACCCCAAACGGGACTGAGGCGTCTGGCAATAGATAGATAGATAGATCTACGGATCACAAGCCAACCCACATATACAAGACAACTATACATGCCTACAAGTAAATTACAAGAAGTAAGAAGCAAGAAAATGAAGAGGAGCAGAGCTGTAGTGACAGTGCTGACTCACAACCTACAACCACATTAATCCCTCCCTGATCCCACCTTTCTCCCCAACCACCCTCCATCACCACCAGCACAACAACTACCAGACAAAGGAGACACTGATTCAGTGGTGACAGGACAGACGATGCAGCAACTACCAGACAGCCCTGACCCACCACTCACTCACCGTTACTCACTCACTATTACTCACCGTTACTCCCTCCACCACAACTGCCAGAGGGAGGAGTCGATTTGCGGCATTTGCTGCGAACACCACAACACGTCAATCAACCGGTGTCTGACACCACCATAATCACTACTCACACCATTCCCACCACGGTAAAAATCAGTGAGTTGAACAAATACTTCTTTTATATACAATACACGGTTATAGACAAAGTGACAGACAAACATTCGCACAAACATATAAAATGTGCTTTATAGTTACAACATACGTACAAATACCTACTTCAGTTATCTACGTTGTCAGTCACTAGGTACTTCCACCAACAATAACAATTATATACTGTTTATATTCATTCATTTATTATAGCATTCATACATAAAATGTTTCATGCGTACAAGTAGGCAACATTCCATCTGCAAAATGACGGATAAAATATACTAGCACAGTAACCCAGTGAGTAAACAGTTATTAATTAAACCTGTTTAG